>NC_082595.1:103504333-103813395 GCF_030936135.1 Gavia stellata | reverse complement strand
TTTACAGCAGGAAAGTAGATTGCAAGAGTAGTGAGAAAGGCAAAAAGGCAGATGCATTGTTAATATCATTTAACATTTTCCTTATTGACAGAGGTAGGGATTATCGTATACTGTTTGATTTTCTGCAGAGGCCAAAGACCATCCAAATTTCCCTTTGAATGACTTTCCGGTGTTAAGCTTCACCAGCTGCAGGGTTGAGGGTTTTAAAGAAGGTTTCTCATTCCCATCTGTGTATAATGGTGGTTTTGTGCATACATCTGCTTCAGATAATTTTTTTATTATTATTTATTTTTATGGACTGAACATTATTAGAGACACGATCTTCTTCCTGATTGTCTGCCTACCTTTTCCCCAATGAGGCTAAGGTTGGTCTCTGGGCAATTCCAAGCCATCAGCCATGTTGTATTAGACTGTCACGTCGTTCACAAACCATTGTCTCTTCTACTTTGTGTCAGTCTCCTGCAAAAAGAGGAAAAAAGCCACGTAAGAGAGACACGCCAGAGACTGCAGGGCTGCAGAGGACAGGGAGAGGCGATTCAAAAGTGGGAGCAACCACAAAGCTCCTATTGCTTGCGTGAAAGTGGTATGTAGGTGTAGAATACTGTACTATATTTCTTCATGTAAAGTCTACACTATGCTAAAAATGACCTGGTTATTATTCTCCTGCAGACACAGAAGCACAGCAGTACAAATTTCTGTGCTGGTACAGAGTCTGTGTTTGTGATGCTGTGTATGGGACTAGACAGAACAGTGAAATCAATGGAAAGGTTCATGCTGACTTCTGTCTCATACTATTTCCAAATGCAGAATTAAGAAAAACTTGCCTGCTTTACCCTATTTCCAATACTATTCATTATTTTTATTTTATTAATGGGTTTTTATGTTCTGTCAATTCTGTAGCCTCTGGAACAATCTTTCATTTATACTCTAAGTTCACTGCTGGATACTCAGGAGCACTTACAGCAATGAAGAATATAGATTAACAAATTATATCATTTTAATGTTATTGTTATTTTAATCCAAATTATGGTGTATTTCTCAGTTTCAAGTCTCCTTGACAAAACATAATTAATGTGAAAAATGCCAGTCCAGCTTCAGTCTCCCTAGGATTTCTAATTAAAAAGCTGACTCATGGACTATACTGGTACATTTACAGTAAGACAAATCAAGCATAATTGAATTGGTACTGATTTACATACTTCAAGTTTACAACAGTGTGAGAGCAAAAACTTGCCCAGACCTCTAATGTACTTCGATTTATGTAAGCCATGCCACACACTTATAGAACTCTCCTTGTAAGTCATTTCAGTTATAGGGAATTGCAACAGCATGACTTTCCTACAAAAGCCATGAAAGTTCTTAAACTGACATTGAGGAGTGTTTCTAAAATAAAAAGGGAAGAATATACCATTATGAATTCAGTGGTGCTTTACTTAAAAGTTAGAAGTGCATCACCAGTGATCACGCTGAAGGAGATGCTGCACGCAGGTGCCTTCCCCTTTTTCAGTGCTAAGGCTTTCCACCAGCAGCCCTGCTGTCTGTTTGCCCGTAGCAGCTCTGCACCCCTTCACCCAAGCTGCCATGGCAGTGCTGTCCCAGAGCCTCTGTGGCAGCATTTTCCCCTTGTTGTTCTCCTGACGTTGTTCTCCTGCCATTTTCCTCATGTCATTATTCTCATGGCCTTGTGCCTGCGTACACTGATACTGCTGTTAGGGGAAGCGTTTGCCAGCAGTGTAAGGATCATCCCTTCTTTATCTCCTTTTCCTCCCCTTTGGCTGTAGCTTTTGAGTTACCTTAGGGACCCTAATAACAGAGGAGCATAAAGCTTAGCAGCCATTCAGCCCTGTTGCTAACCAAAATGTGCTTCAGCATCATAAGCAAGAACAACCAATGGGGACTTGAGCGGGTGCTGTGAAAACTGTATGTTACGGTGGGGACACCCACTGCACTGGCTGCGAACCCAGGGGAGGATGCTCGTCTGGGCACCCCCATTGCGTCTCCTCCTCTCTCTCTCTTTCTTTCTCTCCTCTTTTGATGTTTTACTTTCACTAGAAGTAAACTTCAGCCTTAGAGCTGATGAATGACATCAGGTACGGAGCTTCCTAATAAATCTTCATGAGTGTGAACTTGTCTCAACATAGTTTTTGCAACAGAGGCACTATAAAGCAAAAAGACTGAAAATAATAGCCTACCCAGTGTTGTGATTTGACCCCAGCCGGCAGCTAAGCACCACACAGCCGCTCACTCACTCCCCCCCTGCCACAGTGGGATGGGGGAGAGAATCAGAAGGGTAAAAATGAGAAAGCTCATGGGTTGAGATAAGAACACTTTAAGAAATGAAATTAAATAATAATAATAATGATGATAATAATAATAGTAATGAAAAGGAAAATAACAACACCACCACCACACAAAAAAAAAAAAACAATTAAGAAAGACAAGTGATGCAAATGAAAACAATTGCTCACCACCAGCCTGTCCCCAAGCAGCGGTCCCCCGGCCACCTTTCCCCCTAGTTTATATGCTGAACATGACATCGTATGGTATGGAATATCCCTTTGGTCAGTTGGGGTCAGCTGTCCCGGCTGTGTCTCCTCCCAACTTCTTGTGCACCGCCAGCCCACTCGCTGGTGGGGTGGGGTGAGAAGCAGAAAAGGCCTTGATTCTGTGTAGGCACTGCTCAGCAATAATGAAAGCATCCCTGCTTTATGCAGCGCAAATCCAAAACACAGCCCCATACTAGCTGCTATGAAGAAAATTAACTCTATCCCAGCCAAAACCAGCACGCCCAGTAAGACCATGCCTATACTAAGCAATACAGAAGTGCCTGGGACTGTTTCCTGGCCTTGAGGTCAACCGTCAGGAGTGATCGGTGTCCACGTAGCTTCTTCCACCCCATCAGCATGGCTGCATCTGTTCTTCCTGCTGGGAACAGCCCTGGTGTGAGCTAACAGTCTCAGACACCCTCGAGGACATCAGACAGTGATTCAACGCACCCACCGTACAGTGGACATCGAGGACTTGCTTCAGTCGTACACACACGCACCTGGTGCCAGCCGAGCTGTCCATAGCGTCTGAGACGTCCTAATGGGGTGGGCAGAGATCACAGAGGGCCTGTGCAAGACACCATCCTGGGCCAGGAATGACAGCTCAAAGCTTCTCAGTTGACACCTGATACCTACGTGTGAGCAATAGTACTGGGCACTTGTAGCTGGTCAAGAGTAATTCTTCAGGTTTTACTCAGCGTTCTTTAGACCTCCACTGACTGCACCGGGAGCTTAGAAACCTATGCTGTGGCTCAGTTACCGAAGTAGGCAGGCTGGTTCTGTTGTGGGGTATCCAAGAGATCTCCAGAGATGTGGCAGGTATCATAAAGGACCTACAAGAGGTTTGATCCTTCTGGAGAAGTAGAAAAGAAGACACCATCAGGCAGCTAAAATGACACTAGACTTTTCTTTTTAGGTAACTAAACTTTCAAGTGCACGGACAAACACTTAAATTGAAGCGCCTTAATCTTGATTTGAATACTGCCTTTGGGCACTATGATGATAAGTGACTGCAAAAGCCTTTAAATACAGTGAGTGCTTTCTGGCATTCTGCATAGTAAGATGCTACTCTGCATGAGTAATACTGGTATAAATGGCCTCTACATTCAAACAAAACAAAACAGAGAAGTTGTACATTAATTAACAAACTGAAGTTAAATACAATCTGGCTGTGATAGACTTCCATCTACTGTAATATTTCATCATATGTACTAACTTCACACCATGAGCACATGAATAAAGGTATTACAGTCTAAATAAAAAAGCAAGAAAATCTTTTTTAAAAATCTTTATATTTTAATAGTTCTTGATAGTTTGTTCCATTAAGTTTTGCTGCTAAATTAAAATAATCTGCCTCATATTAGAACTCATACCTAGGATATTATTGCACACCTTAAAAACCTGACCATATAGCTGATAGCAGATCAATAATTTCATAATTACTTTTTTCCCAGAATGCTCTAGTAGTTTAATACTAGGAGTAAACTACACACATACATACCCTGCTTTCACCATGCTTTTTATTTACCAACAGGTCCATCAGAGCATTTTTATTGTGTTCTCATATGCAAGGTTGTTGAAAGAGATGATTGAAAGATGAAGGAAGAGTAGATCATGGGAAATGAGATGGATTATAAAAGACTTAGAAATAAGCTTCCATTTCATTGAAAGAGGTACCTATATTGTTTGGCTTTAAGGAAGTTTTAAACCCTTATCTTAAGGATCCTTGTCACTGCAAAATGAACTGATGTTACAATGATTCAATACTGTGCATGATGTTTCTGAGCTCGAGTGCTCTGCATTCGTTTTCTGTGTCATGCAGGGTTGAGAGATAATAGGCAGCTACTGAGAGACCAGCATCCTCTTGGAGGTATCCTAGTGAAAGTTTTCTGAACTCTCTTTTTGAGCTTTGAGCAAAATAAAATGTGAAAGAGTAAAGAAGAGTTGGAAATGGAGAAGTTGGAAATATAAAGAGTTGGAAGCGATTAATGTGAAACAGAGGAAATAAAAGCTTGAAGAAGTCAATGGTAATGAGGTGAATGGAAGGTTCTAAAAACCACTGTTTACCCTAGGAAACACACAGGGTAATGTCACACTAAGGAGGCTGTTATGTTGCTAATTTTTTGGAGGGTACACCTAGCTATGCTTGGTGCACCTCCAGAGCTCTGATCAGAACTATGATACTTCACAGTTCTGCTTCAGCTGCCTGTTCCTAAATCAGAGTCACATCAGTAGATTAGTTTCATTCCCATTCCCATTTCATTTCCCGTGGTACCCTTTGGTGAACTCCAGTGATTATGAGGATAAGGGATTATTTACACGCTCTAGATCCAGGCAGAGATCAGGCTTTGCAAACGTTTATTTTATGGTCTGCAAATTCATTGCCTTTTGTGACTTGCATTAACCCAAGCAATGAGTAGCAGTTACGTTATTAACCTATTATATAGCGTATTATATAGATAATATCAGCCTGGATAGTACCTAAAAGCTTCACGCTCATTTAGCATGCTTTTTTTTTGCTTTTTTTCTCCAAGTAATGTATTAAAGGTGTTTACAGGATTTTAAGAATCTCAGTAGATTAATCAATCAAAAAAGTTTGCTGATTCCACCAAAGGTTTGGTGATTGCTTACCAAAGTTAAGGGAAATATTTCCATTTAACATTTCTTTCCAATTTGTAAAAATTACCATTTTCTACTGAAAGCTTGATCAGATAGGGAGCTACTTTTAATTAGCTAGATAGTTTAGGAAGCAGGTAAATAGGGTAATCTAGCAAGAAACAGAATGACTTCTACTTACAATACACAGTAGAAGACTCTGTCTTGGTGTTAATGGATTATGGTCTTGTTTAATCATTTCCGACAGGAAAATTTTCTGAGAAATCATATTATTACAAGTCACAATCCTTTGTGGGAAGTAAAATTTTAAGTCTGAATCAGAGTATTTTCTCATGTCCATGACCTAGGTATTCTGGAGTAGTAGTAAGTTTATGAGCTATCTGTAACCTGTTCTTAATAACGAATATTACCAGCTTGTCATTTTGACAAAGAAATATGAAGCAGTTCAGAACTAGTCAGAAATGGAATAAAAGATTCTGTCTTTCTATTTTTTCTCTCTTTTCTCTTGAATTTCATTATTTGATTTTTTATAGCAGCTTTGTTTGCTTTAAAAAATACAGAAGGAGCTGTGGAGGAAGGACTCTTGAAAATGTCATTCATGTTTTGAAAAGGGGAAAGTTTACACTTTCATTTTCAAAATCTCAGCTTTAAAAGGAACAGAGTCTGCTGGGTAAGGCAGAAAATGTTAAAAGTAGAGAAAAGAAATAACCTTAAACATTACCGAGTTCCAGTTTGCATTTGAACCTGTGCCTCAGGCTTTCATTTTATATTTAATACTGTTTCCTGGGTCTAATTGCTCCAAAAAAGCAGTGATGAAAGCTAAAGAAAGAGACCCTATAAGAGTAAAAAAATCTGCTTGTGGTTATGTCTACCGATTAAATAAATCCCTCTCTGTGAATTTCATTTGTTGTGAACTCCTGAAGAAACAGGAGGTTTCACATCCAGAATGTTCTCAGAGGTTACTGGTCGGTACCATCAATGAGACTTCACTGCTCCTGACCGACTTGTCCTTCACTCCACTTGCATATTCTCTCCAGCTCACCATACACATGCACAGAATGATCTCAGTAGATTGGAGCAAGTGGCGCAAAGCAAATGTTCTTGCTCCTTTCCCAGGTTTCTACCCCATCTCTGGAGGCAAAGTAGCCATGCACAATCCATGATGAGGTTCTGTTGCTGCTGCAGAAGAACACTTAAAACACACTTTGATACTGAAGTTATTGAGGACATCTACACTTTCATATAGCGTGTATGGGGCAACGAACCCCTATGGCACCAAGGTGAAGCAGAAATCTTGATTTATATTCCTCATCCTGCAGCTACTTTTCCACTTTTGAGCAAGATCTGACTTTGTTTATCTCTCCATAAAATGGATTATGACAGGAATTTCTTGTCATCAAGGCATGTTATGTGGCTAATTAACTTGTATTTGTAATGTCTTTTTATGGCACTTGTATGAAAAGCCTCACATTGCTGTTGTAATGAGTTCACTCTCTTCCTATCAACTGCAAATGAAGCAATGACTGTTTTAATACTGGAGCATATTTCTACTCTTAATTATGGACTAGATTATTATCACTCTCAGCCCAGCTTGAAGGTACTCTCTTCTTTGCAATATCCATTTCTCAGGTTTGTGCTGTTGGGTTCAGCTAATTTATTTTTGTAATTGGAAAGGAAGTAAGTTTGAGGAGGCATCACTGTGCTTCATCTTGTTCATCAGGACTGAATAGCTTGTGGTCATTTGAATGTGTTAAATATCCCGGAGTGCAGTCAGGAAAAGCACTGTAAAATGTAAATTGCATTGCGCTGAAAACGTAGCAGCTGTTAGTAGGAGTGAAGAACAGGAAGGAAAGGCAGGTGAGCTTCAGCTCAAAGGCTGTGCTCAGTGCCATGACTCTTTTGAACAGGGCACAAATCCATTTCTGACTCCCAGTATTAACAACATCCTATTACTTTGGTATTATTTGGAAGTTAATTACAGGGCCCATCAGCTCTTTTGGCTCAAGAATATTTCAGTTAAAAGTATTCAGGCATTATGTGACTGGTTGCAAGGGAGATTATCAAAAAGTCAGAGAAGTGTAATAATCAAGGGATTTCTTTGTTAATAAAGAACTTGATGAAAAACAAATTAGTTAACACTACACTGAGTTGAAATCTTGCTGATGGCAAATTCTGAAATTAATTTGAAAAAAACAAACTCAAAGACATTTTAAAGTTTAGCATAATACCAAAAGTATGCAGAAAATTTGCAAAAATGTAGATCTCCAAGTCACCTTTCTAGGCATGCAGATGACCCTCGTTGGTGTAGCATCTGAACATTTCTGTCATGCTATTTTGAAAATCAGAAACCAGAAACCATTGTGTTTCAAGTGAAAAACTCAATGAATTAGTCTTATTGAAATCCACATCTATCCACAGTTGCATTAGATCTTACTATGACTATTTAGGAATCATGTTAGAGAGAAGCTAGAGCCCGTGCCTTATCTGCACTTTGTCTACCGAGAAGACAAGCACAAAGTGGCTGCATATGCTTCTGGTATGCCAAGAAAGAGGCTGCTAATGGTGCCAGGTGCTCAACATGTGGCATGCCTAGGTAGAGCAGGCACAATTGGGCTGGCATTGCCAGGATCACACCTATAGCACACAATTTTCCAGTGTGAACTGAAATCTCACTAGATTCTGTCCAAGCCTTTCACAAAGCAGTAGTTGGAAATTGGCGTATCATCCTGTATCTTGCTGACTATAATGCATGACTCAGAGGGACAAACTTTTCCTCAAGAGCTATAAAGGAGCTTGTTTCCACATTGGTTTTCTCCAGCATCAAGTATTTTTTCCCTTGCCAACTAATGTATATTTCAACCAATATGGTGTTTGTGGGCTGAATAGAGAAAAGCTCACTTTGTATTAATGTTTGCATTCCCAAATAAAACATTCACACGATAATGATAATGCAGTATAGGAAAAATTGTTTCACATTTGCTTTCCTTTATGTACAGTGTTCATGGATCGTGATTACAGTGTATGCATTGAGCATGAAGTCATGCATCAGTGCCAGAGCACTTCCTTGGTTCTGCCTATTATACTTTTCAAATGAATAATATTATGCACATATTTTGCCTCAGGAAAACAAATGCATCCTCACAAACCCCAGTGAGGAAGGAAAGTGTATTTTTATCTTAATAATTCCAACCATAAGTACTAAAACATCATGGGTCGGGTCCCCAAAAGTAATGAGGGTGTCTTAAAGATCATGAGAACAGGAAAAATTATAATACATTTCAAGTTGCCTATTTTCTTTTTTTTTTTTTTTTTCTTTGACTATTGAGAGGCACTTGGGATATATTTTCAAACTGCTTTTTTCAATCATGGAGGCTAGAAACTTCTTTGAAAGAAAAAATTTCCAATACTTATGTACACATTTCACTCCTAAAGTCAGATTTGAATAAACACATCATTATTTATTTTGACCTTCATACTAAGATCATGATCGTGGCAAGGGGGTTGTCGTATTTTTGCAGGCAAAGAAATATGGCACATAATAACCAAGTCAGGGATTTGTAATGAAAACTCTTTTCAGCAGGACATGCAATTCCCTTACAGTCTCTTGGAAATGCCAACTAGAAGTGAGTTCATTTCACCTAATCCAAGTTTGTTGTTTGGGATCTGTAATGGAAGAGATTCATATCACCTAATTCTATATGTCTTGTAGGTGTCTAGCCTAAATGAGCTGCTAAGGTTCCCCTTATAGTTAATGGAGAGTGACAGGAACCTCCAGACTGCAATTCATTCCACCTGTCATAGATGCCCAGCCTGGGAAACAGCAAGTGTTTCTGCAGCCTCCACTGATTTTACAGGAAGCTTGAGACAATTCATTCCCACCCTTATTTTTCAGACAGCTGAGGGTAGGAGTGTGGGATCCCGCCACAAAGTCCCTTTCCAAGCACCACTGCCCCCACGTGTGAGCTGGGTTCCCAGTCAGAACTTGAATCAAACCCTGAACGCTATGTATCACCCTGGTACTTTGTAGTTAAAACAAATGCAAACTTTTGTGCTTCTATGCATTTGACAGCTTATGAAACAATTTAGTTTGTAATACATTTGTTTAAATGAAAACCTGATTAATTCCACTGTACTGACTTATTAGAACTAATAGGTTTTGTTACATGTGTTGCAATTTAAGCATTGTTAATTATTCAGAGCTGAGTGAATATCACAAAACATTTGTCATGAATATTTGCATACATTTTAAACAAAATTGTCCTTGGCAGTGTTTGCAACGGTTAAATATTTGATTTTCATGTATATTTGGGTGAGACAATTTTCTTTTCATGAATATCAGCAGAAAGGGAATCTCATATGAAAATTCACACAAATATTTATTTAAGTAAATAGTTGTACCTGCAATATACTTGCCAGCATCTCTGAGAATCAGTGAAGTGAATGGTCATGCATCTGGCAAAGCCGTTTGAAATATATTAATAATAAGTTCTGTAGATGGCATTAGGAAAAAGATGGGAATGAGAGTCATTGCGTAGCACCACATTCAGTTGAAAAATGCCACAATTGCCATTTGGTGGTATCTCAAGCACAAAATAATCCAGAATCTCCACATTTAGGGAAAACAACTCTGGACGTCTTAGATTGACCTGCACTGGGACATCCACATTGTGCGCTACACTGTACACTGGGGTCCCGCACTGCATTTGCACCAGCTATGCATCTCTGCTGTTGCCTGGAGTGAGGCTTGCAGTATTTCCATCTGAGACGAAGGGAATGAGGGGAAGATTGAACATGTCAGAGAGTGACAGCCTCTGAGACCAGTCTTTTATATGGCACAATGCTTCATATTCATCTTGGTAAACTTTGGATTTTTGTGGCATAGGTATTTGCACCTAACCTATTCTACTCTCTTTAAAGTGAATAGAGAAAATAGGCTCTCGTGCCCAAACCTGTAGTTACCTTAGGAAGGAGTGAGTTATGTTTTGTAAGTGTCTCTATGCTACAGGTGTTCATCTACATGATCAAATAACTCAGCTTTCCTCTTTGGTCCCAGAACCTGTTCCCTTCTTCATCTAAACCAGTCAAACAGCCTTTCACCTGAGCTTGATGTCTTCCAAGATGACACCCAAGGTCAATCTGGGCATATTAAGCCCCAGAGAAAATATTGTCTAGGCAATATAAGATTACAGTCTATCCAGCTCCCAAGTTCAATAGGACAGGCACCACAGCCCCAAATCACCTCGATTAGTGCAGAGCATATACCGTTATCCTCCTGATACCAAAAGACCATTCCCTGTGACACAGCCACCATGTCATTTCAGTCGCTTTGAGTTGGAAAAAATTCACACAAATAATCATGATGTTCTAGGGCCAAGTGCTCTAACGTGTGAAAGCAGACTGTTTCTGCTAAAGTGGGCAGCCCTGAGCAGTGTGGACATGATACAGCCTGGCATCAAAGTACAGCACTCTTGAGCTGCATAAATGGCGCTATTACTCCCCACTCTTAATAAAGGGATTCTAGGCATCTACATTATTAATATCTAAGGATAGGTGAGATAATTTCCCCCTACCTTGGATGACATCTCTCAGTTTCTGCCTTTTTGGGAGGGAAAAGACCATTAGGAAGAAGATCAGGCCAGTGGGATGAACCAGCAGCTGTTGAGCGAGGAATGCACTGGCAGTTTCTCAGGACTAAAGAGAGCTAGTGCGTGAATCCAATGCCTGCTGCTCTTTGAGCTAGTGCCTGGACCAATAAACCTCCTGTTAAAATGAGCCTGCTGTGACTGTTTTGTTGGTATTTTTAATTTAAACAATAGCTAATTAAATATGAAAGCAATTAGCATTTCTGTTCAAACAGCTGTCATGTAATGTCTGGTGCTGCAGTTGTAATTCCTTAGCAGTATTGCAAACGGTTTAGAAGCAATGGCTTTTGGGGAGGGGAAGGGGAAATAGAGCGATATTTTCTATGGGCGTTGAAAACCACTGGCAGGTGCATTTAGCTTTTGCTGCTTCAATTTACAAGCATGTGGGGTACTTAGAAACATACATATCTTTTGGATTCTGGCAGAACTTTAGGCAGCATTATAATATACAGCAGGGAGAGAAATACAGTTGCTGATGCTGTCTTCCAGCTTTAACATTGAAAGATTTTTAAAAGGGTAAAACAGACTTATCTATGTTCTGGAAGCATTCCATAGTCATATTCCACAGTAGGAAATTTCATCTGTTAATTCCACACAAGTTTATCCAACCCATGTGAACAGACCACAGCTACCACCTTCTGCCACATCACTTTATCATACTTCAGTTAATAAACAGACAGTATGTCTTCATAATTCTGAGACTAGCAATAGTAAATTAAAAACTATCATCTGATTAAACAGTCTTGCACTGATGGGAAGCAGCACATGAAGCCTTCAAAGAGAAGTATTCTACAATTAAAACGCTAGTAAAGCTCATTCTTCTCACAAAGACAGTTCAGCACATTATGGTGGTCATGTCACAGCCACAACTTCTGCAAGCACATCTTTTTCAGACGGTGTCAGGCCAACGGCATCCTGGCCTGTATCAGAAATGGTGTGGCCAGCAGGAGCAGGGAGGTGATCGTGCCTCTGTACTCGGCTCTGGTAAGGCCACACCTCGAATCCTGTGTTCAGTTTTGAGCCCCTCACTCCAAGAAGGACATTGAGGTGCTGGAGTGTGTCCAGAGAAGGGCGACGAAGCTGGTGAGGGGTCTGGAGCACAAGTCTGATGAGGAGCGGCTGAGGGAACTGGGGTTGTTTAGCCTGGAGAAGAGGAGGCTGAGGGGAGACCTCATCGCTCTCTACAACTACCTGAAAGGGGGTTGCAGAGAGGTGGGTGTTGGTCTCTTCTCCCAAGTGACGAGTGACAGGACAAGAGGAAATGGCCTCAAGTTGCGCCAGGGGAGGTTCAGGCTAGATATTAGGAAAAAGTTCTTTACTGAGAGAGTAGTGAAACATTGGAAAAGGCTGCCCAGGGAGGTGGTAGAGTCACCCTCCCTGGAGGTATTCAAGGAGCGTGTGGATGTGGCATTGTGGGATGTAGCTTGATGGGCATGGTGCTGTGTGGTGTTGGGTGGGTTGGTTTTTGGTGTGTTGTGGCTTGTTGTTGTTGTGTGGTGGGTTTTTTTGGGGTTTTTTTTTTTTTTTTTCAGGTTGGACTTGATGATCTTACAGGTCTTTTCCAACTGTAGTGATTCTGTGATTCTGTGATTCTGTGATTTTCTTATGCAGGGTCTCAAAATCTCAGTGAAGAAGGAAAGTATCATGGTCTTCCTCCACCCTTGAGGTTCTTTGTACAGCCCAGTTTGATGACAGCAAAAAAATGAGGACAGTAAGGAACTGGTGAGGCACGAAGTCAGCTGGAATTCCTGTTCTCTTAGCAGCAGACTGTAGTTTACACGGGGAAAAGCTAAGACACTCTTTGCTTTCCTACACTTCCTACCCTACCCCGTACAGTGAAGACAGTGAAGCCAGCATGGTTCTCCAGTGATTTGGGTTTACTAGAGACACACTGGCAGTGACGGGATAGGCAGCAGCCTGGGTGCAGGCAATGAATGGAACTCCTCCTGCGTACGCTGGCAGTGTGCATCTCACCTTTCACTCTTCATAGCCCCACGTATTAGTTCGTGAAGCCCAGGGGCTGTGGTGCAATTGCAGTCAAGTATGTCTAACAGCAGTCTGGGAGATCCGCACACCTCCTCTGTGCCATTCTTGCCCAATGTTCCTGCATTTGAGTGTGCCCTTGCAGCATTTAAAATGTCCAAAGTTCACAACTGCTCCATTTATTAATTATTAGAGTCTGTATCCTGACCCACTGGACCTATAGACTTGCCACTGCTTTTATCTGTAGTTCAGCCTGTACTTTTGTAATCTGAGCTGTTAAGTGTACTTGATCAGATAGGTTTTTCACAAACTAATAGCAAGGGATTCACAGTATTTTAGGTTCTTACTCGTGTCATCATGGCGTTCTGTGTTAAACCATCTATTAACTTACTGATGTAGTTAAACAGAACTGCCATCACTATAAATTCCATTCTTGTATAAGAATATGGGGAAAAAAGTATTCTGAACGCAGACCTCTAGCTGATATAAATCAGCACAGTTTCCTACAAATTAAAAGCTCAGTTACATTTACTGTGGCTTAGAACTGGGCCTACTCTTGGCTTTGGCTGGCGAGAATACAGAAAACCCTCATTACTTCCAAGTTTTTTATTGTGAATAAATAATTGGCATTGATCTATGTTCAGTCATCTTGTATACATTATTAAACACTTGTTTACTAAACAACCTTTACAGTTTAAAAACAACAATCAAAAACTTCACTGAAAAATACATCAAATCTCAGAATAGAATCAACCTAAGGAGTTTAGCAGTAAGGTGAATAAAGTTCATTTAATTAAAAGATTGCTAAAGGGGAGACATTGGCAGATCAATTTTTTAAGTTTGTGGAATTATGCACTGATATGCAAGTTTAAAGCTGCTGCCTCTGATTGCAGAATATAACAAATGGGAAACATTATATATTTATGAACCATTCAATATCTTCCCCCTTTTTTTCAACTGGCTTATTGGAAAAGAAAAAAATACCCATTCCAAGTTGTGACAGCCAGAGTTAAACAGACATTACCAAAATATATATAAGAAGGTGTTAACGTATATTTCAACATGAAATTCTACTTGAAACTTCCACACAGTGCGAAGCCAGGGAGTAAGTTTTACGGCCTGGGGATGCGCAGAAACTGCTTTATAAGAAATTGCCTTTTTGATAATGAATATTAACTGATTATTTTTTAGGTTTATAATTTATTAAAAAGGTTGCTATCATTGATTTGTACTTGGGGATTTCTCAGAACTTCCTGAAATTTTGAACCTACTAGTTCCTCATTAAGGGGTATGTATGTGTTAAAAAATATATATAGTGGAAATGTTAAAAGAGTTTTAGCAAAAAAAAGTCCTTTTAACTAATCAGTAGTCTCATGACCAGAGGCCTGCCAATGCACATCCTTAACCTGTCTTAAGAGTTGAAAGCATGTAACACATTGACATTCAAAGGTTTTGGAAGAGTCTATAAAGTCTGTAGCATCACCATAATTGTGAAAAATGCAGTATTTTTGAATTTTAAATATTTGTACAGTGATCATATAAATGGCCTTTTATGGGTTCACATAAAACTGTGTTATTTTTATTGATATTACTATTATTGTTTATTATTATTGCAGCATAACACAACACTTAGTCTAGTTAGGGGTCCCTTAGCATTTCCATTACATATCCCATTTTTGGAGGGGTTTATGACTCAGTCATTAAAATTCTCTGCAGGCTAGAGAGGAAAGGCAAAGGAGCTCACTGTCTGAAGTAATCTGTTTAATTAAAAAAATGGAACAAAATCAATCTGTTTGGTTAGAAAAATGGTTAGGGAAACCTACTACTCCATTAAGTAGTTCCTGAAGTTTGTTTATTATGATTCTATTTTTAAAAAGCTGTTGTTGCTTAGAAGCAAAGCCATGCACCTATTTCATTGGTCCTGATTCAACTTTTGCCCATAGGCTAAGAAGTGATTTACAAACATTCAGACTAGGTGCAAAACACTTGTTTTGAATTGATGGTGTCTTACATGAAGTTTGCATATGTGAATTTTGAACATGCAGGACAACAAGAAATTCGGCCTCTTGACCTGTGGCTAGCCGGTGGGTGTGCTAAAGCATCTACTTTACAAGTTTATCCATTGTACCCTGTTGGAATGCAGGGCAGAAATCCCAGAACCAGCACTGCTGTAAATCATGGTCTGAACATGGATTTTCTTTCTTTGCTGCTTCTTTAGTGTAACTCTCCATTATCTTTTGTCTGACCCCTTACCATATTTATTTCTTCTTCTCATATAACTACCTTGGTGTGGATGTATGAAACATTTCATTGATGAGGTTTTCAGTTATACAGAATCACAGTGTCATTCAGGTTGGACTTCAGGGTGCCTCTTGTCCAACCTTTTGCTCAAAACAGGGTCAGCTGTGGTGTCCAACCAGGTTGCTCAGAGCTTTGTCCAGTCAGGTCTTGACATTGTCCAAGGACAGAGACTGTATAGCCTCCCTAGGCAGCCTGTTCCAACATTGACCTCCATCTCTTTTTGAGGTTGAACATGTCCAGCTCCCTCAGCCTCAGCACTACAACAAGTGCTCCAGCCCCTGACCATCTTGGTGGCCCTCTGCAGAACTCACTGCAGTTTATCAATGCCTTTTTTTTCTTATAGGGCCCAAAAGTGGATGCAGATTTGGGCTAACAAGTGCTGAGGAGAGGAGAACAATCACTTCTCTCAGCCTCCTGGCTGTGTCCCTCCTGCTCATGCAGCCCAGGGTGCTGGTGGCCCTTGTTGCTGCTAGGGCACACTGCTGGCTTGTGCAGTCCCTGTCTATCTGGCTGCACGGGGCCTTTTCTGTGGAGCACCTCCCCAGCTTCTGTTGCAAGGGGTTATTCTTTTCCAAACACTGGACTTCACACTTCTCCTTTTTGAATTTCAACATATTTCTGTTGAGCTATTCCTCCAGCCTGTTCAGGTCCCTCTTGATGGCAGCCTGGCTCTCAAGCATATTTACTGTTCTCCCCAAACTTGGTGTCATCTGCATATTTGATAAGCAACCACTCCTCCGGGTCATTGATAAAGATGTTAAATGTGACTGGACCCAGGAGACACCTCATGGTATTCCACTTGTTACCAGCCACAAGATAGAGTAAGACCTATGAGCCCTTGGCCCCCAAGCATCCAACTAGTTTTACCTATCCAGTTGTCCACCCATCCAGACTGTAATGTCCTAACTTGAATAAGAATATTGTGACAGACAGTATTTAAAGACTTGAAAAAGTCAAGACAAATAATAATTACTTCTCTCACTTCATCCACAAATCTAGTCATTTATTTTATTATAGAAGGCACTCAGGTTGTTCAGGCATTTTTTATCCTTGGTAAAACCATTCTGACTCTTCCCAGTCACCTTCTTCTCCTTCATCTGCCCAGAAATGTGTTAAAAGAGCACTTGCTCAATGATTTTCCTAGGGACAAAAGTGATGCTGACTGTTCCCAATTGCCCTTTTGGCCTTTCTTGAAAATGGGAATGTACAGCTTTTCTTTATGATAAAAATGACTGCATAAGAACCATTGCACCAGGCTACATCTGCAACACAAG
Organism: Gavia stellata; assembly: GCF_030936135.1. NCBI lineage: Eukaryota > Metazoa > Chordata > Aves > Gaviiformes > Gaviidae > Gavia > Gavia stellata. Next base: position 103,797,033 of record NC_082595.1, on the reverse strand, counting down.
GACTTAACTAATTTGAAATGGAATACCTTTTTGTTGTTCTTCTTTTTTGGATAAAGATGATTGTAAGAAAACAAACCTTCCTTCTCGCTATTGTGCAAGAAAGAACAAGACCGTAGTATGTGACTGGGATCCCTCAGGGTATTGGAATATATATTACAAGCACTGAGTGAGTATTGCTGATGGCAATGACATTCATGTTCCTGGACCCAAAGTACCTTTGCGAATTGGAAATAAATTTCTCTTTGTGCTTCAGAAAATCTATTTGTGTATGTGTGTTTGTGGTTAAAATACTTTGTTTTCTGTTGTTTAAAGACCTTATTACACCAGTAGGAGGAGAAGCCATTTATTCTGGTTTTGGGGCTAAGAACATTGGATTGAGGGAGGTTTTTTGGCTCACGGCATACAGTCCCTTGGTGTCACAGGCATCACATCATATCATCACTTCCATAATGTGATCAAACTTCTACATTATTTTACACGTATCATCTGGTGGTTTTGATTTATTTTCTTTTCACAATCCTCCTTGTGTGTAAAGACTGTTACATCACCTGGAGTATAGATATCTTTGGTCTAGCCAGTAACTCTTTCCTTCTGTTCCAGTTTCACTGACTTTTTCTTCAAGACAAGTGACTAAACATCTCAACAATGTTCTAGATGAACACGCATTTGTGCCTCAAACACTGGCATCAATGTTTTCTTTTCTTTCCTATCTATACCTGTCCTGTTATATTGTATGGCACTATTTCATTACCTCATACTTTTCCTGTGGTTAACCAGAGCTCAAAGGTGTTTTACTTCCTTTGTGTTTTCTAGCTGATAGTTACCCATCTTATGGAAGAAATTCTTCCTCTTAAATTGTAAGTGCATTATCTGACACCTTGTACAAATGTACAATGAATATTTCTCATTTCTCTTAGTATAGTCTTCAAGCTCCTCTTACTAACAGTGGCTTCTAACATTTTGCATTAGCAGCAGACTTGTGCCAAGATCAGTAATGAAGATATTATGATCAATTTCTTAAGCATTAGTTCTGGAAAAACCTCAGGAATAATACTTGACTCAACTTTTAAGTTATCCCTAACCTGTTAAAGTCAATAATACTTTTCCACTACCCTTTTTTGTTGTTCCATTTGATTGCATCTAATTCTTATGCTAATCTATGTCTTCTGCAGTTTAACCAATGATTTCCCATACGGCAACATGTCAAATGGTATACTGAAGTCTAGTTAGATTAAAGCTATTGCCTTTCCTTTATCTAGAAAATCAATTACCTCATCAAAAAGAAATATCTGCTGAGGTTGATGTGATCTATCTTTGGTGAATCTATGTCACATTTTACCCTATTTCCCATTTATTTCCATATATTTAATTATTTGTCCTCTTAAAATGTCTTCTAACTCCTGGATAATGTGGCAGTCAAATTAATGAGTGTACAGCTGTCCACATTACTTTGTTTCCTATTCTTAAGTCTAGTAGTAGTAGCAGTAGCAGTAGCAGTAGCAGTAGTAATAGAATTTATCAACGTCATTATTTCTTCAAAAATATTGTAACATTTCCAGAATAAAAGTCCTTATTAGCAGTTTCCTGGGATGTCTGGTGATTAATAGAATTAATAGAATCATAGAATAGCTCAAGTTGGAAGGGACCCATAAGGATCATTAAGTCCAACTCCCTGCTCCTCGCAGGACTACCTGAAACGAAACCATATGACTAAGAATGTTGTCCAGATGCTTCTTGAACTCTGACGGGCTTGGTGTCATGATCACTTCCCTGCGGAGCCTGTTCCAGTATCTCCTTAAGATGAACTGATGATACCAACACATATTCTGAAGACAAGAAAACTGTTTATTATTATCTTTAAGCTAAACAAGTATAATGCTAAGATGTTAGACCAAGATATCACATATTTGTAACTAAATCTATAAATTTATAACTGTAATTGCATATAGATAATTATCTATATCAAAAAGTAGAGGATAAAACATGAAATTTCATTGCTTTTTCCCACCCAAATTTTTGTTTAGATTTAGGTAAAACACTTTATCTTACTGCAAAAATCACTCTGCATGTTAGTTTCAAGGGATATTTAGTACATTACGCAGTTGTGTTTGAGCACCCTCTTGTAGCCCTTGGAGACACGGTGCAATACACTCTCCAGTAAACTTTCTGCTTCCTCATAAAATTGTTAATAATCATAGGTCCTTTTGTATGTGATTACATTGATTATAGTGTTTGAATGACTGGGGGACCAATGTGATGTGAGGGGTCTTGTGAAATGGCCTCAAGTTGCACCAGGGGAGGTTCAGGCTGGATATTAGGAAAAATTTCTTTACTGAGAGTGTGGTGAGACACTGGAGTAAGCTGCCCAGGGAAGTGGTGGAGTCACCATCCCTGGAGGTGTTCAGGGAACATGTGGACGAGGCATTGTGGGACATGGTTTAATGGGCATGGTGGTGTTAGTTGATGGTTGGACTTGATCTTACAGGTCTTTTCCAACCTTAGTGATTCTGTGATTCTGTGTGATTCTGTGATTCTGTCTGCCAGGTCTTAATGCATGCTGTGGCTGTGTCCCATCTCTGAGTCCAGACAAAATGTGAGTGTAAATTATTCCTCTTGCTCCCTCATACTCATGCTTTTGTGAAAAGGAAACCCAGATGTATTGGTCAGAAGGGATCTTTATGGAGCACTCATGCATAAATGGCATTTTATGGGTCATTTAGGAGGAGAGTGGAGGAAAATATGTCCTAATATGACTGGCAACTGCTCCAGACCTGCTAGGAGAGTTGATGTAAGTTCTTTTGGTGTCAGGATGGTATAGTGTGATAGGGAGGTAAGAGGAAAACACCAGGGCAGAGATGCAGTGAGAGGAGCACCCTCCATATAAACACACCTTGCTGAAGTTCTGCCCTTAACAGCCTGAGCTAGTTTCCTGTATCTTCACTCCCGATATGTGGAAATGGTGTAAAAGCTCTTTCTTATCCCACTGGGTGTTCTGAGGATAATTGCAGTGAAGCTTGAAAAGGCTCATATCCTGTCACAGTGCAGGCTGTACAAGTAGCCGTACAGTTAAAACATTGGGAACATTGCACAGTGTGATAAATATTGACCTTTTAAATAGCATTAACAGTACAATCATTCCAGTGTATATCCAGAATAATGTAAGTCAACACACTGGAGGGTGTCCTACCAAATACCAGAGGGCATATTTCACCATCACTGTGTTCTGCATGTTGGTGACTTTTGTCTACCAAAAGTCTGCAAATAATTTGTTCCCCTAAAAATAACTTATCCTCAAAGTGTATGCAAAATGCTGTGTTAATTCTGGCAAATGAAAGTGGTTTATTACCTAATTTAATAAGGTATGAAAATTAATAAATATAAATGTTCCTTATGAATGTAGGCCTGTTGAGTTAATTTGATGGTAGGACTAGGACTCATGGTTACAAACATCTTGGACAGAAAAAACAGGCACAGTTGACATACCTGTAAATGAAAGAGAGAAGACAAGGATGAAGTCATATGCAATGCTTGTGCTTGTTGTTAATCACTGACAGTAAACATAGTGTATCAGCGGTACTCCTATAGCACACACTGTCAGCATGCTTTACTTCCCAGTCACAGATGAAGTCTGTGGTCTAATCTCCTGACCTGCTGCATGCAATTTCAGCCTTCTTTAAGGATTAAAAGAAAAGTATTTTATTTTCTTCTTGTGTTTAGTGCAATGTTAAACATAATTTGAGTTTTGAGTCACCTGCAATAGATAATAAATATAGTTGCAAGTAAAAAGGCAGTTTTCCCTTGTACAACTACAGCAATATGTTAGGTTGTTTTACAGCACTTCTCACTAAGGCATGATGCCTGAATTACACAGAACAATGAGTGTGCCCTTTCCTTCCACTCCTTCCATTACTGCACCCCCCCACAAGGACTAACCCATAGAAAATAACACTATTGTCAAAAAGCAGATAGGAAAGAGATGCAATCAGATTCAAAAGGTGATCACAGAAAGACTTATTCTGATCTACTCTTGTAAAGCATTGCAATAGAATTTGCCAGTAATCTTGATCATTGTAGAGTGGATACTTTTGAATTTTATTTATTTTTTCTCCTGGGAAATTCATAGGCAGCTTTGATATTCTGTTTGTCAGAACTATGATGTTTAATTCAATCTAAAAACATATATGCAGCTAGCAAAACTTGCACTGATTTAATGTATTCAAAGTATCCTTTAAAGACATGCTGCTATATATACCTCTCCTACATCAGCTGAAGGAGCTGTAAGGAGTGGAGTGAGAGGAAGAAGAAACAGAAGGAAGGATGAGTGGTTTTTGTCTCACCTGAAGAAATATCTCAGGCACATTTCTGAGGTTGGATTCCTTATGGCTACCTCTAGACTAATAAATTAAATGTTCTTGGGAAAATTCCTGGCCAACTGGCAGGGAGGAGCCTACATCTATCTCCGCCTCTGAAAACAGAGTGGCTGCATGTGGACTGCTTGTTGGAAATGGTGCCTAGAAATGTACTGTTCCCAAGGACTCTTTAGGAAATTGCTAACTGGGACAAACCCAAAACAAGCCAGAGACTGTTCTACCAATTTAACAGTTGAAGTATAGATAATATAGATGATTGTATTGGAAAGCCCAGAAATTTACTGGATGCTATTTATTTTGATGGTATAGACATAGCCCCCAAGTGCATGCAACAAACTATCACAATTTAATTCATGCTGCGTGCCAACTGAAAGATCTGAGATGTATATAATATACAGCACACATCCCCAGTCATCCAGCAGTAGGCTGATCATCTGAACCAAGGAACTGCTGGGTCATAGGACAAATGCCTTGTGTTTTCAGTATTGGTTGCTTTGACATACAGCCAGTAGTCTGGCTTTTTCAGAAGTTTAATTTCTAAAAGGGTAATAATATAACAAAGTTCCTAACTGCAGTGTCTACTGGAACCGAAACATTTGAAGTCTGGCTAAAAGGAAAAGAACTTTTTATTCTACCTCTGCAAATTGCTCCTCAAAAAAACCCAAAACAAACAATAAACCATACCAAAATTAAACAAAAGCTGTGTTTGGCTGAAGCAGAAGTCTGAGCAGATTTTTTTGGCTTTATTTGTTGCAACAGTGAGCAGAAAGATGACACTACTCCTTGGAAATTGCATATCTGGAAGAGAAAGTGTCTGCATGTAGCAAGCACACAAAAAAAAAAGCAAAAGCAAAAAAAAGCTAAGGCATCGGGCAAAGCTAAGTGATGTCACAATGCCATGGCTCACAAAGGCCAACACACTTTAGAAGTGACTGAAGAGTATTTATCCTGACCTAAACAAAATAACTATCACCACAGAGGCAAGATGCAGCTGATAATATCACATAAAATAGTCAACTAGATGCATTGATAACTTTTGTTATCCAAAAGAACTGAAGAAAAAACTTTTGGTCATGTGAATCATATTTCCAGCAAGTATCACAGTTTTGTGCTACAGTTTTGATAAGAGGCTGAAGAACCTACACCGTACAGATGTGTGAGGAGCACAACAGTCACTGCTTGGTTCTGTTAATAATTAATGATCAAATACCTACAGTGCCACCCACAGGCACTTGATATTTCTCCTGGTTACTAAACGGGTTCCCGCCTTACATTTCTGATCCAAACAGAACTGATAAGCAGTTGGCTTTTTTCTTCCACTGGACTAAATCACCTTATGACAAATTTGAAACACTGCCCGACTATTAAAAGATAAAACAGAAAGAGGAAAACAAAAAAAAGGAGGAAAGAAAAGAGAAGAAATATTTTCAAGTTCTATCACTGTTTTCAAGTTTAGTGCTGACATGCGTGCCTAAAGCTTTCTACTAAGCTGGGATGAGTAGTCAACATCTGTTCTGAATTATTTATTTATTTTCAGTTGCAGAAAATTGGCAGCTCCAATGTCCCTAAGAGAAGGATAATTGTAATTATCTATGATGTTATGAAAACTGTTTCAATGGCTCAGCAGTTACTAAGGGCCTGGGGTTTTTTCTCCTTCTAGCACATATAGTCCACTGTGTGTATGGATGTGGAAAAAATAAACTTTAGGGTTCTTTTCGTAAGTTTTGATGTAATCTTTTCCCCTCCATACCACTTTGAACAGGCTATGATCTTTTGCTAATTAGGGGTTCCAGAACGTGCATTTTAAATATACCACTTATTTTTAAACCTGGTGAAATGGTTACTGGTACAAGGTCTCCGTCCTTCAATACGCTGTGCTTGACAGGGTTGTTGCACCTGTGTAGATCCCCCTGGATATTCAGGAGGGCCTTCAAGCCAGCAAAGCACTGGAATGTCTAATATAAAATATCTGAAAAAGGTGCAGAGCTAAATATTGTACTAAATTCGGATAATCAGTTATATATAATTGACAAATCAATAAAAATGCTAATCTCTCCTTTCTGTCATTTTGCAGGAAGAAGAAAGGATCAAATATCAAATCTAAGAAGTGAGTAGTTTTCTCAGAAACCCATTGCTATTGCTATTTGAAAGAAAACCAAATAAAATTAATAGTGATTTTTTCATTGGCGCTTGTGTCTCCAGCTCATCAAATCACCAGGGAAGACTACTGGAATTCTTATTGCCTGGATTTAAGTAAAAAGTAGACAGATTGAGAAGAGAACCGCTTGCCCTGGAACTAAAGGAAAGAAAAATGGAGAAAGTATTACCTTATATAACAAGGAAAAAAATGCATCAAATCTGAACACAGAAGAAATCGAGATATGGAATTATTAAATATCCATGAATTAAGTTAAAAGGCATTCATGACTCCTATAGAGCACCAAGTCCAGAGACTGTATTGATGGGGAATTATTAACCATGTAACAGTGACAGCTAAATATAAGGTCTGACAGGACTGAGGGATTTGAACTAACTTAACATCTGATGGATAAGGAAAATATCAGGAGATAAATGCTAGATCTGTACTAATAAACTGAACAGTGCCAGGGATCATTCTCTGACACGGAGGCCAATTGGCACAGTCTAGTCACATCCATGCTATTAAACTCTCTTAGCCTCCAGTGCAACATGGTCAGATCTGCACTGCCATTTGGGAATGGTCCCTGACCTGTACTAACTCCTGAACTGGATCCAGAAATTATCTGGCTAGTTGGCTCTGGCCAAAAGCATGGGCATTATAACAATTCACCAGCAGGGATGACTGAATTCCAGTGCTGGTTCTAGCTCTAGTTCATTGACTTATTATCTGTGCACAGCTATATTTTCCAAAAATCCTTAGATTGTATTAGGGAGAAAGTTTTATTTTAAAATGTGCAGAATGTAGTAAGTGGTACATGATACTGAAAAGATAATATTTAAATGACCTTTCTTTTATATAAGTTTGTTATGAAAACAAATTTGTGATGATTAAGTTAACAACAGGAAAATAGGCCAAAACAGGGAAAGAAGAGATCAGAGTTACTTGATGAAGTTAATTTTCCATAGCTGAAAGATACCCTCAAGTAGTTTATAATATTAGCCAAATCACCCAAAATTATTTCCACAAATGTATGAAGAAGAGATGATGTGGAGAACGGGAGAAAAGCAAACAACAAAATACAGATATTTAGAATGGGAGAAAGGAGATCCTAAGGACTTAAAAAGCATTTGACCTCATTCTGATACTCCAAAAGATATTGAAACAAAATTGTTAATCTGTTTTTGTGCAGTTGGTAGATAATAAGGTGCTAAGAAAAGGGCAATATGGATTTGTCAGGATCTGACAAAACATGCCAAGTCAGTCTAATTTCCTTCTTGACATGTTAACTGGCCAAGCAGATATGCGAGAAGCACTAGATATGTTTGATAGTCTGACTTATGTAAGTCTTTTGATGTGGCTACACGGGGCATTCTTAGAAGTAATTTTGGGAAATGCAGTCTCAGTCAAATGCAGTTCATGCAGAACTGGTTGGGAAAAAAAAAATAAAATACTCAGAGCAGGATTATCTGTAGTTTTCTTCCAGACTGGGAGGCTTTTTCAAATTGGCCTCACATATGGCAGTTCTGGGACATATATTATTTAATATTTTCATTAAAGACATGGATGACAGAATAGTGAATACACTTACGAAAAGCTGAAGGACTTCAGGCTGGGAGTGGTTATATATCACTTTAGAGGACAGAAGAGTAACTCAGATTACGGTATATTAGAGAAATACTCTGAAACCAAGAAGAAATTTGTGAAAGGTGACTACAAAGAAGTACAGCAAGGAAGGAAAAAGAAAATATACTAAAAGAAGGGGAAAAAAAGAAGAGCAATATAGAAAATGGGAGTTGTAGTTAAGTATATACTGTATATGGGTTAAATATATGCTGTTAAAAGAAAGACAATATAATTCTGAAGTGTATTAATTTCAGAGTTGTATGCAGGACTGAAAAAGGTAATTATTTAATTCTACTTGAACTACCGAGGTCTTTGATCCAGTTCACGTTTCTAGAATTTGCACTACTCATTAACAAGCAGACTGGTAAACTCTGTAGAGTCTAAAAGAGATCAACTAAGATAATAAAAGATCACAAAAAGATACATTGCCAGGAAGGGATGAAAAAACCAAATGTTTAGTCCAGAAAACAGAAAATTAGGAGGTGTAAGCTGTATTCAAATTTATGAAACAGATACAGGCTCACACAGGCATAAAAAGGGTTTCTGAATCTCAAAAAAATGTCATTTCATCTATTTAATTTTTTAAATATGTATGTACATCCAAGGTTTTTTCAAGTTTGTGATGAATCAAAAGTTCTTCAGACTGTGCAGCTGCTCATTGAGTTTGATGTTACTTGTCAGCTTCACTGTTAGTATCAGCTTTCAGGGTCTTTGGCTTCAGGGCACACTTGCTAAAATTGTCTGCTCCAGAGCTAGCGATCCATGACTTTGAGCATCCCCGGGACAGACCCACCACTCAGGCATTCCCCAGAGCTATAGCCTCCTTGGCTCCCATCGTCCTTGGCCCTGGGGCAGACTGTCTGTGCTACCCCTTGGTAAATACACACCCTCCAAATGCATCTCAGCAGTCTGAAGTCTTGGTAACAGGGAAATGAATATAAAGATCGCTATTATGTTTTCCAGTGCTGAAATTAGGTTTATATAACAGTTAATTGCTACTTCTTGTGTTCCTTTACAAATAACTTTTCCCCCTGCTGCAGGAAGAACAAGAAAAGAAGCAATCCCAAATGTTATAATCAGCATCCCACAGTACCTGCTGGATAGGATGCAACAATGGTGTTACGCTGCCAAAGCAAACCCAGGTGCAGATTTTATAAGTGGGAGGTTGGGAGGGGAAGGGGGGAAGCAGTAATCTCATTTTCTCCATGAGTCCTCATTAAGTGTACAGGGTGAAGAACACAGTCACCGTCGTGTAACTTCACTGTCCATTGGGCACTGCCCCTCCTAACGCACAGATGAGATTCATTTAGTTGTGAAAAAGGAATGGAATGGTATGTGAGGAAAACAAAGACGTGACATCCTATTGCTGTAGACTGAAATATGCATGGCTTGCTAAACCAGAGGGAGAAAGGAAAGGTTTCAAGGATTTAGGAGCAAGCACTGTGTATCAGCAATGTGTGATATAGATAGAGCCCTGTTCATTTAATAACTTTTTTTCCTAGCCTTGAGGTAAAGGGTTTGGAAATCTTTGAGTATATGAGTGTTTGCGAAGAGGAAGGATCCATGCTGAAGGCATAAATTTAAATACATCTGTGGGCTGTACTCCTTTGGTTCGTGACTTCTACTTCTGTAGCTGTTGTACATCCCTCCACGCCAGACTAGTGAGGAGGGAGTGCAGGCCATGCTGGGTAAACTTTTTGTAGCTTCAGACCCTTCATCCTCTGTTACACTGGTGGAATTTATGGCTGAATCAAGACTCTATAGTGTGAAATGCTAATGTAACCCAAATACATGAGCTATAATCCATAGCCTGGAGGAAGGTCTCTTATCCTTATGTCTGGGAGTGTGCTACTTTTGTGCTGCTGAGTTGATTTTGCTAGTAAAATAAGGCAGCTCCTGCCTCCAATCATAGGTGTATATTGTATGCATGCTACTTTGCTGAATTTCGTATACCCTAGAGTTCCTCGTGGTTTAAAAAAAATAAGGGGATTAGGACAATGCTACAAGGTGATACTTGATGTAATGAAAATCTAGCAAACTTTGGTGATGTTAAAAGCAACTAGATGAGAAATTGTTTTGACTGAAATAGACATGAACAGTCTCATAGGTCTAAAAGATTAGAGGATTTACTATACTCTCAAGGATATGATAGAAGTGGCTAGCGTTCTGGCCACCTGCTGTGTCCTTCGTGAAGTGAGATCCAGTTTAGTTTTATTTCAGTTTCTTAATTATGGCAGAACTGTTTTAGCTTTTCGAAGTCCAACCTTTGAGAGGCATAAGGCTGAGATTTTTGTGTAAACACAGGCACAATTCTGCACAAAAGAGCAGATAAGCAAATGCATATAAGGCAACTGGCATGTTGCAAAATAATTATTGTCAGTTTTCTCCTATAATTTTTATTTGTTGAGAGGCAGTGGTTAATCCCAGATAGTTTTTACCCCCTTAATAAGGTCAGGGGGAAGGCAGAGGGGAGAGGAATAAAGAAATACATCTATAGCTAATTCCATGTTGCGCTGAGCTTGTTAAACCAGATACTCTGAAGCTAAAGAGTTTCACAGAAGAAAAGAGGAAAGAGCTTTTTCAACTTCCAGGGAGAAGGTAGCAATAAACTGGCTTGATGATCACTGTTGTTAAATTGAGCCCCTTGGGATGCCAGGTAATTTGCTGGTAACGTGAAAGACTTGGTCTTTAGCAAGTCTGTTTGAATGACTGTCTGGAGGTTCCATCTTTATTGTCCCAAATTCTCTAGCACCTTTCTTTGCAGGGGGACTTATTATACTGCAACAGTCAGTTGATGAACTGCAGAAAGTTAGAGAAGGCAAAAGGCCATTTTCACTGCATGAGCTAGATTCAAAAGCACTAAGAGTAGCAGGCTGAAGGGAGAAGAGGTGCTTTATTGTTCATCCCTGGAGCAACAGTGGAGTCACAAAAGAGATGTTCAGAGAGAGAACATGTATTTCGAGTGTTGGGAAATTTTTGGAGATATAACCTGTTTCTCATAAAATTGCTAATTTGTCAAAACTACAGAAAGTTTCTAGAATTTCTTCACAGTCTGAGAAGAAGTAGCTCAACTAGTCTGTTAACTCTCCACCTATCAGTAAAAACTATTTTTCCCCCAATAGCTCTGCAGAGTGTTTTAGTTTCACAGTTCCTTGGTTTAAGAAGTTCATACAGATTTTTTTCTTTATACTTCACCACTCCAGCCTTATAGATTGTAAATGCTGAAACAACTCAAGGATCTCACTGGATTGTTGCTAGTTCCAGTCGTCACCTCTCTCCAGAAGAGACAATTATGTTCTCCCAATAATATTCATTTCCTATTTTCAAGGTCGCTTGGTGTTCTTCTCGTTAACTTGGAAATCTCAAGACTTTCCATAGCCAAAGCCTGTTTCTCAGAGAAGGAAAAGAAGGTACCTATAATCCCACCTAACAATGACTAACGTTTTACATTCCAGCTGTCAAGACAAGAACAGGACAACTCTGTCTCACATGCCATGGTTTCTGATCCCTATATAGAGAATATCTGTGCAACAGATTTATGTTTTCATGAAGAATGATGCAATAATGGATCTTGTTTGCTCCTGAGCGACAACTGAGCACTGACCCAATCTAGTGAAGAGAACTACAATTATAAATTAGGAAAGAAAAAGTGATGATGTTTTAATGGTGCTGCTTAAAGATGATTTGATTTACTGACATAGCAATGGGTGCCAATATTCAATGAATACTTACAAAATATTTCTGTGGGTATGCACTCAAGTAAAATAATTGAATTCTCGGCAGTAGCTTTTTTACTCCTTTTGTGTTTGCCTTTTGTGAATATTCTATAAAGTGAATTTAATGGCAGAATGGATGTGATAATAGTCAGTTTTAAGCAAATATTGGAGAATATTCTGAGCCTATAAATACTGAATTTGGAGATGCAAATATTAGCATTGTAGTTCTGAATATTTTCAGTGAACTTGGTGTTAGTACTCTTCCAAATATTTTTTTCACCAAACCCTCATAATTTCTATTGCACTCTGGACGAGTAAAAACTATTTCCCTCAGTCTTTGACAAAGTGGGAGTAGCATGGTTGTGGAAGACAAAAGAAATACTTTTCCACAGAAATGGATTCTGTTGCATCAAAATAACATCTAAATTCATGTTTGTGATACATGGTCTAGGAACTGTGGCAGTTAAAACCCTGCACCCTGCTGTCTGTAGGCATCCTGGGTAACACTTTAACATCCTGGGTAACAGCCCCCCACCCAAAAAGTCACAAAAATCTACAGAGTGATCAGAAACACTGTTGTTGCACCATTCAGGTCTACTATTTGAAAACAGTGCTAGGCATTTTTAAGTCTATTTTTATATTTTTACAAGAAATGCATGTGTACCTGGAATCTGTGAACTTTGAAGGATGATACAGAGCCATGGGAATTACTTATACTACAGCAAATATTGTCCAGGTAGTCCAATATTATATTTCTGACAGAAAGCCAATATCAAACACTTCAGATGAAGAGAATGAGAAATCCTCTTATGGACAATTATGTTATAACCTGGCCAGTCCAAAACTCTTTCATTTAGTGTTTGTCTCATATTCTGACATGTTTCCAATAGTCAGAGGTGACTGTTCCAAAAGTCAGAGTTATAAAATCTTATTTTCTCTTCTGATAGTCCAGACTTTTATTAATCTTCAGAAAGATTTGCAAATTACGTTGAAGAGAAAGTAAAATCAGAAAACTCTGTGTGGGAAGTGCAAGTCCCCTCTTCATTATTTTGCACTGGATGGGGTGGGAGTAGTGTAGGAAATAGAGGAGAATAAATCCCAAATTTTCAGACAAGTAGATTTCACAATGAGAAGATTTTAAAATTTTGATTTAAACTAAAAATCTATGTTTCTTTAAAATTGTATATTTCAAACTATTGAAAACCCTAAAGCAAGTACTATTTTTAGTTGATTTTTAATTAAATCCTCTCTTTAAAGTAATATTTTTCAGACTAAAGGCTTTAACATTTCTTTATTATTAATTCACCTCTTGTTTAGATTAAAAGGTGATGGTTTCTTCAATCTCCATGTAGAAATTTCCTGCTATTTTTCACATCTAATCATTCTTACCTCAGAATCGTCTCAGGAATTTTTTCACATCATGAAGTAATCTAACACACAGGTGAATCAAGGCATTTTTTTTTTTACTTTTGCTGAGTTTAGGTTAAATGTTTGCACAGGGTGGGTAAGATTCAATTAGACAGCACAGATTGTCCATGGATTTTCCAGAAATAGTAGTCAGTTTTCAGTAGCTGTCTAAAACATAGCATTAAAGGAGAATAATGGGATGTGTGGCTTGCAAGGGAAAGCTTGAGTCAAGTTATCTCCCGTAATTTTCTGGTTTCTTGCTTATAAGTTTTGGGTGGGTGGTTTGTACTTTGAAGGATCTATTATTTGCTCTTTAATAATGTTTTTGTTTTTCAGGATCTACTGCTCTGTTATCTCTTTCTGGTATTTAATGTATCCAATTACCAATACATGCCTTTCAAGTGTCCTTTATAATGTGTAACAACAGCAAGTGTTAATTATGTCCCCAACAGCCTCCTATACACACAGTTTGTTGGGGAAAAAAGAGACAACATAAATGTACTCACAGTATTATATTAATTATTAGGAGAGTAAGAAGTCCATATGCTTTAAAATTTGTACATATGTTCCTTGGCTATTTGTTCTCCCCAGTGCAAGTGTTTCTATTAAAGCTGAATTTGTCATTTTTTTAATTTGTTACTGACAGTTGGCAAGAGTGTTGTTCCTCCTGCCTGAAGACTGCCAACCTAGCTACTCAGGGAGAAGTAAAGACCTCTCTCAGTGCTCTTGAAGGGATGGTGCTCAATTCCCTTTACCACATACTTAAGACGTATATATTATTTCATTCCCAAATAAATTAATTCTTTCCCTCTTTCTTCCTGGTATATCATCTCTCTGACATTTATTGAATAGGATCAACTTGAAAGCTGTCCTTTCACTGTATATCCATACACTCTTTATAAAAACCTTCTTCCCTCCACCACTTTCCCCTGTAAAAGCCTGGTTACAGGGACAAGTAGTACACAAAACCCTGAAGAATGATCAGCAAACTCACTTCTGCATCTAATGACCATCCACTTAAATTTCTCTGCCCCCACTTTGAGTTGTTTCTTGGAAGTGTTATTTAAGCATCTTACATGAATTCATCTGCTACAGAGACAAATCAAAGAATGGTGATCTGGCAGCCAGGATATCTAAAGGCAAACAAGGAACACCAGTAAGACAGTCCTTTGAATGCACATGGATGAAAACAGGAGAACAATATAATTTTCATCAAAGCCTCATGTAGCCAAGAATCTGCTTGCTCATTTATTAGGACAGTGATCATTGAGCATATAGGTGTATCGGGGATAGCTATTGTTCAGTCATTTTGGGGACCATGACCATCCACTTGTCGTTGATTGCACCCATACCAATAAAACAGTGTTGGAGCTTGTTCTGGCCAATTGCCATATCCTAACTGTGTCCATACTCTGTTAGCCTCCAAAACTGGGGATGGGGGAACAGACACATGCAAAGTGCCCATAAGCTACAGTTCTTGAACCACATTAACTCCTGTACAAGGCTTAGGAATTGTTGGAAGAGTAATAGATCTCAGACCAAAACTGTGCCAGAAGCCTTTCCAGTAGTTTACCAGAATGGACAACTGAGTGCATTGCCTATGGCTGGATCTGATTTAATATCCTACTATTGGTCTACTCTATGTAAATACTTACAAATATATACCTTTACATATAGAGAGAGACACACACATGCATACATGTATATATGCATATATGCACACATAGGCACATACAGTATAAGAACTGTATAAGAACTGTATAAGAATGAAGGGTCTCTAACAGACTTGTAAAACTCAGCCTCAAGCTCCATGTCATGGTATCTTCCGTGGTTAAATTAAAGGCAGTGTGAATATGCTGATACATGCTGCAACCACACATCTTACAGTGTAGACATACCGTAATAATGAATGTCAGTTAAGGACTTGGTTCAGCTCTAATCATTTTGCACTGCTCTGCAGTACAGTGAATGCATTTCATCTGCAAGTAGAGAGTGCTCCCAGCAGAGGGAAATTCTCCACTGGTATAAAGTCAGCACAGCTGATTTCCATAAATGCCTTGTCAACCCTGTGGGATGGACATACACAGGATGAATAACAGAGCAGAACAAGAGTCTTTCACTGGTCTCATAAAAATGCTGTAAGTTAGAAGAGCCTTCAAGCTATTTTAAATGAGGTCATACTACTACTGGCTTTCCTATCTTCCTTTCTGACTACAGGAATACGACCATGTTTAATTGTACAATTTTTGAGAATGAAGCAAAACAAAGCACCTCTTGTGTATTAACTTTTTGTCTGTGGTATGCTGAGCAGAAATTGAGGGTGGATCCATGACATATCTCTTTTGTGGAGAGGAAAAAGGCAGGACAGAATATTTGTTCATGCATAAAAGTAAGAGAGTCACTATGGAGCTCCCTTTTTTGATGCAGAATAAAAGGGGGTAAGGTAGGGGAGAAGATGCTGAGAAGGCTGAGGGTGACCCATTCAGAGCAGCGCTATGTCACCTTTATGATTTAAGCATATTTTTTCTCAAAAATTAAAACGAGTTGTTCTATGAACAACAAAAAAAACCTCAGGTCTTCTGCACATTGCTGTCTTGTATCCACTCATGTGTTCGCCACAGAGTTTTACTACATTGCCCCTATTGCCCAGATGCCCATTAGCCCTTCAGATGTTCCTTCAGCCTGCATCTGCATCTTTAACCTCCAACTCTTCCATCTGTACTGTCCTATTGTTCCTGTTTCCTCTAATGCCTGGCAGTGAAGGAGACCGCATGAACAAGCTTCTTCTCCTTGGTGTAGGGTCCAGCCAGCCTGTCAGGATTCATGGGATGGTTGGCTAACAGCAGGCCAACTGACCAAATCAATACTGAGCTCTTCCTGAAGATGTTCTGGCAGTGGAACACTAATTTGGGCCTTTCTCCTTGGCCAAGCTTCTGATTTTGCTGAATGTGTAAGAATTTTGTTATCCCCCAGGGCTCAAGTCCTATGACAAATGTTGAAACTGGCTAATGGATTCAAAAGTTATTAGGCGGGTATAGCAGATAGCAGATAGTGTGGTCGTGTAAGCTTCATTTCTTCAGGAAACCAGGCTAAACATGGATTTGTATTTTGTACATTACAGTCACAAGACAGCAAGATAGACATTGCAATATAACATCAGACTAATTGTCTGTTTTGTCTAGTATCCAGTGCCAGTGCTATTTGCTTCAGATGATGTTGGAAGAAATACTGTAGTGAGCAATTAGGGATTAACCTCTCCATAACAGAAGTTTCTTAATTCCCATCAGTTAGTGATTAGCTTATGCTCTGAAGCATGAAGGTTTATATCCCTTATGAATTTTTGTTTAATCTAATATAATTGTGGATGTTCTTGTTATCCATATAGCTGCTTATCCTGTTTTGTTTTTTTTCCCTTTTGATCCTGCTGTGTTCTTGGCCTCAGTGATATCCCATGGTAATAAATTATTATGGAAATAAAATCTCTATCCCCAGCATTGTCCCTTATTCTACAGTGTAATTACAGGGAATTATATAGAAAAATGGGAAGTTGTGTAGATAGGAATATACACTTTTTATACAGGCATTGTTTTCCAAGCAGAGCTATGTAAACTTATTCAATATCCAAATATCAAAATACTGCATTGTTCTGCTTACTACAGAGGGTAGGATTGATCCTGCCTAACATCAGTATCTGAGTTCATCATCTCAGACTCTGTTTTATAGAGAAAAAGATACTTTGGAGAGCAATATATCAGACCTATTGTAGATGTCCATAGTAAGAAGAGATGAAACACACCTTGAAAGTACCACTTTCCCTCTATTCACTATTATACTAATTTTGACAACTGTCTCAGGTATAGAGGTTTATAATATAGACATCTATATTTAGTCAAATTAATACTTCTGATGAGTGGTTAAATTCTCAAAATTCAATGTAGGGGCTTGGATACTTCCAGAGAGTAACACAGATTGATTCCCAACTTCATGAAAGTCATCACAGAGGTTTTTGCCTTGTCCAGTCATGCCAGCTTTCCCTATATTGTATTTCTCAACTTATATTTTACATATGCATGTGTACATACCTTGTGGTAAATCTAAAGTGAGTATTTTCCCCAATTACTCAGTTAGGCACGACTGTTCCTGGAGTCAAGGTGTCTTAGAGATGCTCTGCCTTTAATTCTGGGAAAAGAAGTAGCATACCCCCACTGTAAATTGAATCCCCACTTTGTGTGAGGAACTGAAGGAAAAGTAAAGACATGACCAAGTAAGTAAAGGTTAGGGATAGGACACCCTTACTCCTAGCATCAACACCCAGCATGGTAGAAGAATGATATTGCAGAAGACTGATCACAGTATCAGTAACTTCCTGACCATTCTTCCTTCACCTGGAAAGAGTGGAATGAGGATGATAGTGCAGCAGCACCTCTGGCTTTGAAATTCTGGTAAAGAGAGCCAAAGACTTGTGAACCCCCTGTCATAAGAAGTGCTTCATTTCCCTTTTACAATCTCGCCTTTTGCTTTTTTTGTGATCTGAGACATATACTCCACTTTTATTCCTTAACTAGAGAATGTGAAAGTGTAACCTTATGCATATCTATGTGTTTGAACAGCTTTCAAGTTCATGAGGAAAGGATGCCAGAAATAAAGTTTTCCCAGTTTGAACAACAATAAAAGAAAGACCCCTAAACTCATTCATTAAGGGTTGTGGTTTGGTAAGAGAAATAGCAAAAAACCCCCAAACCCTAACCCCAAAGCAACAACCAAAAAACCACCAAAAAACCCCCAAACCCAGATGAAAAAAATGTTCATATTTTTCTACATGCTTAATGACCCGAGTCAATTCACTAAGGGGTCAGATGATGGCTAGTGGTCAGGAAGGAAGAGGTAGGATATAATCTTCCTGTGCTGGGAGCTGCTAGACCAGCTCAGCTTCTCCACCTGACTGCTCCCAGGGAGCCACAGAGGCTCACGTTTGGGTCCTTAACTACCCATGGATTTCAGCAGCAAATTAGAAATCCAAATGGGGATTAGATGAATAAATACCATTGCGGATCGGGGCCATGAACACTAACACGACCTCTGTGCTTAGGCTCCAAAGAAACCTGAGGTCATCAGTTGTGACTTTCTATCAGAAGCTGTCAGCCTGTGTTTTACCAGGCTGCTCCGCTAACAGCTGTCCTGCAGGATCTCGGAAGGGCAGGCTGGAGATGGCTTTGGTGGTACATTCTACCAGAACTGAAATGTAAGATGAAAAAGTTGTAACCAATTATTTTTTTCTTATATTGCAGTTCAGAGAACAGAAAAATAATTTATTTCCAGTATCAAAATAATGAAATAATTAACTTTCTCCAAAGCTTTATTTCATTTCCTCTGATAAAATTCTGTAGTTGCGGTTAATAATTTATGCAAGTTCTCTTTATCGTTCTGATGGTTTTAGTTACCTAAGGATTAGAAAGTAGTTTTGTTACAGACACATAGATTTGATATTGTTATAAGACTTTCAGTTTACCTTTTTAACTTTTAGCTATTTTTTCATGTTTACTTTTCCAATTGCACTCTCATAATTTTAATTTGTATATATGTAGGAATATATATTTTAATAGCATTTGTTTGGATTGATCCTGACTTATTTTGCTGTCACTGAGCAACAAGGAACCAGGATTATTAGAAATCTACAAGGACATTATTAACTGGTGAACCTGGAAGTCTGACTGGCTGTTCTTCATTAATGCTGGGTCTCACAATGCATAGTTAAAATAGGTGAGAACTGTGACCACAGCTTTGTCCATTTTAGTTGTGACTCTCAAAATGAGAGCTAATATGGCTGATGACTGCTAACAATAGCAAGTTTCACAAGGTGGTTTGTTTTTTTCACCAAATCACAAAAACCATGCCTCTGTGGATGGCTTCAGTAGGAGTGGCTCAATGACGGTAGATATTTGTTTAAATGGATTTGCTGAAGATTGCTTGGATTAAGTATGATTTGTTCTATTTTCAGTCAAAGAAAATAGCTGTTATTTTGCAGCAACATTTAATAAAGGCTTTCTGCAAAATAGTCAATGGTGTTAGATTATATCTCTGTTACAACATTAGTAATGGAAAACGACAACCTGAAAAATAAGGTGAAATCAAGATGGTTTTATTTAGAGGAATAATTTTGATTTCCCAGAAAATAATAAGCCAATCACTATATGTTACTTTGCATTTACTTCTGAAAATGCAAAATAACAATATTGTCTCTGTCTGCTTAATTCTGTTTGACAATAACAAAATAAATTTGCTATTGTTTATTAGAGATTTTCAGAGAAGTCAGCTAACTTATCTTTGATTTGAATTTCAAATACAACCTTTTTAAAAAACATAGCTGGAGATATTAATCTAAAATATTTATAAGAAATTTGCGTTTGAGAATATCTAATTGTAGTCACCGCTCTCACATTAACAGTCACTTGCTGCTTGCTTTTTGGAAATTACAATTTTTATTAGAATTAAAATCACAATGAGCTGACACTTTCAGGTGTATTTCAGCATATGTTGCTTTTGCATATGAAAGAATAAAATGCATAGAGGTATTTGAAAGCAAAACAAAACAAAGCAAAACAGTATCTTTATTTTAGAATACCTTTCGTCGTTCACCAAAGTAACAGCTTCTTGATCATAGAGCCTTTAGGCACTTGAATTCGAGCAATTATAGCTAACTTTTAAATTATACCTAATTTAAGCAATACATCATGGTTTCATACATCTGGAAGCTTTATTGCAAAAACATATGAAGAAAGTTCTTTTACAATCACTCAATTAAATAAAATTGTGGTGGTGGAAGAAGAGGTGGAAGAAGAATAAGAAATACAGACTATTATATTACCATATAAGGAAGATCATATTTTTATCTTAAATACATGGTGGGAAGTTGCAGAGAAGACCGAGACAGACTTTTTTAAGTGCATTGTGGTAGCATGAGAAGCAACAGACATAATTTTCTGCAAGGAAAATTCTGCTTAGATATTAGGAAGATTTTTTTTTTTCTTTTTTTTTTTTTCATAATGATTGCCCAGGGAGGTTGTGGAATCCATGGTTAAGCAAGGGTTAGAGGGTCCTGATTTAACTTTGAATTTGGATCTAACTTTGAAGTTGACCCTGCTTTGAGCAGGAAGTTGGATCACATGACCCCTGTCATCCCTTCCCATCTAAATTATTCTGAGTTTATGATTTCAAATAAATGTAGCCTGAAAATCAAAATAACAAATTGGAAAAGAACTAAATATTAATAGAAGTTCAAATAAGTATTGTGGGATGTGCAATTTAGATTAACACCATGTAAAAAGGGGCAGTGTTCTGTTCAGTCTTAGCCTCATGCTTGTTTAATTGCAGTATTGTGTTTTCAAGTGTACAGCTTGCAGCTATCTGAAAAAATTCCTGCAGTTTAGCAGTGCAAAACATGTATGTTTGGTAATAAGATAGGGATAAACTTGCTCCAGAACTCCCAGCTCCCTCCGCAGTGCTAAAACCCATGACCCCTCAAGCTTTCCCTCTCTAGACCACAGAGATAACTTACAAACTTTTGTGAATAAAGGGTACAGATTTGAAACACTTTTACAGAGAAGAGCTTCCAAGTATAACACAAGATCTGTAGGCAGCTGCAAGGTGTATTTATATGGGTAGACATCATGTACACTGAGTATGTAGGAAAATGGGTTTGGAGACAGGCAACATTGGCTGAACCAGGATTAGATGGTCGTGTATTTTAGATTAAATATATATGCAAATAGTTTGATAAATTTGACTCATACTCCTTATATTTGTCTAATGAACCTGGAATTAATTTATTCATGGTGAATACAAGTTCAGTAAATCTACTGCTTAGTGATAAGAGTATTTTTCCTTTTCAAAAACTGCAGACAGACAATGATTGCAGATATGTTTATGAAACCCATCAGAAAAATACCTGGATATCAAAGACAAAAAATCATGACTGGACTTGATTGATTAGAAGTAACTTTATTTATCATGCTTTTAGCTTGAACCATAAATTTAACATGAGTGGACAAAGCAATCCAAATAAATGAAAGAATCAGATCTATTACATTCACTTCAGCATACATCTGAAATGCCAGTGTATTTTATTCAACTTTTCAGATGTTATGATGCATGTCTTCAAAGCCACGACGTGAATTTCTTTTATCATGCAAGCTAATGATCATTTTGACAAATGTCTTTACATAATTTCCTTCCTTCTTTGAAGTACCAGGTTCTGGGATTTCTTAGGAGGAAAAAGAGTTTGACGTCCTGTTCTTATTGAATGATAATGGGAGCTGGATGGCTAAATATTTATTGAGCATACATTGTGGTGTATACATATCAGGGATTGTGTTGAGAAGCACATTTAATGAACTGTATATCTGGATAACTTTTGAATCATTTTAAGAAATATGATTACTTCTATTGATTTTGGGATACTAATAAATCATGATTTCCTCATATATTTTGTAGAGTAATATTTTACCGGCTGTTACTGAAATATCCTTAGTGAGTCATCAATTATTTCCTTAGACTTCTGAGGTGATAAAGTTCCAGTGTTTTATTGAATGGCTGTGAGATTATCAGCTTCTTATCAGCCAGGATTTTTCTAAGTGCAAGAGAATGGTCAAAAGACACATGCAGCTGTTTACAGAAGTAAGGCAGAAAACTCTTCAATGTTTCCGTGCCTCAGCAAAAAGGTGGTTGTATATTGGTAGCTTTCCAGATCTTTGTTGAACTCCACATTTAGCAGCTGCTTGGCTTCTACAAAACCTCCCAGTCTCAGCATCAAGTCTCGTTCTTCTCATAACATGAATTGCACAATGTATGTAAGGAGTGCTTCTCAGAGCAATTTGGTAATGAAGTAATCCCCCATAGCAAAAAAGATTTTGGTAATACGAGTTAACAGAAACACTACACGAAAAATATTGATTTTGCCCGTTCAACTGATACGAAAATTGCTGGAATAAGTGGTAATCAGCACTGCCACCCTTAAGTGCTCAGCTCCAGGAGGAGAACTCATCAGGCTGATGCACATTCCTTGAGGTCTCTCTATACATAGACAGGGGGTTGTTTGGTGTCTGCTCTGAGATTAGCAACGCCCACCATGCTGAACAGTAGGAAATACATGGTGTTAAGAAATCCAAAGGATAAAGGATCAGAGGATACCAGAAATTTTGCCTCTTGCCTTTGGGAGGTCTGAGTTGGGTGCTCCCATAGAAGTGGAAAATGAAAGAAATGTGGACAGCAGGTCAGAGCTTCCTTGTAAGGAGGATATGGTAGCAGTGGAGTTTTCCTTTTGAACAGCAGTTTAGATCAGGTTCTCATGCTGGAAGGTTTTGAATCTACATGATAAATAAACACATTAGCCACCTGGCTGTGGGGTGTTATAGGAGAATGTATTTCCATTCCTCCCATTAACTGGCCCCACTGTGCAGACAGGAATGCAAATCGTGGGGTCACAGAGCGAGCAAGAAGACGTATATCTCCAATCCGTTGTTAATTCATTCAGCCCAGGGTGAAGAGTCCTAGGCTGTTTATACATTTAATAGCAGCAAAACACTCATAAAACCTGCAAAAAATAGGACACCTCCCTCACTCCTGCCAAATGCTTTTTCAGAGATGGCTGAAAAACAGATAAAAGACTTACTAGAGACTGTGCCTGGTGGATCAGAATAAGCAAATCTGCTTTTGGTTAGCTATCAAACTACAAGAAGATCAATGGAGGACTATAGTTCAGTAATTATTTCTTCTTTTTGAATCCATATTCTGTTAGCTGATGAATGCATTAAGCTAAAGTAGCAGATCTGCAAAGAACGACAGATGCATATCAAGAGTTTGTAATGTAATCTATGAAATTCATTCACACCAGGATATGATTTACAAGGAGTCTATTGATTGGGGAATAAATGTTATTTTACATTTAATAGAATATATTTCAATAATGCTGGAGCTCCAGCTCCTGGGTTTTGAAGGATCCTTTTTATTCAGTATAAAATCTGCATCTTTCCCAGTTCCTGTGATTTTACTGTATCGTGCATACTACCCAATAAACCTATCAAAGTTTCTACAGAGCTGTGACATTGTCCATTTTGCTTGTAGTCTGAGGCAAATACAGTTACTGGTGGGGACTTTTTAATTCTTTGAGAACTGCTGTTTCGGGAATAGAACCTTCACTGCTTTTAACCACCATGGATCTACAGACCAAAGGCAAAGAAGCCAATTTGCCAATTAACACTATGTAAGGACTTGGATGAAAGCACTGTCCTTTTTCATCCTGCAGGAGCGCAAGACACACCATGCCTTGCTGAAATTAGAGAGCCATTTCAGAAAGGTGTTGTGTTAAAAGGCAATGAGAATTTGTCTTGGAGCTCGCTAATGAATTCTTCCTTCAGTCTGCCGACCCATTTCATACATTTCTTGTGATTCTTTTTTTTCCTCTCTTTAAAATAAGGTAATATTATTCTCCTTAGATAGTCCAAGGTTAACAGTATTCCTTATAGTGTCATAATATTTTGCTGATTGGTTATACACCAATCAATTTTTTCCACAGAAAAGCCTTCAATTAACCCCCCAGTGATTGGGAGGTGGAATTTCCAGATTAGTGTTGGAGAATTCCACCTCCTATCACCAGGGGCTTAATTGAAAACTTTTCTGAGAAAAATTAATTGATGCAAAAACATCAGTAAAATAACCTAAAATGCAGGGGACACTGTTAATTTCAGTCTATTTAAAGGAAAGACAAAAAAAACATTAAATAGGAGCTTTGAACAAGAAATAAACAAAATTATTACAGCAACACTGAGATTAAAAGGAAACTTGTGAAATGGCCCTGCAAAGTCACAAAATGCAGAAAAACTTATCTTTAATTTAAATTACAATATGCTAAAAACAAGCAAGAGAAATTAGCTTCCTTTAGAAACTGTTTCACAATCAGGTGATTTACTTCAGATTCAGAAACATAAATCACATTTTAATAATCTCTCTCCCAGTATGAAGTCTCTATACAATCTGATATGTAGATTTTTTTTTAAGTAGATGCTTTCTTTGCATAACAAGAAGCTGCAATAAATTAAATGGAGCCCAGGAAACATTGTAATGTAGCTGGGTAATGAAAGAAAAGGTACAATTTGAATCTACTATTGCAAATATATATATTTTTGCTAATAATGAGAAACATCCAGTGTGAATGGATGTATCTGTATGCAATAAACCTGTCTGAATACGGTCTCTTTAATATTGCTCAGATACATTTTTTTTTGCATTAGGCATAATAGACTTTGACCTGCAAATTATGAAAAAGATTAAGATATGCATCAGCAGAGAGATTTATGTCTAGTGTTGACAAATTATTCATTAAAGTTTTATGTAACAGGCCCAGAGAGAGTATTAAATAAGATTATTATGGCAGTTCTTATAAGTGTATTCATCTTGACTAAGAAGAGGTCGCGATAAAGTTTAGGACTGTTTATTTCCAAAGCTTGTTTAATTAGGAAAAATAGAAATAAATGTTCTCCATTTGGCATCTTCCACCGATTTTATCTTTATTATTTCTCTCTCCCAATATTGTGAAAGATCAACATCAATAAAAGTAAATCTATTACACGCAATTTGACAAATCATTTGCTTAATGATTTCTAAATATAGAGAAACATATAAAATTTCTTTCTGAAATTAACAGCACTATTTTCCTTGTGAAAATCCTGTGTTTTGAGCAGACATAGCTTTGTATCTGGAGTGATCATTAGTAAATAAACAAGGTAATTATCTCTGAAAGAAGTTAGTTTCAGTGAAAAACAACCGTATATTCCTACTATAAAACACAGCACTTTGTGTTATACTCTGCTATACATTATACTTTTGTGCTGTCAGGTGAAAATTCAACCAATGGCTATTTGATTACTTTGGAAACATTTGAATTGATTTTTATTACCTAATCGTGTACATCTATAAGGAAGATGTATGACCACTCTTCTTGGAAGAACTGAACAACTCCTCTTTTGCTTTTGATGGAACATGCAACACAGGCAGGTAGAAGAGAGAGAAAAAACACATTGCCAAGGGAAAAAATGCTGCTGAGTTTAGGGGAAAGAAGGTCAATATTCGTTTTAAAAAAGGTTTCTTCTCAACTAATGTGGCACCTTGTAAGGGTTCAGAGGAACAGGAGCTTCTTTGTTAAACACCGAATACCTCAAAATTCTCTGGAAATAGTAATATTTGCAGTAATTTAATTATTTATAGCAATTTATTTATTTAAAATGCTTAGTGTGCCTATGAACTGTTGAAAATCAAGACTTGATTTTCTTTCTTTGAACACTGGTTGGTCATCTTAACTGAGACTTCCATCCAGTAGCAGTCCATGGAAGTCTTCCTGTTGATTAAAGCTCAGAACTAGCCTGTTTGCATTCAGACTACTGAAGGCAAGACTTTATAAGCACACCCAAAGAATAAACACTACTGAGCTGCACTCTCTGCTTCCTGTTTTAGGCTTAGCCCAGCAAGAGAAGCTTTTATTTTTTTAATTTTAAAAGGGAAGAGGGAAATATTTCTCTGACATATTTTTTATTACCTGTACATATTTAGTGCAAAACCACAAATGGAATATTAAAAAATCCTCTAAAAGATTCCAGTGGGAAGGATGAATCTCCTCTTCATGCAGAACTTCTGTTTTCCCAATTGCATCATGGATTTCATCCTACTGCAGAATAGCCTGTATAAGCATTTTAGCAATTACTCATTGGTATTTTCATACAGAAACTGGTGCAGTGTGGTTTGGACTACACTGCTGTGAGTGGCCCCACAACTGACTGAATGATAAAAGAGTGGCTATAACCCTTATGACTGTTTTTTTGTTTGTGGTGGTTTTTGTTTTGTGGTATTTTTTGGATTTTAGTTTTTTTCTCTGAGTCTTTATATTGCCTTCATGGGTTTTTAGACTGAATCAATGAGTGCCATATGCTTCAGTGTGGAGTGTTGCACATGGGAAGACTGAGTGTCACCATATGCATGAAAAAGATGGCTTCTCCTTTTATTTTTCTTTCTACTGTAATACTGAAAAAAGGATGAAATAAAAAAAAATAGGCTTGTGTCATGCATCTGTAGGACAAATTTACAAACTTAGCTTCCAACTACATAGGAGTATGAACTTTCTTGCTGCATTCAGTTGTAGGAGGAAAAAAAAACGTTTGTGTAAGTATCTTCTTGAATCCTCTCCTTGCCTTGCCTTGCCTTGCCTTGCCTATTTATAGCTTTAAGGAAAATTATTTATTTAAAACCTAAAAAGGGATAGAGGGAGACAATCTAATAAGCAAAAAATGTCTGTCCTTTGTATGATTCTAGCAGGAGCCCTGGGAAACTCATGCAGTTTATAGTAGATGCAGATTCCTCCATAATCTTTCTTCATCATTCCTGCAGCTCTGCTTCAATGCTGCATGGAAAGCAAAGATAGTACAATGAGATTCCCTTACGCAAAAGCCTTTTCATAGGAAAGAAAGCATTTATTCTCTCTCTCTCCGGATAACTGATTGTATGCTTGAATAATTAACACACTGTCCTGCTCTTGTAATTCCATAAGAATGATACACAGGAACAATCGTGCATCTTCTTTTTAAAGGTGACTCATTTCCAGGAGCTATGCACCTAAAATAGTGGCAAAGAAAACTCTAAACTGATCAAAATTAGATGTCCCAGGTCTCATCCTGCAGCTATCTGGACGCATATGTATTGGTAAAATAGAATAACTGACTCCAGTTATTTTCTCTGGCTTTATTGTGATGGAGAAGCTGAACAATCAGAGACATCCAGTAAGCAAGGGGCAAAACTCACATGCTGGTATAAAGCTAAGCTCCACTGAAATAAATTAATGCAATTCTATGTCAGCAGAAGATATGGCCTGGAAAGTGACATACAAGTCACATAGTCAAAACCCTAGTATTCTTCCCATGCTAATATTCAAAAACATTCCAGTTGTGCCAAAAGACTATTCCAGTACTGAGTATATTCACTTTTGCATGATGCCTGTCATACAGTCTAATTTTCATTATAAGAAATGCTGTTTATTGTACGTACACTCTTATTTCTGCTTTTTATGCCATCATTTCTTGCATTCTAAACTACTCTTTTGGCCTTCCTTCCTCCATTTGCATATATAATCCTTCTCATATTTTTTGTTCTAAATCAATTCCTATAATCCCTTACTGTGTAATAGCATTTGTCATCAATAGAAATGAAATCCCCAACACATTGAAGGAAAGAGAATTTGCAGGTACTGGTTTCTAACAGCAAGTTGTAATAGAAGCAGTGGGGAATCCTATTTGCATAAAAAGATCCATATTTGATGCAAACTGATGCAACTTTCATGATGGGAATAAAATTTTCCTCTACCCTTGCGCCATGGGCACAAAGCAGATAATACTCTACAACAGTGTTACAGAATTATTTTTCATAAGCTCTTGTCTGAGATGTATAATAAAGGTAGGAGTGTCTTTTGATAATTAGTGAGGCTGATTCCAAGTCTCCTACTATTAGCACTGTAATATTAGAAGTGAAGTAAAATGCTACAGTTCCTGATCAGAGAAAATTCCAACATTTGGAGAGGAGGGAGACACAAGTTCTTTATTGTGAAAGAAAAAGCAGAATTGTTTCAATGCAGTTTTAATAGAATACTTACAATAAACAAGAAATTATTTAAAATAAGTAGTATTGAACCTGAAAATCCAGGTCCTCAGGCCATCCATGGGTCCTGGTATTTTTGTAGTTTCTATATGACTTACAAGAGAGGGAATCTGAGAGGCCAGGGCATAACTGAGCCACAGATAGATGGACATACAGATGGGGTATGTGAAAGGGTCTGAAATCACTGAATTTATCAATACACACCTCAGCACTCCTTGACCAGACTAAAAAAGGTGATCTAAAACATTGCAATTTCTCAGCTTCATGTCAGTAAAACACTGAGTTTTTCTGGCAGTACTCGTGCTGTGATTCCCGTACCCCGCATATGGTAAAGGAAGTCAGGCTTCCCCACTGAATGCATCAGCAGAAAAGCGAGTGGTTTCATTACGCTCTGGCTGAATTTCACTGGGTGTTTTTCGAAAGCAATATATTCCTAATAAGCATTTTGGTCTTGCTGAATCAGCTTCTTCTGGGAAGAAAAAACTCCAGAACAACTTTAATCTGTACCCAATAGGTATTTCACCTTGAGGATTTGTCAAGTTAATAGAGCCTACCCACTTAGAGAAAGAGGGAGGAGGCCTTTCTAATTGGTGCCTAACAGCTTACACTTAAGGGTCATTAAGAGGCAACACTAGAGATAACAGTCTTAATGGCTCCAGCCCACTCTCATGGGGAGCACTCAAGGTAGCATGAACAAAAGGGAACAAGACTGAAAGACCCCACGACACAGCAGGATCTGGGCTGGCTAAGGGATGCAGATTGATTTAGTTCTGCCCCAGTAACTTAAGAGGAAAATTTATCTCATTTGACTTGCAGTGAAACGTAAGATTAGCTGCAAATAACTACAAGATGTATGGAGAGGTACAATATAAAAGTTATGCATCATTGTTTTAAAATAGGTGTTTTCTGATGTGTGTTACTGTCGTGGTTTAACCCCAGGCAGCAACTGAGCCCCAGGCAGCTGCTGGCTCACTCCCCCCGGGGGATGGGGGAGAGAATGGGAGAAAAAGTAAAACTCGTGGGCTGAGATAAAAACACTTTAATAGGATGGAAAAGGAAGATAATAATAATAATAATGCTAAAAGAATATACAGAGCAAGCGATGCACAATGCAATTGCTCACCACCCGCTGACCGATGCCCAGCCAGTTCCCGAGCAGCCCCCTCTGTTTTTTGTTCAGCATGACATCATAAGGTATGGAATATCCCTTTGGCCAGTTTGGGTCAGCTCTCCTGGCTGTGTCCCCTCCCAGCCTCTTCTGCACCTGGCAGGGCAGTGTGAGAAGCTGAGAAGTCCTTGACTTAGTGGAAGCACTGCTCAGCAACAACCCAAACATCGGTGTGTTATCAACATTATTCTCATCCTAAATCCAAAACACAGTACTATACCAGCTACTAGGAAGAAAATTAACTCTACCCCAGCTGAAACCAGTACAGTTACCAAGTGCTAAACAGAATTGTTTTGGTTTAGGGAAGAAGCTGATCAAACCTACTGATACCAAAGACTTAAACAATTTAGTTAGCATACAAAGGACAGACCCCTTTTGTGCAAACTTTGTGCAGATAAGTTAAGAAGATAGTGCATCACATAAACTGAAATATGCATTAATTTTCCTGGAAAAGGGCTGGCTGTGGTGACTGGCTGTATTGGGTTACGTCAATGTTGCTTACCTTGAGATAAACAGTATACTGAGATATAGCACCTTGGAGGACTTTCTGGGTCTCCTGATAATGACTGATATACCACCTTGAGACTTGGTATTGTCTACATACCAAACAACAAAGTCAGTAAAATGCTCCAAAGGGGTGTTCTAAGGCTGACCTACCTCATTATAATGTTAAAAACCACACCTCCTAGCTAGAAAAGCCCCCAACCCAAATAAGACCCCTATTCTCTGGGCATGCGTGGTGAATTAAAAGAGAACTGTATCCTTCAGATGAAGTGAGAAAGGTACTAACCAATAGTTAGCTAAGGGGGGAGACCAGTAGGCGTAACTAACTTTGTTAACTGTTTAAATACTTCTCATGATTTCAACTGGGTGTGCATGCTAGGAGGAAAAATCCCCCATGCACCCAGTGCTGCAACAAAGCAATGTCGGCTTTCTAAACTATCATTTGTTTTGGAGAGTTTTCTTGGTTACGATTTTCAGTAACACCACCAGCTGAAGTTTCTGAATGGGATAAAACTTGCTTGAAACCCATTCTGTCCAGCCACAAAGTGAAATGCATTTAAGAAGAAGAGCATGACCCCATCTAAGGATTGCATTTTCCATGCTGTGACAAGAAAGGCCAAAGATGGTTCCCCCTGAACTCTCAGGCTGCACCTGCACACCGGACGCTAAAGTTCAGCTCCAGATCTGTCTCATGGCTGTAATATGAAATACAACACCTTCAGCAACTAAGGCACCTCAGCTGCTCCGGCACCATGCCCCATTGGATAGCACAGTCATGCTCCGAGAAACCTGAGTGGTGCAGAGGTTCAGCTAACCCTCTCCTGAGACGGGTTTTTTCCTCATAACTCTTCTCCGTAAATCCCCAAGACAGCTATAAAAAGGGGTGAGGCTGAAAGGTCAGACAATTAGCTTTCCTATTTGTGAAGAAATAGATTTTCTAGAGCTTATTAATGTAAAAATACAGGATGAGATCGTCAGTTGCTATAAATCAGCTCTGCTGATTTCAGTGGGGCTGTGCTGTGTTATACCAGCTGAGATTATGTTGTCTCTAATATTAAATAATAATAAAATCCTTACACTGAAACAATCTTGTTACATTTGGTGAAGTACATGCTGAAATGCCAGATGCATGTTTTCCTAAGCAAATTTAACTCAACCTCCATACATCTTCGTGTTACCTTAAATGTTACTGATCTTCTATGGGAGGCCTGCCTATTTCAGTTCATCTGATAGATGGTTGTCACTGAACAGGTTTCAAGTATTTTTAATCTCAGAAAGGTTCAGCTAATCTGATTTCCTGTCTGATACAAGCCTTGGACTTCCATTCAGTATCCTTCATGATGAGTGTAAAACCTTGTGTTTGTTAAAGCCTGCCCACTACAAAAACATTCTGCAAAAATCTTTGGGCTTCAAAAACCGGGGGATTAACTTCCCCTCTTCCTTTCTGCTGGTGTATGACCTGCTCTGGTAAATACATGTGGGCTTTTTCTCTCCTTTGAATTTCTGTGGCCCCAAATTCTGCTTTTTTTGGCTGTATACTCAATTTTTCATGTCTACTATCTATTTTATGAAGTCTATAAAGGCAGATTATTTCTTCATGGTCTTAAGTCAGCATCATCACCAACTTGAGTCTTGGTTCATTAAAAGGAAGTAAGCACCAAGATTAACTCCTTCTTCTGTGTCTGTTTTTATCAGAAAGTCTCCATAAACATCAACATTTTTAGTGATATCTGTCTGCAGAATCACTAAAAATGTTCAGAAGAAAGAAAATAATTATGTAGTTTGGGGTGGTCAGCCTCCCTGACCCTAAGAGCCACATCTTTACAATGGCTTCACATGCTAGACCACCATGAAACACTTTTCTTGTACCTCAGGTTGCCATGAAAATGCATGACATGAGGCTGGAGAACAGAGGTTGGCTCTGGTGTTTTGTTTTCCTTGGCTTTCTCTCATAGCGATGAGGAAGTTCATCGTCATGAAGTTCATCCTCTTGAAGTTCAACAAGGCTAAGTGCAAAGTCCTGCACCGGGGTCAGGGCAATCACCAGTATCAGCACAGACTAGAGGATAAATGGATTGAGAGCAGCCCTGAGAGGAAGGACTTGGGGATAGCGGTGAATGAAAAGTTAGGTATGAGCTGGCAATGTGTGCTCACAGCCCAGAAAGCGAATCATATCCTGGGCTGCATAAAAATAAATGTGGCCAGCAGGTCAAGGAAGGTGATTTGCCCACTCTACTCTGGTGAGACCACACATGGAATACTGCATCCACCTCCGAGACCCCCAGCACAAGAAAGACATGGACCTTTTAAAGTAGGTCCAGAGGAGGGCCATGAAAATGAACAGGGGCCTGGAACACGTCTCCTATTAAGAAAGGCTGAGAGAGTTGGAGTTGTTCAGCCTGCAGAAGAGAAGGCTCCAGAGAGACCTCATGTCAGCCTGTCAACATGTAAAGGTGGCTTATAAGAAAGATGGAGAGAGACTTTTTACCAGGGCCTGCGGTGGCAGGACGAGAAGCAAGAATTTTAAACTGCAAGAGGGTAGATTTAGATTGGACATAAGCAAAACATTTTTTACGGTAAGGGTGGTGAGACACTAGAAGAGGTTGCTCAGCGAAGTTGTTGATGCCCCATCATGGGAAGTATTGAAGGTCAGGTTGGACGAGGCTTTGAGCAACCCAATCTAGAGAAAGATGTCCCTGCCCACAGGCATTGGGGTTGGACTAGATGACCTTTGAAGTTTCCCTTCCAACCCAAACCATTCTATGATTCTATGATCTTTATTTGCAAAACAACATGCTTGAGTTATAGCTAAACTACTGTAATGACAAAAAAAAGATCATAAAACACATCTCACAATCAATCCTGACATTTTGTAGAGTGCAGCTAATACTAGCACCGCAGCACTGAGGGGCTTTGGTTCACCGCTGGATGTACTATAAAGCTTTCATCCCTTAGGAATGTACAAATTAAAAATGATATATAACATTTACCATTGGTTACTATAGACTTCACCAGAGATGTTAATACATTAACCATACTCCCAACAGACCCATGTAATACTTCAGCCAGCATTCTGCAGTTCTGATAAGAAGAGCATTTCTCAATGACCGAGGATAATACTTAGTTTTAATTATATACCCTTTTTAAGTATGTGGCTTTCTGGAGATTAATCATGTGTAGAGGAGTATTGTGATTATGGATACATTCCATAATCAAGACTTGTTTAAAAATGAATTTCCAAATCATCGAAACAGAATTTTGTGCTAAGGTTACTCTTAAAGTTACCGTTGTAATCTTGACATCAGAACAAGGAAATCTAAGTAAGGATGTTATAGTAAATCAAAGCATAAACTTAAGGAAAGCTATTTTGCTTTCACCTTCATAACAGTAAAATCAAATCATTTCTTAGAGTAACTCAGATGCCAAAGTCCTTTGTAGCATTCAGCTTCATGTGTTTCAAGTCTTGGGCTTCACTTTTCACAGCATGCTTACGATTTCTATCACATAAATCATAGAAATTCAAAGTGGGTAATATACACAAGCAGTTCCTTATGACATTTCCAGCACAGAGTCTTCATTATGCTTCTTCATTTTAAATAAAAATTAACTATGCTTGGAGCTGTGCAATGATGTTGATACATTATGCAGGACTAATCTTTCAGGCACATACATCTATTTTGGATAGCACTAACTATCTGCAAAAAGACAGGATGGTGACATTAATACAGAACTGGTTCTTTTTTGTTGTTGTTGTTATGTGCCAGTGAAAGTAGCTGAGTGGATAAAGATGTCAGAGGATGGCCTTCCGAATGTGCGTGCTTTTTAGTTTTTATTTTGTAGCAATGCAGAATGTTTCTATTTTCTTATATTTCACTTGTTTTTCTGTTTAAAACTAGAAGACCCACAAAGTAAGTGCTTTGTTTAAAAATATTCAAAGAGTTTAGCCTAAAAAATGAGAGTGGGAATAAAGGAAAGCATCCTACATTTGAATGAATAATAATAAAAATTATTGTTGTTGTTGTTGTTATTATTATTGTTGTTGTTGTTATTATTATTATTATTATTATTATCATCACTGTCACCATTAGGAGGCTCAAACATTTTACAGTCCTTTAGGATGACATTACAAAGACACAAAAAACCCAACAATCTTTGTGTTTTTCTCAGAACTCAAATCCAGACATTCTGCTTTTGGGAATGTTGACATCATTTGTTTACTTACTTTTTTTTTTAACTCACTTCAATCTTTTTTTTTCCCATGTCTTTCTCTACCAATTTGTGTTTTGTTTCGCTCACTTCTCACTTTCTCTTGTTTTGACTAGAAAGCTTCATAGGGACTTTTCATAGAAATAGACACATTCTGATATGAAGGATTATCATTTTACAAGAAGAATGATACCAGCAATTTTTTTACTAACTCTGCTTTGAAGTCCATCACTATTGCCAATGTGGCTTTGATCCTGAAAGATCTCCATCTTTATAGGTTTCCCAGCAGGACTGGAAAATAGACTTGTGTTAAAGTCCAGAAGAGGACTTTGTCTTACTCATAGACATCTTTTTCTCAACTAGTTGTGTAGACTTTCTTAAAGCAAAAGGAGAATTGTCCAAGGGACCAGACAGATTTAATGCAAGATTTATCTAAAGAATGCTACTACATAAGGTAGAAGAAGATATTTTTCCCCCTAAAAATGTTGGTTTATCTCCATTGATTATAAAGATGGTGTAAAAGGCTAACTCAGATGGAGTCCGGTTTTCTGTAGATATCTTCTGTCCCCCTTTTGACAAATGACCATGCAAATTCATGTGATTATAGTTACGGGATGCAGAGTTCCAGAATGTTGCTTAAGATAGAATAACTCAAGATCGTAAGATAGATAATAAGAGTATACATGTGTGCATATATACTTTATAGGCATATACATATTTACACATGTATTAACATATTCTTCACATTCACATACGTTCAGACTTCATATGTGGAATGACTTTGGTATAAGCCTTGTTATGCTCCTGTAACAATTAACAGTGATTTTTAATGCTGCAAATAAGCATTCAAGGCTAATAATATAAGTATGCTAAATGAAATGTCAAATGACTTCCAAAAAGCTCTTAAAATTAATAAATATGTATGAGATAAATGAGTCTGGTTGTCAAGTACTCCGTGAAGAGATACAAAAGATTTTTTTTCTTTCAGCTGGATTCTCTTGCCACCTAAACTCAAACAAAATTCATGGGTTCAATCACAGCTTTGCAGCACAGACCCCAGGAAAGGGGCCCTTTCCTCCAAAAGAGATTGGGATGTCACAGAGGTGGATGTCACCTACTCTTGCAGGTTTAATACTTGCTCAGCTGTGCCACTCATGTGGCCTGTGGGCAACAACTGAAGGACGGACACCAGTAAAAGATCCAGATTGCCTATTACAGGTGCCTGGCATAGGTGGTACTTTAATTGGGCAGTAGATAAAACTTCTTTCTGGATCAAGACACCTAGGAACTATATGCAGTTAGTGAAGAGTGAGAGCCATTACTGGGGCCTCATCAGCAAATTGCTTATTCAGAGTTTTTTTCAAGTAGGAACTTGAGTGAACTCTAGTTGGTTTCAATTCAAACCTCCGGGAAAATGGGAATAATGGTATTTAAAAACTCTTGCTTGTAGGGTGTTAAGATTCTAATTTATAAAGTGTTCTGTGATCTTTGGTTAATTGCACCATTCAAGGTGTTGCATGGCTCATTATTTTAACGAAAAATCTCACTCAGGTAAGAGAGGTGTTATTCTCTTAAAGAAGGGAAATTATATAGGAAACAAACTACTGCATAATGAGAACATATGTTTGGGTATGGGTTGCATAGGACTGTAAGGAACCTTCAGCAGGAAAAATATATCTGCTATAAGGTAAATCAGAGCACAGACAGTGTCCTTGAAGCTTGCAACCATATGTTCAGTTCAAAGGTTAAAATGCTGGTGACAATTTTTCTGGATTCCGCAAATCTGAGAAGTTATATGCTACAGATCTTTGGCTAATTCATTTGAATGCTTAATGTTTTTACCTTGAATATAACACAAAAAGTTTACTGAGCTTTGTTCTGTTAATTTGTCTTTTTCCTGTATGGAATTAACTGAGTAATTCTATTAGAAAGTAGAGCAACATGTCACAGCCAATTTACTGTAATAGCAAAAAAGTTGGAATGGTTAAACACTATCTTTTTACTTTTATCGCTAAATTAAGATATATACATAAAACCAGAACTTCTCAGCTAGACTTTTGGCCCTGAAATGTAGCAGGACAGGTGTCAAGCAAAACAGGACTTATAAATCAGTTTTTTATTGTGTAGTCAGGGTATGAAGATATGACAGAAAAAATCTGAGATACTACAAAATAATGACTTACTGCCTGTCAACAGAGGCTCTGGTAGCTGAAAATATGAAAACTCTTAGTCCATTCTAGGGGCAAAGTTAAATGTACAAAATTAAAAAAACAGTACGTTTGGCTTCACCACTGGATTGGTTTAAAAGCATGCATGTGGTCAGCTATGCCACCCATCTGATAGACTGTGATAACTTAATTGCATTTGACCACAAGTCCACATATTTATGAGCATTCATATAAAATGTGATGAGGATTAGAACTACCTATCGACTGTTCACGAAAGAAAAAGCTGATCTTAAAGGCTTTACAGAACAAAGCCTCAGTACAAACAAAAACCTGTTTTTTTCCAGTTCCTACCTGGGAGCTGTATAATAAGCAGTGCTCCGCCCCTGCACTTTATACAGTGACAAAACTGAGACATTCTAGAGCCAGATTTCCGAACATGCCCTGGGACACCGCTTGATTCCTGCCTTGATGTGGGGGAAGAATCAGTTTGATACCCAAAAGCAGTCTCTCCCTTTATATGTTTATAAAACAAGACATTAGATGAGTTTCACTCTGTTGAAGTCCATATGGATTTTTTTTATGCTCTATAATCACCTTCATGCTATTTGTCCTATTAAGTACATAAAAAAATTACAGCTTCTGTTCATGAACTCTGAACAGATTCTATGCCACAAATCATACACAGATGTTTCTTGAAACCAGTAAACACATGAGAGTATTTTTTTCGCTTTTTTTTTAACAGCATCAGGATTTCATCACGTTAAAGGCATTGAAAGCTATATCTGTAAATGTGTTGTTCTTCAAAGGAGCTCTGAAAATTGCAAACTGGTAAACATTTTTAAAAAAC
Organism: Gavia stellata; assembly: GCF_030936135.1. Classification (NCBI taxonomy): domain Eukaryota; kingdom Metazoa; phylum Chordata; class Aves; order Gaviiformes; family Gaviidae; genus Gavia; species Gavia stellata. The sequence goes on along the minus strand of NC_082595.1, from coordinate 103,760,193 downwards.
AGAGTAAGTCACCAATATTATTGGATTAATCAATAGCTGGAAAAATTATTTGTAATCCTGAATACAACTGATTTTCACTCTGAGAAGAACTCTTCTAGAATACCCATCTGAAGTACATATACAGACATCATCACTGTAGTATCTTTTAAAAATACTTATTTTCTTCATAATTTGTCTTGTAGGAAATATTATAGATTCATAGAATAATTTAGGTTGGAAAGGACCTGGCAAAGCTGTCTTATCTAACCTCCTGCTTAAAATAGGGATAACTTCAGAGTTAGATCAGGTTGCTCAGGGGTCTATCCATCCAAGTTTTGAATATCTCCAAAGATGAAGATCCAACAGCCTCTCTGGGGAAACAGTGCCAGGGTTTGGCACCCTGAAGGTGAAGAATATATTCCTTATATCTAATGAAAATTGTTCTTACTGCAAATTATGTTCCCTCTTTCACTTTCTTTGTGCATCTCTGGGAAGAGTCTGACCCCATCTTCTATACAACCACTCTTTAGTTAGTGGTAGATAAAAATAAAATTCCCCTTAGCCTTCTCTCCTTAATGCTAAACAAAGCTATTTCTTTCAGCTTAATAGAATTGTAGAATGGTTTGGGTTGGAAGGGAAACTTCAAAGATCATCTAGTCCAACCCCAATGCCTGTGGGCAGGGACATCTTTCACTAGATCAGGTTGCTCAAAGCCCAGCAGGAGAATCACCTTCCTTGACCTGCTGGCCACATTTATTTTTATGCAGCCCAGGATATGATTCGCTTTCTGGGCTGTGAACACACATTGCCAGCTCATACCTAATTTTTCATTCACCGCTATCCCCAAGTCCTTCCTCTCAGGGCTGCTCTCAATCCATCCATCCCCTAGTCTGTGCTGATACTGGTGATTGCCCTGACCCCGGTGCAGGACTTTGCACTTGGATTTGTTGAACTTCAAGAGGTTCACATGGGCCCACTTCTCAAGCCTGTCATGTTCCTTCTAGATGGCATCCCTTCCCACACAGCTTGGTGTCGTCTTCTCCTTATATATGATACGTTCCATGCTCGTAACCACTTTGGTGGCCCTTTGCTGCATTTTCTACAGTCTCAAAGCATCTTTCCAGTAATGAGGAGGACAAAATGAGGTATAGTGGTCTCCAAAGCAGACTCCTAGGTGCCAGATACCAAAGAGTAATCATTTCCCTCAAGCTACTGGTTAATACAGTCTAGTTTGGCGTTGACCACTGTGGGGATATACTGCTCGCTTCTTGTCCACCGTGACCATCTCCAGGTCCTTTTCCAGAGCTGCTTCCTGGCCGCCCACCTCCACTGGTGCATGGGGTTATTCCATCCCAAGTGCAGGAGCCTCTGTTTGCCCATGATGAACTTCATTATGTTTCTGTCAACCCATTTATCCAACTTGTTGAGATGCCCTACCTTTCCCCCATCAACAGCTCCCCCCGATCCTGTTGTCACCCTTGAACTTTCTGAGGGTGGATTCCATCCTGTCATCCTGATCATTAATAATCATATTAAACAGTATCTGTCTCAGTATTAACACCCCAGAAATGCTGCTAAAAAACACCTGATGGCTGGAATTCAAACTGCTGATCACTATGGTACATTTTATATTTTTGTCTTTTTATTTCTTATTCATGAAACCACAGACTCCTGGATTATACAAAAAGCATGAAGTTTATAATTAATATAGGTCAAATGACAAGTTTTCTGTGATAATGGATCCAATTACTATACATTTGTGTCTCTTGAGATTTTGACAGGCATTTTTGCAAATTCTGCATAAAAACCTTTGTGTACAACATTATGTCTGAGCTGATGAGAAGAGAAAGCCAATGAAGTGGCATCAAGAAACATTGTTCTCAGTTTCCCAGAAAAATGTGATAAATTTATCATTAAAAAAATAGAAAATGATCATATTATTATTCCAAAATTTATCAGAATGTGTCACAAATTCTTTGCCAGTTGTTCCACCTGTAGCAATGCAAAACCCATATTAACCATTTTCACCATGATATAATCACAAATAAGCCAATTGTCTGTGATTATGGCCAGTGTAGCATGCCATGGCTGTGATCTTATATTTACAATGTGCTCTGTGAATTACAGACTTTGTAATGATCTAAGAGTAGGATGGACTAGAATTGCCAAATTAAGCCAGCTGAGAGCATGGCTATTTTCCTCTCTCTTTCAAAGTGGGATTGGAATAGCCCTCAAAAATGCACAGTTGTCTGGATCAACAAAAATTTGTGATATTATCTTAGAACATTTTCTGTGAACTGAAGTGTTTTAATATAGAAAAAAATCAAATAGTGTAGGTATTGATTGTTGGTGATGAATTGCAGTGTCTGGTCAGAGTGAAAGACAGGGAAGGAATTTGTATATACTCTTTTCCCATGACACGTGAGCCACCAGAAGACAAATTTTACCATCTGTTTTCAGCATTCCAGCAGCATCAAATGAATGCTTTTGCCCCAGTCATACAACATCTGGACTAAGTCACCTCATGCATCTCATTAGCTGAACATATTTTCTAGTTCCAGTTGATTCGGGTGTGCATCTCAAGAAGAAATGTAGAGGTGAAAGAAACTGAATGTCTAGTTCTATGAGCAGATAGACAGATCTGCTTTAATCATACTACAAATGGGCTAGCTGGGAAATAGGTCTCCTTCAAAACACATAAAGCTGTGTTAGCTTGGCTCTGTGTCAAAATCAGTAATCTCTGGGAAGCAGCAGCAGAAGCAAGGAAACACTAGCTGTGGTGCAGGTTGTAGTAGCTTAGGCAGTAATGGTAATGTGACTGAATGGCTCATTGGCTGGAGCTGATTTATCATAACCAGAGAAGAAGGGAGGGGAGCGGAAACCACACTAAGGCTCTTTCCTCCTAAGAAGTCACTTCAGTACTTAATCTTCCTCCTAACTGAGCAGGTTCTCCAGGCTCTCACAACACAGTAGAAGAATGGGAAAGTAGAATGGTTTGTCCCATCAAGCACAAAAGAGAAACATCATTTCTTTAATGTGTGAGATGTTTTAGAATATATGTAAATCCTAGTATAAAAGTTGGAAGTATGTGAATAGACGATTATCAGAGGAAAAGAAAAAGGTGTATCTCAGCAGACCATTCAACAATAACATCTTTGCCCAGGGTCATGTCCTGAATATTCATTTGAATCCGAAATCTTTGTGCATTTAGTTCTGTAGCTCTTTTTAGATTGCAATATTTATGCACAAAACTTACCCCATTTAAATTAAGACTTCTCTCCTGCAGAAGTTCTCAACATGGGTGAGAGATACAGAAATAAACGCGTAGAGTTTCCAAAGCGTTCAAGTTATTGGATTCTGTGCAGGGATAACTGGATGAAATTTTGCATTAAAGAGGAGGTCAGGCTGGATGATCTAATGGTCCCTTCTGGCCATAAAAACGATGAATCTATGAGAAAAGCACTCTGAGATCATAAGATGAAAAGCGCAATTAAATTGGCAAGTGTTATCTTGATGTTCCCATTACAAATCCCCTGAGCAATCTATCCCCCTGTCTTCCTCTCGCCACCTCCTCTATCATTAGATTCCAGGAGAACATACGCTCAGTTAAAGTCATTGCTGCTAAAACCATTTTGATAGCTGGCTCCACACAGTCTCCTGCTAAATCCAGTGTTCAAGGCTGTGGGAGTGCTCACTTCTTAAGTGAAGACACATTTCTCCAAGGCATTTTGCACTCTCTTCTTCCTTTGGATTGCTCAGCTAAAGGCTTTTTCAGGACTTTATCAGTTATTAATAATTGTGATGATTCATGATTTATTCATAACCATTTATACATTTGCCATATGCTGCCTGCACATGCAAACTGTTTTTCTGAAGCATGCAAATGTGGCACAGTGCTTCTTACAATTCATATCCAGTAAATAGGTGATAGAGAAAGATTAATGAAATGAGAAATACAATAAAACATCCTGCAATGGCTTCAGTTTTGAACTTTTGAATTAAACGTTGCAGAGTAATTGTCTTTAGCAGTATCGAAACTAAAGTAAGCAGGGGGGAGAATGGCGTGAAAGGACAAGTTTAACTCCACAAGTAGCACCTTATTCTGCTTTTATTCTGTCCCTTGTAATGATAATTACAGGGAGTAAGAGTAAATCTACTCATCAGGGAAGACACAACTCAGGACTAATAAAGGTTGTAGTATCTGCAGTATCACCTTAGTTGCTCTCTTCAAGCTTTCATACTAAACCAAAGTATTTTTGCAGTGAAACACTGTAATAACTGTTTGGAGGGGGGAAGCGGGAAGGATCTGACGTGCAAATCCTTCATGACGCTTAACAGCAACAACCTGAAAAGAAAATGTTACTCCTTGTTGTTGATTAAAAAAAGCTTTCTATGGTGATGTCACTAACCAAGAAGTCATTGCTCTTAGGCACACTCTGACACCTTCTGCAGTGTACTGTTGTTCAGATGAAATGCCTGGCTTTTATGAGAGGGTAATTATTTAAGATAAATAATGTATTCCTGATTTTGAGAGAACATGTTCATTAGCAGCGAGATGGGTTCTGTGGGGGAAGTGATCAGTGTGTTCCAGTGCATAGTCTCAAGGCAGAGGGACCAGCTCTGATCTGACTCACATCTCTGCTTGTCCCACTTTCCATTGATTTTAGCTGAAGCTTTTGGAAGAGAATGTTTAAATTTTTACTAACTGCCTTGAAAGTGAACATCTGAATTTTTGCTAACTGCTTGTAATTGCCTACTACTATTATTCTGTAGGATGGTCTCAAATACATTCAGGTCCTTGTCATGTCTACAGAACCATGAGATACACCCTAGACTCTAAGCTCTCTTGTTCCCCAAGGCAGGATTAATTCTACTTATGTCATTCCTGCCTTTTGGCTGCCCAACTGTTTCCTGAAGACCTCCACTAACTTTACAAAATTCTGAGACAATCTGTTCCCGTGTTTCACTCTCTTCACCATTTGAATTATCTTTTCCTGGTATGTAGCTTAAATATGCCTGGTTAAAAATGTTTTTTTCTTATTCTTCCCACCATGAAGTCACATAAGTGATATTTACAGCAATCTTTGACATGCCTAAATAGCATTCGTGCACTCTCCCTTCATGATGTTTGAGAATCATAAGTGTGCCTGTGGAGGCACCCACCAAATGCAGAGGTCTGAGGGGGATCTGTATGCACTATTTCATTAAAGAACTCATACGAAAAACACCTGCAAGGCCTTGAATTTTCACTGTTACATTTTACTGGAACAAAAGGTAGAAGATGGATAGTTTTGAAATTGGGAAACTCTGATCTTCTGCATGAGATAACTGTACAAAAGATTTGAAGCCATCTTCACCTCTCAATTGCTTCTTCACAGAGCAGGTCTAGTCTTTCTCTCAGTCTGGCAACTTCCTGAATTTCATATAGTTTTATAGAGAACAAGTCTATCACAACTTTGCACTCCTTACAGGAGAATCAGTCAGATCGAAAGAGCTCCAGAGTAGACAAGACAAGTACGCAGTCCATGAGTATGTTCAGACTCTGAAGTGCACTGTGCAAATAACCCTTCTCCTTGCAAACATTAATGTTAAATTGAATGGTTTTGTAATGTGGGTCTTTCTAAATCTGTATTCATTCCTGCTGCCTGCAGAAGCAGATCACTCCTGCTGAACAAAAAACTTGCACACATCAAAACCATTAAAAGCAAAAGTTTACCAAAAATAAAATTTCAAGTAATGAAAACATCAAAAAATAAGATGAAAATGACAAAGTCCAGATCTATAATTTTTTAGAAGTGCAATGACATTATGCTTTACATGTCTTCACTTAAAGGCATGTAAAGTCATGTTTCAGTGGATCCCAGACAGTAATACCTACTTAGAAATTTTCTTTCAAAGAGCAAAAGATATTAAAAAGCTTGGCCCTTTTTTTGTTTCCTATGATATAAAAAGGATACATTAATGGTTCTAGTCAAATGCATCCAAATACCAAGAATAATCTGTGAGGGGAAAAACTAAAAAGAATGATTGAAATGATTAATTTAAACTCATCAGAAATAGATCATATGCATGTGGGTGGAAAAATGTTATTTCATTATTCATTTGCAGTATATTTATAATGATCGCTTCACAAATTCAAGCTGATCTCCATTTATCATCCATACAATAGTGTATTTCCATATCTTGGGTTGCATATACAGGATAGAGAACAGTTCATTTAGAATATTTATTTTGTAATATCATTTTACACTCTGGGAATTATACATTAGTTTTAATATATTTTAACAATGGTAATGCCACAGCTAGAGAATAAAACAAGATATTTGGGCACTAATTGGGTTTTTTGTTAAGTTATGACATGATAGTTTTTAAAAACATGGCTGCAATGAATTTTCAGGCATTATTGTCTGTTCCTGTCCATGCTAATCAGTGCCCTGTAGCACAGTGGGTCTTACATTTAATGGAGCAGTACAGAGCTCTTGCCAGCATTCAAGCAATTGATTCCATAGAAGGGGCACAATATAAATCAAGCACAGAATAAAACTGCTGTTCTACAAGCCTGGAATAAGAGCACCCTTTTTTTTATCCGAGGCACTCAAAGACTCTCCTGCTGTGCTTATGTTGATTGTACTTCCTTTATCTTCTGCTCAGTTTTGTTTTTCTTACTTTTTTTGCAGTGCCTTTAGGGCTGGTTTAACATGAACCCTCACCAACCAAAGTTCACTTCCATTTTGTTCCTTCAAAACTTTGAGAAGGTGAGGAATGGGGATCTTTTCCACTTAATTGCTTCTTGTAATTGTTCTTTCCTCATAACTACATAATAACAATCTAGTTATTAGAAAAGGAACTTAATTTATTTGACCTGACCCAAATTGCCAAGACACCTTCTGTTCCTGTTGTCTTGATGTGTACATCAAATTTGAACACAATGCATTAGTTAAAAACTGGCTAGTAACCCAGAAATACCATTAAGAAAAAAATGCCATTCAGCTGAGGATATGTCAAGTGTCCCACAAGAGTGTCTACCTGAATACTTATATTCAATGTATTTTATCAATCATCTGCAAATAAAATATAAAATCATAACTGATGAAGTATAAGGCTAACACAAAAAATGTATGATGACTAAATAATATGTTAGCAGTATAATGTTATGGTGCTCAGCAATCCCCATTAATCTGAGGGGAGTCAAATGTAGCTTCATATACCTGGGAAACGAAGACTTTAGACCATTCTTACAGAACATGTTCTAGAAAGCAAAAGCTTTGAAAATGACAGAGGCTGTCACACACACAAAAACATAATTAATTTAAACATCCGGCAAAACACTATTGTTAAAAGTAAAATTTTATGGAAGGAAATAGTATTTACTTTTGTATACAGTACTGCTGGGAAAAATAGTGTTTATTTCCAGTGTTCATGTTTCACTAACAATACTGGAAGTTTTGGAGGTTCAGAAGAAAACTGCAGGAATAACGTATGGTCTGAAAAATTTCTGTTCGTAAAAAGCTTTAAAGGCTCTGTCAACAGTGTATCCCAGAAAAGGTTGCAAGGTGACATAATCACAATCCATAATAACCACATGGGGACAAAGTAAACAAAGTCATAACAGGTGGCAACGGCCAAGGAAGGACATTTATTAACAAATACAGAAAAAGTGGAGACATTTCCTGCAGGAATTATTGCCTCTTCTTAAAGTTCTTTTATTTTTATTTTTTTCCAAATTACAAAAGCTTTCTGCCAGCTCTGGGAGAAAGCTGAAGCCAGAAAAAAATATATCAGAACTCAGACACACATTTTAACAGTGAAATTAATATTTGAGCAATTTTCTGGGGGAAATCCTGGGTTTTCTTGGGGAAAATTTTTTGCTGGGGAAAACCCTGGTGAGATTAAGCCTATCTAAATGTAGGGTATTGTAAGCATTGACATCTACCTCTGGGCTTTTTTATTATCTGGAAACTCTTTGTATTCATGATTCACCTACCCTGCTTTAGAAATCTGTCCTGTGCATTACACCCTGGCAGTGCCTATACCTTAGATATACTAGATATACACATACTAGATCATAGTATCTGTTTGACTCGTAGATGTCAACCTTAAGAGAAATGACTCCTCACTTCTGTATCTTTAAATTAAGTCAGGTTATCAGAAGATCTGGTCTTGGTACAACAATTATCTGGGAAAATGGTGTGGTTTATGATATTCAGGATACCAAATCAGAATTGTCTCATGTGAGCTTAAAATATTCAAGTGTAAGAACTCCCCAAGGATCTTACCTGCTTGTCATTCTCTAGATGAACAAAAACCCAGCTATTATATTTGTTTCATACTTCTTTTTTCTTTGTCATCAATGTCAAAGCTACAGCTCCCTTCCAGAGCTTTCTATATGTGTTTGCAGACAATTCTATATAGGATGTCTCTTCTTTTTGAAGTGTGAGAGGAACAGAGAGAAAAAAAGTATCCTTTCCTGCTGATGTTTCTGAGAAAACAAGAAGAAATGAAATGCCAGATTTATGACTTTTTAACCTGAGCCTATGCCACTGGAAATAGATAAGAAATCACGGTATAATTTGTTTCTCAGTGCTGTTACTGGAAAAGAAAATTACCCGTTTGTGAGTTATGAGTCTGCAGACAGGGCCAAATTTGGCTTGTATTCACACCAAACTAACTTAATTGAAATCATTGAATTTGCACTAATGTAACTGTGAGCAGAAATTGACCTCTTGTGCCTACTGGAACATAGCCCAAAAGCCACTTGACTTTCTTGTGCTTAAGGCTTGCTCTGCATGAATGTCTACTATTTTACTGGCAGTAAGTTATGTAATATTCATGGTTTAATGGTGCATATTCTACAAATAGGCTGGGTAGATGCCAGCAGACTACATCCAAACATTACTACGTATTTGCTTTGTTGACCTCTGTATGCGTTCAGTCACATGAAGTAGATACAGCTGGTACTCCAGTAAGGAATTCCAACTTCCAAAATGTTCCCACTGCCACTATGCAAATGCCAGCAAAGAGCCTCTCTTGCAATTAGCCTAGATTTCCTTACAATATCTAGTTACAAAGGAGTATTCATGAATATTCATGGACAATTCATTTGAATTACGAACATTCATGAATAAATCATTTGGCTGAAAACAGGGTACCGTATGTTGTGTTTCATGGCTCCTGTGATTTATTCCGTAGTGCTACAATTTGTAATATTAGTAGCTATCATAAAGTTTATTTTTCAAGCCTTCATTTCCAGCTGTGACCATGGCACTCTGGGGATCAGATAAGCCTTTTCCTATACCCCTGTAAGGTCAGATCCCAGCCTAGGTACATACTGCAGATTTACTGCTCTTCTTCTATACACCCTCGTTAGCGCTTTTGTAAGGTGTCTTTGTTCTCTTGGTGTATGCTACCAACCTTAGACAAAGGTGAAATACAGTGCATTTCTGGACTGACACTGAGAAGGGAGACACAGTGCTAGAGTTAGTGGTGGAGCAGACTGTCCAAAGACCTTGTGCAGTATTCATCCTTGGAGGTTTTACAGGATGAGACTGTATAAAGCCTTGAGCAACCTGGTCAGATCAGGAAACACAGGGTAAGAACTGTTGTGTTGTTGACACTAACAGCTGTGAGCACTTTTAATATGGTCAGAGGTAAGGAAGCAAGAGCAGTATGAAATTACTTAGCCTAATAAAATTTGTCATGTCTCTTTTTTTCCTCTTTCAGGAAAGAAATTGAGTTTGAGTGGTAAGGTTTTGGTAGCGGGGTGGGGGAGGGGGCTACAGGAGTGGCTTCTAGAACACGCTGCTAGAAGATTCCCCTATGTCCGACAGAGCCAATGCCAGCCGGCTCCAAGACGGATCTGCCACTGGCCAAGGCTGAGCCCATCAGCGATGGTGGTAACGCCTCGGGGATAACATATTTAAGAAAGCGGAAAAACAACTGTACAACGGCAGCCGGGGAAGAGAGGAGTGAGAATATGTGAGAGAAACAACCCTGCAGACACCAAGGTCAGTGAAGAAGGAGGGGAGGAGGTGCTCCAGGCGCCGGAGCAGAGGTTCCCCTGCAGCCCCTGGTGAAGACCATGGTGAGGCAGGCTGTGCCCTGCACCCATGGAGGTCCACAGTGGAGCAGATATCCACCTGCAGCCCATGGAGGACCCCACGCCAGAGCAGGTGGATGCCCAAAGGAGGCTGTGACCCCATGGGAAGCCCACGCTGGAGCAGGCTCCTGGCAGGACCTGTGGACCTGTAGAGAGAGGAGCCCACGCTGGAGCAGGTTTGCTGGCAGGACTTGTGACCCCGTGGGGGACCCACCCTGGAGCAGTCTGTTCCTGAAGGACTGCACCCCGTGGAAGGGACCTACGCTGGAGCAGTTCGTGGAGAACTGCATCCCGTGGTAAGGACTCACATTGAAGAATTTTGTGGAGAACTGTGTCCCGTGGTTGGAACCCCACGCTGGAGCAGGGGAGGAGTGTGAGGAGTCCTCCCCGTAACGAGGAAGGAGCGGCAGAGACGATGTGTGATGAACTGACCACAACCCCCATTCCCTATGCCCCTACATTGCTCAGGGGGGAGGAGGTAGAGAAATTTGGGAGTAAAGTTAAGCCTGGGAAGAAGGGAGGGGTGGGGGGGAAGATGTTTTTAAGATTTGGTTTTATTTCTCATTATCCTTCTCTGATTTGATTGGTAATAAACTAATTTCCCCAAGTCGAGTCTGTTTTGCCCATGACGTTAATGGTGAGTGATCTCCCTGTCCTTATCTTGACCCATAAGCCTTTTGTTATTTTTTCTCTCTCCTGTCCAGCTGAGGAGGGGAGTGATAGAGAGGCTTTGGTGGGCACCTGGCATCCAGCCAGGATCAGCCTACCCCAATTATCAATACAGTCTGTGGTTACAATATTGTCCTTTAGAGAAGAGGTTAAGAGAGATCATTAATTTTCTCTCTTTTTCCATCTCTTTCTTTTCTGCAGGTACAGCGTTCTCCATTTTGGCATGTCTTAGAAACAGCTGAATTAGCAATGATTTATTCATACGCTCTTGCTGCCCATTAGCTAAGTTTGAAGAGCAGAGGCAATATCAGATGACCAAACACTGTTCAACTGGAGAAGAGCAAAACTAGGAGACCGAGGGATTCACAGGCTATAACTACTTCTTGGTGAGTTCCTCTGACATGGCTGAATAATAAACAAACTTGAGGCAATCAAGACTTCATTATCAATAATACTTGAGCCAAAAAGGATATGCGTTTCTGAATAAACTATCAGCTGTGTCAGGCCAAAGTGTGTCCTGTTAACTGTAACTAAATTTCTTAGCAGTAGTGAGTAGTGAGTCCATGTTGTTCTATAATTACTTCATTTGGGTGTGATACAGTGTTCTGAAGACAATGTGCTTCCTGATAGGTATTGCCATCTAGATTCTACTTGCAAGAGACAAAGATGCTTCCATTAAAAGCAACAGATGTGTTCTAGCAAAAAAATGGTGTAAATAAAAAGCAAAAATACAGGCAGACATCGCAAAGGAAATGGAGGAAAAAAGGAGTGCTTTATGGAGTAAAAAGATCTATGCACAGACTTAGAGAAGATAGGAAACAAGAACTGAAACTCTTGGTAAAGAGTGGCAATTATTGTCTATCCCAAGACCCATTTGGGATGATTCTTATAACAAATTCCTTTCTAAGCAGAGTCAGGATCAGTAGATCTCTAAAGTTATGGCCTTTAAATGCTTCTGTGCTATAAAAAGAAGACTCTGATATGGCACGCCTGGTCATAATTATAGTAGTCACAGACATAAACTAGCTGGAAAGAAGATAACTTGCAATGGATTTGGGTTTGAAAAACTATATTAGAGGAAGAAAAAAATTGAAGATCTGTTTTCATGTTTTACATAATCCCCTTTTGCGGCCACTGCATAGACATATGGAAGAGAACAGTGGTTAAATTATTTGAATTAGAAGGAAGCAAAGAATAGAGAATGAAGCCAACTGAATGACAGGGAATCACCAATATGCCTGAAAGAAATCTGAGAATTACTGGCCTCCTGTCTGAGTTCACTGAACTTATATTTACAGAAACTAACTCCTTCAGTATCTGTTTTGATTAAAAAATACAAGGTAACATTGATTATAAAAGTAATGGCTAAATTATAAAAAGACTGTTCAGATGTAAAATATGGATGGTATAAACTGAAAGAAAGTCTGCCTGTATCTGCTTTCTGTGACAGCTGAACTGATTGTGAATGTGAGAATAACAGGACAGCTTGCAAGCAGGCTGAATTCAGCATAATAAGAAAGAGCTTCACATATTGAAATATAGAAGAAGCCTCTGATTTCAAAAAAGCAAATTTTGAAGAACTGAGAAACCTATGAATTGAAGATGCAGAAGTCTGTTATTAGTGTTCCTTATTCTCTTTCGTACTTTTGGAAGAGAAGGTACTAGAGACTTGTTGATTATCCAAACAGCTGACCTGAAATTTCCTCAGGTCTTTAGGAGTCTGCATCATCAGTATTCAATGGCAAGACATGACAAGGCACCAGAAGAGAGCAGATTAGAAGACTAGAGTAGAAAAGACTAAGGGTAAACATGGTAACAGTCTTTAATGTGTAACAGTAAAAGAAAGAGGAAAGTAAGTAAACATTTCCAATATCTGTTGGAGCCTGTCTTGTTGTAAAGGTGAGGTTATACGTTAAGAAAATATTTTAAAACAAAGAGCTTTTAAACTCGCTTAAATTGGGAAAAAGACAACCTTATATTGAAACAGGAAAAAATGCAGGCAATCAAACAGGCATATAGGGGTCATCTGAATGATGAACAAACATTTTTGCCGAAGTTTGTGGAGGAATAAAACCGCTTTATAAAATGTAAAAAAAGATAAACTCTTTAGGTTTTGAAGGCAGTTGTTAGTAAGTGATTTGTACCTATTAAAAAATATCTTTTTTTCTAAACTTTATGTGATGCAACAAAGCAGATCTGTCTGCCTCAGTCTGTCTTTCATTACTTCTTGGGAATTCTTTGGTAGATCTCCCTCATCTTCCGCAGAACCTTTCCCCAACTTTCTCCTCAAATATATCTGAGAAAATTTTTGCACCTAGTAGTTGACTTATGGTTGAAGGTGATCAGCATTCATATTTAAACTGAACAAATCCTGAACCAACAATTACAGGGTACTGCCTAGGGGAATTTTTCTTACTGGAATCAAGCATCAGAACAGCTGATGAATCATTATGAGAGATAAAAGGCATACAATTAAAAAGAGATGCTAGATATTTTAATAAAAGGCCAAAGCCAGACAGCAGGAACCGACAATGTCACATGGAAGAGACACTGTTCTTTGTTACAGGAGCATGCATTGCCCCCATGTAAAAACCAGAAAGAGATAGAATAAGAAAACTCTTCCCAGTTTCAACAGTGACCTATTGGACTAAAAGCAAAGGTAAAATCAGACATGTGAAATTACTTCTAAACGTGCTTTATTTTGTTGCATTTTTAAAGACTTGACCTCATGGTCAAATTACTTTTCAAAAGAAGAGTGTCAATTTTTAGAAAATGCCATTTTTAAGAACTATCTTTCCTTGATACTTTTTTTACCGTCTTATGATGCCAAGCCAAGAAAAGCCCACAGGTCTCATGAAGAAACTGTTGTTAATCATTGGGAAGGAAGGAGGGTAAATATGTGAGGAACTACCTGCAAGGCTTAGAAGGCATGGACTGCAGAATCCCACAGAGGAGTTAAAGCCTTGCAGTTAGCTCTAGGAATCCAGTTAGAGTAACTAGATTAAAAAAACCATCTGTATTTAGATCCACTTACAACAAGCTGGTGTCACAGGACGGTGTTAAGTTTTGATGTGTGTCTAACAAACCATGAAAAAAGAGCCCCTCTCCCATTGCTGTATAGATCTAAGCTGCTTTGTTCAATTATCCAGCTAGATTAACAAGGCTGTTAATAACAAAAGACTAAAGAACAAACTGTAGTCTGCCTTCAAGTCATACCGTAAAACTTGAGCTTATAACTCAGGCTGCGTTTGTTGTAAATGAGTAATACAGTCAGACAGATAGTAACAAACTGCAGCTGGAAATCAAGAAATTCCCTTCCATCATGCCAATTATTTTCCTTTTTTAATGTAATTCTATAATTTTATTAAAATAGATGTTATTTTTTCTGTGAAATTAACATGATTCAGAAAATCTGAAATTATTTAAACCTATGAACAAGAAAAAATTATTTTGAGGAGGCAATATATTCTCTTAATAACAGGGAGGAAATGATGCCATGCATTAGTGATCAGAACATACATTGGTATGAGAGTCTTGTAACAGAGAAGACAGACTGTTACTTGATTCTAAACTTCCTAATTTCCACTCTGCATAGTACGTTAAATGGACCCTGATTTATATTGGCTCTGATTTACATTTCGCACTACTCTGGCAGTGAGCCTTACAAAGAGCCTTAAACTGGGAGTAAATATATGGCTCACTGTAATTTAAGAACATTTTGAGGTCATTTTATGCTGGCAGAGTGTAAGAAGAGATTCAGGCTTCTGGTGTCTAGACTAACAGGGCAAAAAGGCCTTCTACAATTCTGACAGAGCAAAGATTGATGAAGAAGTGAGACAAGCAGCCACCTCACCCTCACCCCAACACTTAGCATCTGGAGAAGCATCTGAGCCAGGCAGCTGGGGCATCTGACCCAATGAACAGGAACAAAAACTACTGCTGCTCAAATCTGTGTCAGACAGAGCCAGCATTAAATCCACCCTGGGCACAATTCATCTGACCCTGAAGACATTGACCGCTTCTGAGGACAAGACTGGATTTCCGAGTTGCGAAACTATTCCTAAGGCCTGGACTGGTTTCCTACTAAACCAGCAACACTAGTATGACTATTAGCATCCGGACTGCCACTAACAATAACAGTGTTGGAATCCTGCTGGATTGTTGTTATTTTTATTTCCCTGCACTGAAATAAGATTTGGCCATGGGCAGGTCCAATCATATTTAAGGCATATAAGATATACTGAAGATAGTTATATGTAAATAATACAGCTTTGGGTCATTCTTAAACTTGTGGATCTTAATTTTATTCTTTTTATACAAGACAATTCTCAAGTATAACACTGCTTGAAAATATTTAATACTTATTTTTAAGTAAATGAATGTGGCAAATACTCAAAAGCTGTACACTTTTATTCCATGGCAATTTAAATTGTTTCCTTCAGTTTTTAGCTCTGAGGATTGGAAAAAAAAAAATCAACAGAAAACTGTCAAAACATGAATGGATGCAGTCTTGCTATTCCAGGGCTATTGTTCTCTACTGGATAACACAGAATTATTAAATCAAAACAGATATTAGGTCATCTCAGATAATGAGGGTTCCTTTCAAATGAGACCTGCCTGTCATTCTTATGAGGAAACAGACAGCTCAGCTCTTTCCATCCATCAATATAGAGAAAATTAATAATCAATTAGAGGTGTACTCTTTTTGCTTCTTTATTCTAGGTTCAACCGTATCCTTTTGAGTCTTTATGTCCTTTAAAAATTGAATACAAGTGTTCTGGCATATCAGGGTTACCTCAAATAGGAAAAAATACATATTTCAATCACAGTGTTGCAACTATTTCTTCATGTTACCATATGATCAAATGGCTGTTACGAGTATCAATAAATAAGCATAATGCTTATCAAATACTATACGTATGCTAATAAATCATCTGAAAGAAAACCCATTCAAATGCCACAACAGCAGCAACACTCACATCTATGCAATAAAATATGACATATAATTCACAACTTAGAACTCCCAACTGCATTTCTCCTCTATTCACAGTCTCACAATATCCAATTACTTTTACAAATGCAGTTGCAAAAAGTTACACCAAACAGCTTTACATGTTTGTATCCACTGAGGATTTGTTATAAACTTGCCAATCTCAAACATGTACTTAATCTCATTAAAGAGTTATCTTTTCACCCAGGGAACTTTGGCAAAATTAAAAGTTTAGATTCCTTTATGATATGGCTACTATTACTTTGCTCCTTGCACAGCAACTTTTATTGAAGGATCTCAAAGCAGTTTACAAACTTTAATAAATTAAGCTGCTTATCTCATTTGTCACATAGATAAGTGTTATTATCCCTCCTTTGTAGATACGGAAAAGTGAGGTATAGTAGTCCATGAATTTATTCATAAAGGTAAGCATCCTGTATAGCAATGCTTAGAGATTGTGACAAAAAATAAATTTCAGAGAAAGCTTTGGTATTTAATATCAAACATACTTTCATCATGAATGAACATGAAACAAAATATCAAGTTCAATTCATAATTTGGCATCTGACTATGAAATCAAAGTGTATCACCTTGAGAAAAACACCTTCTTCTTCTTCCAAAAATATTACTGGAAAGATGCCAATCCTTCCTTCGTCTTCTGTGAAACAAGAAGTGAAAAACAACTAAGCCAAGTAACAAAGTAGTCTAACTATCCAAGATGTCAGGAGATAATAAAATACAGTTTATCTTCCAGGTCCTTAGCCAAAATTATCCAGGCACTAGAAAGGTAAAAAGGGCAGCATAAATTTTTCAGCATTTATTCATAAAATGCTTTTACAGTTTCAGAGCACTGGGAATGGAATACTATGTATTAAGTTACACATTCCACCTCTTCACCTCTGAATTTTCCAATGAAAAGCTTTCTGTAAGCTTTATCAGTGTTTCTGGCTGTACTCTAGAAAAACCATTTTAATTTGCAATGTTCTGATCTGTTCACTTCAGGTTCTTCTGGCAGTCTTGTTGCCTTGTCATTTAAGCACTCTGGTCAATGCCTTTGAACAGATAGCTGGAAAAGATGGGGGGCCAGAGGAATTGAGATGACATCCTCATAGTGGCCAAGACCTGGATGCTCAGAAAATCATCTTCTCATGGTCTTGGTCAAACTGCCACTTTAATCTTAAGAATAAAAAAGTGGCCACACAGAATCAGACCACAAGTCAATCTACCTCACTTTTCTACTCTGACAGTGACCCAAATCAGCAGAATATAAGGAGAGAGCAATTACAGATGTGGCTTCATCTGTGTACTCTCCCATCCTCCAACCGTTTCTCAGGGATGTTCTTGAGCCAAATGTGGTCTCTGTTTATTTAGTAAACATAACTTAATTTATCTTCCATGAACTCAGCCTATCTTTCCTTGAACCCAGTGAAACTCCGGTCCCAGGTGAAACATTGAGGGGTTGTTTAACACATAAGGAAAGGATCCTGAAAAGTCTGATCCTGGGAAAAAAAAAAGAAAAGAAAAAAAAAAAAAAAAAAAAAGAGGAAAATGGGTGAGTTTGCCTTGCATACTCGTTTCAGCTGCGGCACTTGGAATTGAACTGAAATATTGAGCGAGGCAGAGTAACTGATCTTAGCTCAGGGATCAGGGCATTCACCTGGAATGTAGAAGACAGACTCAGAGCTGTCATATATTATTTAATTGTCTTTACAAGCTGTGACAGAAAACAGAGGGAAAATCATCATTAGGATAACCAAAATACAGCAGCTGCATGTGAATCAGAGCTACAGAATAGGGATTTAACTCAACAACTTTCACGCTGAAAGTTCCCCAAGCACAAGGTTCCAGATGATGCCTTCACTACCTATCTTTTGGGTGGACTGCATCTCCTGGCACAGTGCAAATACAGTGAGGATTATCTACATGGAAGATCCTTGTTGAGATTTTCATGATTCACAGCTTAATACAGGACTTTAAATCAATTTACCTGTGAGAGAGCTATCAGCATTTAGGTGTCTTTGTGCATGCTCACCATTTGACAACTTGTTGCCCCCAAGTTTAAAAAGCAGCTGTATTTTTTACAGAATGCCATTTGCACTTAGATGACAAATTTGGACACTCTAAGATACAAACCTGAATTTCTGGACCTTGGACTACTGCATTTTCTTTACATTGGTTACAGTCACATGCTTTTCAAAAAAGCTCTTTGGTTCATTTATGTCAAGGGGATATGTATAACTTCTGTTGGCAGAAGTCAATAGTTGTTTTTCATTGCTTTGCATCGGCTTGAAAAAGCATGGATCTATTTTGCAGTTCAGTGGATAATCCTGAGGGGTCCTAGAATTTCACAGCAGGGACCACAAAGGACCAAAGTGCATTAGGTCTGTATCATCCAGAATACATATTTTCTGCTCATGGATTTGCTTAATCTTTTCAACAACACGGAGTGAGAGCTATTGAGAGCATTCTGTGCTCCAGTCCGGTGTCTACTCATGCAGTGCATATTGATCAGCTGGTTCTCTGTGTGAAATGGCTCCACTGGCCAAGAAGTCACTGCCATCACGCTGGAAGACAAGAACATTCAGTGTAGGGTAAAGTATGAATGTTTCTGATGACCCAATGATTAAGTCTTTCTATCCACCCATTAGCACTTTGACCTTTTATTTGGTGCTTGAAGAATCTATCTTTTCCTGCACTCAAATCTTTCCACAGATAAGCTTTGGCTGGTGGTACTTTTGGTAAGATGGGAGATACATGGCTTTAGCTTGATGGATTCAGTAGAATGAGCATCTGTCTTTTCCTATTGTTCTTTCATCAATCAGAAGGTGTCAGTGGGTTGTGCATACCTGTTTCCATGTGTCCATGTATTAATGGGCATTCCTTTGTTCTGACTTTGCTATTAATATCTTAGCTGCACATAGAAAATGCAAATATTATGTCTTATGTTTTTATCAACACCATTAGCATAAGAAATGCATTCAAAAACCACATAAAAATTCACCTTCAGTCTGTTGTACTGTTTGGTCCTGACAGCAATGGCATTTGCGTTTCTATTCTTTCTCAACCAGAAGTTAAAGCTCTTAACTGTGAGATTATACTGCTTAGTTTGAAAGATTTTGCGAGCCTCTGTAGTATAATAATTTTACTTTAGAGAGCATGTAATTTTAAGTTCTTGCATAACACCACACATTTTTATGGTATTACTAAACTTTGTAATTTTATTTCCTTGTGAGAATTAAGTGCACATCAATGTTATGGAATTTTTCCCTCCATCACAGTTGAATCAAATTGGAATGGAGTATTATATGGTGGGTTGGGAGTTCTGATCTCTGGAAATGTAAAAGGTTTTCTAGTTCCCTTGTTACGTATCCATTTCACACATAACCAAATTCATCAATTTGTTCATTTTTCCCTTCAGGAACCTACAAGTTGTAATCAAAAAAATGTAACAAAAACATATTCATTGTGCGCTTCTTATACATTCCCTTTTCTACAGGTACAGCTGACTGTTAAAGAAAATTAACTTTGCTATTTCACAGATTACATTTGTAAAAATGAATCTGTTTTAAAGACTGGCTGCTTATAGAGGCCTCTCCAGGCTGGTAGGATGTCGCGTTAAAAGGAATGCAGTTTCGAAATTTGTCTGTCAGAGTCCCAGGACTTTCACTGACCCATTTATCAGAGCCCCAACAAAAGGACTTGCACTGAGCAGATGCACAAAAATCGAAATTAGTTCAGTTTATTGAAAGCGACAGAAACAGATTCGAGATTGCCGTTGATAAATTCACTAACTACAATAGTGCTACTAATTAAGGTTAATATTGCTAGCAAACTTGATAGTAATACAAGAACCCGGGGATAACTTTCACCCAGAGGGTGAGAGGCGCAGCGCTTACCCAGAGAGGCGTCCCTGCCTGGGGTGGAGGAAGAGAACACAGCCCGTCGACTGGTCCGTCAGGTATCGAGGTTCTTCTCTCCCACCTTAACAATAATTTTCTCTGTCTTTTATCCCCAAAACTACGAGGTTCCCCCCCCCATATGTGACGTGTAGCATGATTTGGGTGGAGAGACGAGTGCTATAGTCATATATGTTTAGCATGACCTCTATAATCTTCATTAGCATATGCAGGGGTGTGAGTTGTAATATGCATTTCACAGGTAATGAGGCAAAGGTCAGTTATCGGACACGAAGCCTTTTTCGAAGAACAAAGGACCTCTCACATTCCTGTTATCTTACTGTCTTCGCTGACCATAAGCAGGGCTGTCCTGCCTCCACAGGGCCCCCTCCTTATCTGCACCCTGTGTTAGCCAGGCGAGTCTCCACTCCCCCGGGTCGCACAAGAGATAGCAAGGGCAGTCTTAACAGCTCTTTGTGCACAGGAATCCCACCTCATTATCCAAATTCCACATAGGATAAACTTTACCTTGCTGACTTGAGTTAGACACTGTGTGACCTGACCTGCTGCCCAAGGTCAAAGTCCAAGCCAATGCACATCTAAAAGTCAATCTGGTGTAAAGCAAAGAGGATCCCATGCATCACCACACTGTGTGTAGGATGAAAATTTTTGGTGATACAGCATGAGCCCTTTCTAACTGCAGGTCACACCACAGCTCCCATAACACCTCAGAATTCAAGCAGAAAGCCAACCATAATTCTAACTTTTAGAAAGCATTATTTTTAGTAAAGATTGGGTTTCAGTTCTTGCTCTTTTCACAGAGACATTTATTCTTGCCCTTCTGATAAACCATCTCAAAAAAGGTTTCAGCCATAATTTAACTCCGTACATAATTTTTATTCTAGCATCTCAGATAAAACAATACAAATGAAATTCTGCATATTCATATTCTTTTTCTGAGTAGGAGCAATGTGCTGAATGACTTTTACTTACAGAAAATAATGTAACAGTTATCTTGTCCTGGGAGGCCAACATAATATGTCATGCTGTCAAATCACAGATACTATAGAAAGTGGTACCAAGTCATATTTAGACATTGTTTTTCCACTCATTACCTAGCCATCACATACATTATTCAAAATAATCAATTATACTATAAAAAATAAATAAGGCTATTCCTCTGGGGTGCATTTGCACCTCTAAGCTAGCTAATGTTGTACAGTCTATAACTATCATCAGAAGAAACAAAAAGAACAAAAAAAAAACCAACCAAGGGAATATAAGTCTCTGGGGAAATACTCTGGTAAATCCATTTTAAATATATGCTCTGCCTAAGGCTGAGATGTGTATACATACACATATACATACCTATATATATTAGGGACTCAGTTGACTATAGTAGTGAGAGAAAGAAATGTGAGTCAAAAAGTCTGGAATTGGATTCTCCTACGAGAGTGAATATCCAAGCAGTGTTAAAGGGGTTATACCATCTTAATAAAAAAACGGAATAGATGAAAGGAGAAACAGACTTTTAGGTTGTACTTTTAGCTCAGTTATGATTATTATGTGACTCTGAGGATGACATATTCTATCTGCCTACAATTGCAGCATATAGTAAAACTAACAGTAAATATAACTGCGTATGAACTATAAGCGTGAATATTGTTTGTAAAAATTAAGCTTTCTGACTTAAATTAACATAATTCATTTACAGGAATAATGAATGACAGACTCAGAAGGTACCTTCTGAGTCTTCAAGTCCAAGCCCCTGCAGTTTTGTCAACTATACAACATAATATTGTTGGGATGCTTAAAACTAGGACTTTTCCCATACTGAGCATTTTGAAAGGTTGTTGCAGAATCTCAGTTTATATATGGTTAAAATCACCTTTCTGATTATAAGTCTTAATGTGCTTACTGCAAATTTATGCCCGCTTTCTCTAATATATGCATCACTTTTAGCCCTATTTGTCATATGTAAATAACAATGACAACCTTTTTTAGTCTTCCATTTTTCAGGCTGAATGGACACAGCTCTTTCAGTTTTGAGTCATAAAATAGAAATTCCGTCCACTTTGTTATTCTTGCAGTCCTTCTTTATTCCAGATGAAGGAACGAATATTTTCTTAATTCCTTTGAACATACCTTACACATTTTGAGTCACACACTTCCATTTTCACATTATTTTGGGATCAACTAATACATTCAGATATTTCTCCTCCTTACTCATTTCCAAAGGCTGGCCTCTAACTAAAGCAGGAAATCTTATTAGTGTAAAAGTGCATGACCACGCACACAGATATATTAAATTTGCCTCTATTCTGTAAGTCCAGTCCTCAAGGTCGTTCAGGTGCTCCTGTATGATATTTTTACCCCCCAACACACATACGATGCCTCTCAACATCGTTTCAACTATGAATTTCATTAGTGTATACCTATTTTGCACGAAGTCCTTAATGAAAGTATTTAATAAGATTAATCCCAAGATCAGTCTTTGAAGAAACCACGAGTAACCTTTCCCCATTCTGAAACGTCCCCTTCTAATAATATCCATTTTTGTCTCTCTTGGCCAGTCTTTTACTCATATTATATTTTTAGTTCTAATTCCTATGTTATCCACTTTAACTAGTAATTTTCTATCTGACACCATATCAAATGATTTACTGAAACCCGGACAGATTAGATCTACTGTCTGTCCTTTAACTAGAAAATCAGTTATCTTATCACAGAAAGATATCAAGTTACTATGACACCCTCTATCTTCAAAAACCTTTGTTATATTTTTATCTTCTTTTCCAATTGCTTTCATGTATTTAATTATTATTACTTTAAAATACTTTTAAATATTCTTTGCACTATGGAGGACAGAGTATCAGAGCAGCAGCAATGTGACCATGTTACTGTCTCCTTTGTTATGCATAGGATATTCACATACATGCCAAAAAAAGTGTTTCAAGAAAAATGTACAATGCATGGTGAGTGTACCTGCTGAAAAAATAGTTTCTTCAGTAAATAGTAGTCTATATGAATATGTCCTGTTCTTGAAATTCACTTTGAAGTTATAGGTTAAAAAAATCCCATCTCTCTACATACTTTGGAAGTGTCAAAGATGCCTTCAAGGCTATATATTTACCTGCACTGAAAATAAGTTTGGTACAGGATTTCACACAGCTGCAAATGCCCATCACTCCTAAAAATGACATGTAAATTCCTAAATCACTTGAGTATTTTTCAAAGTATTGCATACAACTTCTACTTGGCCAGAGAGAGAAGGAAATTCCAGTTGTGCTAACCTACCTCCTTCATACATGTTGTTGTGTTATTTATTTAATATATTAAAAAACAAGGATGAAAGACTCCATTAACATACAAACATACAAATCAACAATGGATTTGTCGGAGCTTTCACCAGCTAGTGATTATTCAGCCTGTCAGGCCACAGAACTGTGACTGAAGGTATGGTATGAGCTGGCTTCTGTAACTGGCTAATCATTGTCTTCAGGGAAATTGGCCATCAACGTAAGGGAAACGCAGTCTCAGGAACTCTCTTTTCACAAAACTAGGCCAGAAATTTGGAAAGGCTTTCTCAGGGTATTTCTCACATTTTCTGATTCAGGTCAGGCCTGGAATCTCTTAACAACAGGATTTTTACCAGTCATTTCTAAACTTTCCATCCACTTTTTTTAAAACAAACCTTCTAACTGAGAAAAAAAAAATGCCTAAAACCCATAACTATTTTGCCTAATGGCTTATTTCAAATTAGTTGAATTACTTCACAGCATCATAAAAAATGGTTCTCTTGCCTTGTATCCCCATGCTCATCTACAGCCTAGTGTCACAGGCTGGGGAGCTCTTTATTCCACTCTCAGAGGTGCAGCACGAGAATTTTACAGTCACACAGGCCCCAAAAAGAGAGAGAACGTGGACACCAGAGAAGAGGAAATACAATTTCTGTGAAACATCTATGCTTTTCCTTGGCATAGCAAAGCTTGAACCCAAGATTTTGCTAATCTCAGTATTCAAAATTTATAAAAAAAATGAATTCTATAGAAAAGGAAAAAAAAGATAAGAGAAAACAAACTTCCTTATCCCTAACTTTTGTTCCTACTTTTGTCATTATTCTTTTGTTTCACATAAAGCAAGAACTGTTTTCTCCTACAGTTGTCTTGCTGATTTAGGCATATAACTCTCATCTCCATTTTAGATGATGGTTTTCTTAGCCTGATCCTCTTTAGTGAGTAGAAGGAGTTTTGAAAGCCTTGAAGGATCAGTTCTGTTCAAGTTTTTATGTAGCTTGCTTAAGCAAATCATTTTTCTTTCTGGTAACTTTCAAAAGGCACTGACTTTTCTCCATTTTATAGAGTAGAAAATAAAGCACCTATTTTGGATTAATTCCCTAATAAGGAGACTTAAACTAAGAAACCAATTACATGGACTTGATCCTGCACTGTCTCTTGATTTCTATCTTTGTGCTATGGTGTATCTATACAAAGGTGTATTTCTTCTAAACAAATATATATATGAATTAAAACATTCAACGGCCTTGATCCAACAGAACACTTGGCGATGTGCTAAACTTCAAACACATGAGCCATAGCTCTGAAGTCGGTGGGATTATTTCTTCAAGTGCTTCAATGGACTAGAGAGAGCATTTAAGAGCCAAGCATTGCTATTACTATATATTGCATTAACCATTTGAGAATATGTCTGAATTTTACATTTTCTGCTTTATAAAGAGATTTACTATAAAATGTTAAATGGACTTTTCAGCTGAAACTCTGTAGGGCTAAGAAGGCAAACCCTCTGTGCACACTATATTACTTCTATTAAAATGTTCTGAAGTACATGTATTTCCAGTGACCTGTCTGCAAGCATCTTGCTGAAAAATGTCACAATTAACAGCAGACTCCTGCTGAGTGTTTGATTGCACAGTACGGAGCTAACTTTGCACCTCTGGAAGTTTGACTTTAACTGAAAATGTCTCTGTTGGTTTCAGTTTATTCCCCACTGAGCATTTGTCCATATCACAACACCATCATACAATTTAGCGTGATGAACGCAGCAGTTCCTATGGGAGGGAGCACAAGGAACAGAGAGGGATACAGCCCAGATCAATCCTTAGGCAGCAAAGAAAATGACATCATCATAGAGGGATTAGCGCCCTGTAAAAGAAATGAAAAAATGGCAAACAGATAGGTAGACAGGTGGCTGGAGACTAGTGAACAGACAGAACAGTTACCACGAATTTGGAGAATAATCAGTGGGGTTTGCACCAGCCTGTGCCAAAGGCTCTAATTCTGGCAGTTACTGATGCCCTTGGAAAGTGCTAGTACCCAGACGTGTAAAAAGGATTGCACATCTGTAGCCAGGGTGTGGGAGGGTGTGGATTTAAAGGAGGACTTTAAGGATTAAGTCTAGCAATTCTTGTATTTTAGCAAATTACTAAGCACCAAGTTAGATGCTGTAAATTCCTGTATGCATGTTCTCAGTCTGCTGCAATCATGAAGTAATGATCCTTAACCTAGTCTGTAGTAAAAACGTCTCAAGATAAACCATTTTATCTCACATTTGAAAAGGTCTAATAGCACTGAGCTCTTATGGATCAGCTGAATCCTTTCAATTCACTGGGAGACACACATGCCCAACTGCCACATCAAGTTTTAGATCCCAAATAACACCGATAACTCAGAAACAACCTAAATTCTCCAGATGCTCAGTTAGTCAAAGGCAAAGTCTCTTAGATGTATCTGAGCATGTACAGAACAGCTCAAGGCCCTGATCTCTCATAGAAGCTGCTGGAAGTTAGGAGCTGCATCAGGACAGAGCCCAGTTCATTGATGCTTATTATTATATATCTTACAGGTCTCCCTTCAGGTGGGAGGTCAAATGTCATTAGTTACATCCATCCTCCATCTAATCTAGTTTGAGACCTAAGTCCTCAGAGTCCTCTGAAGAGACCTTCCTACCATCAGGATGTCTGTCTATCCTAGATCTTTCTTAATGAGATTCAACTGACCTCTTCCACTGTCCATAAGATTGATAGAGTCTGGTTCCTAGATTTCCTGCACCCTGGAAGAGGTCTTCTTAGCCACTAAGGTTTAGAGATAATTTCTTGATTTTCCTTTTTGCCCACGTATTGCCCTAATGTATATTCAGTGATTCATACAAATTGAAGAGAAGACTAAGAGTACCCTCAGCTCAGTGACTGCTTATTGGGATGGTGGGTTTGCTGATAGAAAGGTGAGCCCACATTGTAGCAGATGTGCTCCACACAAACCAAACATCAGCATGGTCCTCATGTGCATGTGGCGACTGAGAGACTGGAAACACTGAGGTGAGCAAAGCCTGAAGAGAAGGGCTTCTGCTTATCTTTGTAGCTCAAAAACAGTGAACAGGCAGTCAGTCACCAGTGCTACCACATCCACTATCAGCTACGTTTCCACTTGTAAATTAAATGGGAGCACGATACATTCCTGCAGTCATGCAGATTTGTTTAGTTGCTCGCGCATGCTGTGGTGTAATCCCGGCCCACATCAGCAAGCGCTCTCCCAGACGGAGTCCAGGTTTGGGTGTCAGCTCCATGAGACTGTTGTCAAAGGCAGCCTGCGCGAGGTGCACCACTTCACAGGTGGAAAGACAAGTTGCATGGACATGAGGCTCTCACCCATAGAGCCAAAGAGTGGGTCTCGGGCCATTTTATTCCCTGGTAAAGCCAGAGCACCCTCCATGAAAGCTGTGAAACAGATTTAAGTCCAAGCACACAGAAAAGGAACCTGAATTCAGGCCTGGCACTTCCCAAATGGATGTGACAGCTATCATCTCATAGTGAAGACTTCTCCTAGAAATGTGACTTGAAGTCATTGGTTTTTCCTCCTAGCTCTGTCAGATGGCTTTCTGAATGATGTCTGCTGTGACTTTAACCCTTTGGTTCTGAACTCTGCTGGTGCTTTGTTTTGGGGAGTGAGGGACTAACTCAGGAATTTCCTTGGATAACAAAGAGCCTGGAAGCTTCCTGCTGGCACTGGGATTGTACCTTCTCCTGCCCTTGTTAGCATCTTGAAGGATAAAAGCTGGATGTTCCCTATCGCTGATACGTGCAAGAATTATAACCAGATATAGCCTGCCTGGTTGATGGCTTCATGAATAATTATGGCAGTTACAGCAGAGGTCTGTGCTTTGGTCTAGCCTGTTCTACCAGCTTCGCCTTGCCAGATAAAATTTGCCTACTAACAAAAGCATCCTGCAGTTCATTTAAAATATTTTCAGAACAATCAGATTTTTCCTACATTAATTAGCACATGTTTTGTTTTATAAGTCTTACATAGAAAGAAGCTGGGGAATTATTTACCTTAAGAGAAAATATTAGAACTTGTCAAGATCTTTGCTGCTGCTGTTGTTGTTGTCGTTGTACTATGCTCTATTAATGCAGATGAGCAACAAATATGCCTCTATAAATTGAATCTGACTATGGCGGCCCCAAGAATAACCCAAGGCACAAAACTAGGGAAAAAAATAGTCAGACAGAAAATCTCTCTCATTATTTTACTATAAAAATCTTAATTAGTCCCAAAGGTTTTTGTTACAAAATTCAGGTAGGTAAGGCAGAAACTTTTTGTCAAGCAGACTATGCAAAAAGTAGGACAGTGACACAAAAAGAGTTGCAAATGAAGCTAGACTTGTATTCTAACAAGTGAAATATTTATAAACCTACAGAGTTATCTGTCCATGGAACAGGTAGGGTAGTATAAATAAATTAAACTGCTGAAATTAATACATTCTTTTAATTGAATTTATCCCTGAAAATTAATAGAATTCTACCAATCTTTGAGGCAAAAACTGTCCGTATGTTTGCTTCTATATTACAGGGGGAAGATTATTAGTGTCTTGTAGTATGGTGATTGCAAATTAAATCTGGAAGTTTGCAGCAATTTGAATATCATAGGGAAATTATATTTCCCTGCCTATATCTTTCAGCCTCCACAGCTAGGACTTTAAAACCAGGTTTATAATATTTTTACTTCCCTGAACTATTACCCACAGCTATATTATAGCTCATCTAAAAGCTCCAGTTCTAGAAACGCACAGAACAAATCAGTAAATGCACGATAGCTTCTGGCACCTCATGACAAGAAATCAGTGCTTGAATGTGACACATGGAGAAATATATCCTGAATTCCTGCATTATCTCTCAACTTGACCTCTGTTTACAGTCTGTGATTAAGTGTTCACACAGACCTGTGCTCCACTCCAAACTGGTATTTGGTGTATGCATTGGAAAACAAAAAGACACTTTGCTTACTCAAGTGGTGACGGCATCCTCTTATTTTAAAGCCGGTCTGGAGAGCTGAGAATGTTCTCGTTTACCTTTGTTGTGATTCAGCATACAGTTCTGACACACTAATCATACCTTCTTTTGAGTCCTAAAACTTGTACTCCAGTAATTGAGTGTTTTGATTATAAAATTAATAGGAATCTTATAAACTATTTCCTATAGGTTTCTCTAGCCTCTCCCCATAGAAAGCTAGTTGCAACGTGAGCATGGCAAGGATATCTGTTTTGGTGAATGACAAAAAGGAGTAACCCCTATCTTTTTCACAAATCCCACACGGGCTCAGCTGTGAGACAGGTGTGATGTCATGAAGTTGTAGATGCGCGCAGAGAAAAAAGAACAAAAATATATCTATGGACCTTTAGTATTGGGGCTAGGTGGGGTAACAATTATCGACCTAAATCATTATTGCAAATCTAGCCCTTAAAACCTGTCTTACTGATTTCTGTATACAGATGTGGGAGGGAAGGATACAAAAAGCTGATTTATGACTTTGTATTTTTTAATCCTGTTATGTCGCACAGGGAAACAGGATGCACCTTATCTTCTGGTCAACTAAACATTAGATCATATTCCCTACCCAGTTATGGCCTTTAACCATTTCAAAAGGGACTGGGGAGGGAAACAAATAGCAGTGAGGAAAAAAACAATCTTTATTTATGGCAATACAGACATCAAAATTACTTTGCCCAGCTAGAATTCCAGAGATGCACAAGCATAGAACAGTAAAACAGCAGTTCTTGGTAGGTTTTGATACTAAAGAATGGACTTTTCCTCAGGCATTTTCTGCCCCATCAGCTCACACAGCATTTTCTGTTTATTCACTCAGTAGTATTCATTGATCAGTTACTCAGCTGCACTTGGCTTGGCATAAGGAAAGTAATAGCTCACTAGTGAATCTGAAAGCAGGCAACATGCTTGTGTTCAGTCTTTGTGCTACTAAATACTTGTGTACTGTGTTTTATTTTCTGTAATCTACCAGGTCTTTTATAAGTGATAATCCAATATGTTATCTGAAGTAAGAAGCATTCATTATTTCAATTATAATGACTTTTTTTTTAAAAAAAAAAAGGTATACCACAATAGTGTAGGGAATAGTTATTTATTTATGGGGGTAGCAGTAAGAAAGTAGACTTAGATAATCAACTTAAAAGCATAGACCTCTGGAACTGGGATAGTTTTGTTATAGGTTATAGATGTAGAATGTTATCTTCCATATGTATCAGTCACTAGTTGGGATGGTGATACTTTTGGAGTGTTACACAGTTATTGAATAAATTATATAAATATACAGACATATATATAAGTATTTACAGAGAGAAAGATATGAGTACAATCTAGGAATGCTGCGGTCCTGCTCCAGATAGGGGAAGGTTAAAAAGCTAAACTGCACCAGCTGTTGTGGGAACAATGCTAATATGGAAGGGATGAAATCCCTTTAGTTCTCATTGGTAATTCTGTGCCTGTGTATCTTTATAGAGAGAAAGACAGATCTACCCTGAAGATCTTCAAAGTATCTTAGGAAGAATATAATACAGTAAAAAAGGAAAAAGGGAAAGCATTTCATAAATAATAGCACAAACATAATGTATCTTAAACATGTGCAGAAGGCAACATTTTTAATACATATATTACAAAAGTTCAAAAAGCCTTTAGCTCAGGGAAGGCCAGTTGCATAAAGCTTTCTCAACATTGTATTAAAAATGTAAAACTTACCAAATTTTATTGTGGTTAGAAAACGAGACCATAACTCCAAAGACCTTTATGGATATGAAAACATGTGCAGAGTTTGGCCAGCTGATATCTTTGAGAACGTTACTCAGTTATTTTAAATTTATTGTGAGGATACTTGTCTGTGTCAGACAAAATCCAACATCCATAGCAAACCCCAAAAGCAGAAAAAGCAGGGCAGTTACAAACAAATCTGTATGAGTCCATGCTCTCTGGACTGACCAAGTGTGGTAGGTTGACCCTGGCTGGATGCCAGGTGCCCACCAAAGCCTCTCTATCGCTCCCACCAAAGCCTCTCTATCTCTCCCCTCCTCAGCTGGACAGGAGAGAGAAAAATATAACAAAAGGCTCCTGGGTTGAGATAAGGACAGGGAGGTCCCCCAGCAGTTACCGTCATGGGCAAAGCAGACTCGACTTGGGGAAATTAGTTTAATTTATTACCAATTATATCAGAGAAGGATAATGAGAAATAAAACCAAATCTTAAAAACACCTTACTCACCCTCCCTTCTTTCCAGGTTTAACTTTACTCCCAAATTTCTCTACCTTCTCCCCCCTGAGCAGCATAGGGGGACAGGGAATGGGGGTTGTGGTCAGTTCATCACACATCGTCTCTGCCGCTCCTTCCTCGTTACGGGGAGGACTCCTCACACTCCTCCCCTGCTCCAGTGTGAGGTCCCAAACCACAGGACACAGTTCTCCACAAACTTCTCCGTGAGTCCTTACCACAGGATGCAGTTCTTCACGAACTGCTCCAGTGTAGGTCCCTTCCATGGGGTGCAGTCCTTCAGGAACAGACTGCTCCAGGGTGGGTCCCCCACGGGGTCACAAGTCCTGCCAGCAAACCTGCTCCAGCGTGGGCTCCTCTCTCCACGGCTCCACAGGTCCTGCCAGGAGCCTGCTCCAGCGTGGGCTTCCCATGGGGTCACAGCCTCCTTTGGGCATCCACCTGCTCTGGCGTGGGGTCCTCCATGGGCTGCAGGTGGATATCTGCTCCACCGTGGACCTCCATGGGTGCAGGGCACAGCCTGCCCCACCATGGTCTTCACCAGGGGCTGCCGGGGAATCTCTGCTCTGGCGCCTGGAGCACCTCCTCCCCTCCTTCTTCACTGACCTTGGTGTCTGCAGGGTTGTTTCTCTCACATATTTTCACTCCTCTCTTCTCCAGCTGCTGTTGCGCAGTTGTTTTTCCACTTTCTTAAATATGTTATCCCCGATGCGCTACCACCATCGCTGATGGGCTCGGCCTTGGCCAGCGGCAGATCCGTCTTGGAGCCGGCTGGCATTGGCTCTATTGGACATAGGGGAATCACAGAATCACAGAATCACTAAGGTTGGAAAAGACCTGTAAGATCATCAAGTCCAACCTAAAAAAAAAAAAAAAAAAAAAAAAAAAAAACCACAACACACCAAAAACCAACCCACCCAACACCACACAGCACCATGCCCATCAAGCCACAATCTTCTAGCAGCTTCTCACAGAAGCCAACCCTATAGCCCCCCGCTACCAAAACCTTGCCATGCAAACCTAATACACCAAGTTATTTGTTGTAGGATTCTAACTAAATGCAACAACATAGATTTTAACATCATTTCCTGTAATCAACGGGAACTTTCCCTTCTGAACAAGTCTGGGCTGGGTGGTCTCAGTTATGTGCTTTTTTTACATATTCTTTGTTTATTTAAAATAAATTTTATTTCTGAAAAAAAAAATCAGCCTTCAAAACCTTGTTTTTAAGCTAATTAAAGTGTAACACCAAAAATATTGTTTTACCATTACTTTCACAATCCATAATCCTGGTTCATATGGTCAGGCATTACATATTTATTGACATATTCATAAATATCATTATTAGATACCTCACTATGTTTCTTATATACTAAGTTTTCACCTCTCCCAATATATATATCTCACTAGTAGGAGAAAGGTGGAATTTTATTTTCAGTTCAACTCTGTTAGCTTATTCTGGCTGCTCTTCCCAAGAATTAAATCCTTGATACCTATGCTTATACATGAATCCATTACAGTTTGGGACAAATTTTGCAGGCTTCTGTAAGTTGTTTTTTTCTGTTATATTTCTTTTCCGTGATATGGAGATATATATTAGTCTCTTTTTACAAGTAGCTCATGATCTTTTTCTTTTCTTCTGAAGAATGTAGCACATTTTTGGCTCAGTTTTGGGGATGCTTTTGTTTAATATATTTATCGATGATCTGGATGAGGGGATCAAGTGCTCCCTCAGTAGGTTTGCAGACGACACCAAGTTGGGCAGGCGTGTTGATCTGCTGGAGGGTCGGAAGGCTCTGCAGAGGGATCTGGACAGGCTGGATCGATGGGCCCAGGCCAATTGTATGAGGTTCAACAAGGCCAAGTGCCGGGTCCTGCACTTGGGTCACAACAACCCCATGCAACGCTACAGGCTTGGGGACGAGTGGCTGGAAAGCTGCCCAGTGGAAAAGGACCTGGGGGTGTTGATTGACAGCCGGCTGAATATGAGCCAGCAGTGTGCCCAGGTGGCCAAGAAGGCCAACGCCATCCTGGCCTGTATCGGAAAGAGTGTGGGCAGCAGGAGTAGGGAGGTGATCGTGCCCCTGTACTCGGCGCTGGTGAGGCCGCACTTCGAATGCTGTGTTCAGGTTTGGGCCCCTCACTACAAGAAGGACATTGAGGTGCTGGAGCGTGTCCAGAGAAGGGCGACGAAGCTGGTGAGGGGTCTGGAGCACAAGTCTGATGAGGAGCGGCTGAGGGAACTGGGGTTGTTCAGTCTGGAGAAGAGGAGGCTGAGGGGAGACCTTATCGCTCTCTACAACTACCTGAAAGGGGGTTGTGGTGAGGTGGGTGTTGGTCTCTTCTCCCATGTGACAAGTGACAGGACTAGAGGAAATGGCCTCAAGTTGCACCAGGGGAGGTTTAGACTCGATGTCAGGAAAAATTTCTTTACTGAGAGAGTGGTAAGACACTGGAATGAACTGCCCTGGGAGGTGGTGGAGTCACCATCCCTGGAGGTGTTCAAGGAACGTGTGGACATGGCATTGTGGGACATGGTTTAGTGGGCATGGTGGTGTTGGATTGATGGTTGGAGTTGATGATCTTACAGGTCTTTTCCAACCTTAGTGATTCTGTGATTCTGTGACGTCATATAAATCTTGTACAACCATTTATCCATTATCAGACCTGGGCAAATTATTAGCTGGAACATGAAGTAATTTTTTTCATACTTGAACATTTGTTAGGGAAGGTCAGTTCCACTGTACTTTTGGATCCAGGCAAGTAATCCCATCTCAATTTGACAGATGTGGATTTGCTGCTTATCCCCACTCCCAGGTGCAGGCAGAAGTGAAGCAGAGCCTGTGTTACAGAGGTTCAGATACACACATATACAATGGAAATACATGCATAACAGACACCTCTATACATCGTGAACAACACAAATGGTCCAATCCTATTCCTCCTTTCTGTCTAACTAGAATTAAAGTTCACTGGTGGAAGGTACACATGTTCTGCATTCCCTTTAACTTACAGGCACATCAAACTAATTTGAAGATCCCGTGGGCTCCTGCCCAAATATGACTCCATCTAGACCCCATGCTCAGATTGTGGGCCCCTTCACCCAGTTTCGGCTCTCACTTTGTGTCTTTCTAGAATCTGATTTTCTTCTACTAGCTGGCTAGCACAGCTCAAAGTTTGCTAGCAGAGTATGCACACACATGCATACACATACACAAATGAGAGACCACATTTGCACAGAAAACAGTTAGGAATAGAGTTCGTTGAGAAGGTAGAACAGAGTGCAGCTGTCAGGTGCAGGGCTTGACAAAGCAAATATACTGACCAACCACTTGCTTACATGTCGTCTCAACTTCCCTTCCTCTCCATTTTTCCATGTTTCTTTTTCCCTGATACGTCTTGATTTCTCACTTTCTCCACCCTTATGCCTGCCCAGATAAACAACCTGTCCCTAATTATTTTTTCCCAGTGGGCCTGCTTTGGCTACATCAATACCCAATTTGTTATTTCTGATATTATTACCTAGGTCACCTTGCTCTTACATGGTACTGCTGATTGGTTATGTCAGCCCTGTTGGCCTTGCAAGACTGGTCTCCAAAAGGTTCCCAAAGCTCCCCTTCAATTATCTGTGAAGTTCAGCCATTTCCCACATAATTCCCCCTTAACCATCTGTGAAATTCATCCATCCCTCATGACACCCTCTGTAATATTTGTCAGCTGTTTCATCCAACAATTTTTCATGTCAAGTTCAGTAATTTCTTTTATTCTGTTTACTTTGCTAAACCTCAGGACAGGACCTACTGATCTACATGCATGCTTTAACAAAGTTCAAATTTTAGTTGTTTTTGTCAGAAAATTATTTTATTTTATTACCACAAATCTTTTTTTTCCTTGATTTCATTTCTATATAAGGATTCTTCTTTTAATTAATTCAAATAATTTCAATGCTGATTTTTTCCCAGATTGTTAGCGTGTGCTATGCATGATTTCTAGAAAAATTGGTCCTCTAAGGCACACTAAGTCATTGAGCAACTGTTTTAAAATAGGACAGGAATGACAGATGGTAAATAACTTATTTTCTGATACAAATTTTCAGACAATTGATTACTTCAAAAATACTTTCATTGATTCCCAATTTGCTTAGCACTCACATTCAGTAAAATAGTCTACGTGTGCAGCCAAGTGATTTTGTTTAAAAATTTCTTTTCATACAACTAATCAACATTATTCACTGCCAAATTTTGTCTACTGCCTTCAAGATCCAAAAAGGCATGCTTAATACATACACATTTGCTTTTTTCTTGGCCAACACTTATCTTTGTTCATACTGACTAATATGAGAGACCAGCGATAATCCAGTTCTCCCACATGGGCCAGTGTTTATGGACTCAGTCCCTCCTAGTCAGTCAACATGCCAGAATCTGTGCTAGAGTAGATTAGTTTTTAATCATTTGAAACAGGACACAGACAATGGATCTTTAAAACATCTTTTTCTGTGATTCAGTGTAGACTGTTATTTTATAACTATGAGTCAGACAGGATGCAGCTCAGCATATACTCTTTTCTACATGCAGAACAAACTGTGCATTAAATTGGGAAGAACAACTGAATTTCACAGTGGGAAGAATGCATTAGATTAAAATGATGCATAATCATAGATATACGATACTGTGCTTAGGCACATAAAATATTTCAAGAGAACAAAGTGCTAGACACAGGTATTTAAAAACCTGTTCATTTGCTTCGCCATTTACAAACAGGTGAACTGGGAAAAAGAGCCTGGCAATCTCCCTTGAATTAATTTTCTGTTGAGGGGTCTCTTGCATTAAGGTGATAAACAACTTGTTTTGAATTACTATACAAAAAGTTAACTACCTAAAGAACTCATGAATCTACAGTTATCTAGAAAACAAGAAAATAATGGTATTTATGAAGTGAATAGTGATAAGAAATGTGTAAGTGCTTTAAGCCAGATAAGTTAACCATCTAAAGTAAGGGACTGCAGAAGCCCTTTAGTTGAACTCTAGATCAATGCTTGAAATGTGGATTTTTTCCTTTCTCTTGCTTGGCAAAGCTTTCTTGTTGCAAGATACCAAAGCATTGTCTTTAGTGATGATTGTTATTCAACCTGCTTTATAAAGACCATTTTTTCCCTTCAAATCTGACAAACTTTAACTTAGGAAGAGGGACAAGTATTTATTTTTCTTGTTTGACTGTACAGAAAAGTTTAACCGCTAATTTTCAAAATGCAGGGCTGGCTCAAAGGGGTTTTTTTAGGATCAAAAAAATTCACGTGAAATTCCTTTGTCTCACTGCTATCATATTTGTTCTACAAACCCCCTTTTGCTTTTGTCTTCCTCAGTTCTCTTTATAGAGCATTTTTTATTCCTGTTACCTGGTGGTAGGCTTGTTGCTCATTTTTATTTAGACTCAGTTGGTGTATGATGGGACTGATGAAAATATCAAGAGACCTCAGATGATGGAGCTTGTAGATTAGATAGAGACTGTAGAGCCGTGGTTGGAGCCCATATTCCTGAATGTTGGTGATGTCCTCAAATGCTGAAATTCCCTTTGCCTGAGTGCTGAACTGCTCTTAAACAGAAAGAACATTTTCATTGCATTAGATAAAGTTACAGTTTTGTTTTAAAAACTGCTTGCTGTTCCCTTCCTCAGCTTTTACTTTTTAAATGGCTTGAAGCATTTTCCCCCTGAACAAGCCCTATGTCACCTTCTGCAAAAGTTTTCTGTTTCCTCACACAAGATTAGACATCTTTCTCAGTATTTCCTCTCAGGGACAATCATGGAAAGCAGCTACCTTTATTTGCATACCGTGAAAAGCTACTGAGAGCAAATTTAAAGAATAGTCTTAGAGGAAACAGTAGGATAAAAAGGTCTTTTACACTCTCTGGGTATCTTATTCAGTCTGATTCTTCAAAGTCTGTCTTTAATTTCCAGTTCTGCTGTAAGCCACGTGTCATGACCTTGCTAAGTGTGTGGAAATCACAGGGAGACAAATAAGAAAAGGAACTGAAGGAAGAAGGAGAAGGAAATTACAATTACAGCGGCAAGGACAATGAGTAGTTCAAAAGCAGATTTTCTATTAGTTCAATGGATAGGTTTCTTTTTTTCTTACTTGCATGTAGTCTGATTGGTGTATTCCATAAGAGCCACCAAACAATTCAAATATTTCTGTTGAGCAACTGAATGATCTGCTTATTGAAATCCATGTATCGCCTACATCTTTCCCTTTTTTCTACCCCTGACTTTTCCAGTAGATTTATTATTAAATCCTGAGCTCTTAAATATCTGTGTTTTGGTACTGTAAAAATTTTCACACTTTTACATTCACTTGGAAACTGTAAAACAGACAACATCTTGCTATAATATTCACATACCACAAAATACTGAAATCAGTAGGGCTGCAAA
Source organism: Gavia stellata (assembly GCF_030936135.1). Classification (NCBI taxonomy): domain Eukaryota; kingdom Metazoa; phylum Chordata; class Aves; order Gaviiformes; family Gaviidae; genus Gavia; species Gavia stellata. Next base: position 103,723,570 of record NC_082595.1, on the reverse strand, counting down.
GGGTCTGATTTTGCTGATCTGAAACAAAGAACAATGTGAATTGTAGGGCTGATCCTAGTAAGTCTCTGTCACGCGTATGCACAGACAAACACAGATGTTATCCTAACCAAATGAATTCTCATAACTATCTCCAGGATGGCATTTTATAGTCTATATTTCTGAAATGAAAGCAGAAAATATCATTTAAAATAGCCCTATGGCTAAAAAAATATAGGGGTCAATGTACATGTAAGATTATGCCCACTAAAAAAGAAATGGTGCTCCTGCATAGAATATTATGCTATTAAAATGAGAGCAAGAACTTCAGAATTGATGTTTTTAACATGGTTGTTACAGAAGATATCACTGCATTAATTTGCACTTTGAGCTACTTGCTCATCCACAGCCATTGTGTCTGAAAGAGAGAGAGCAGCAATATTACGGAGTTTGCCTTTCTCTGCCCTATGTCTGTTGTATTTGGTCTACAACTATGTCACAGCCCTGAATACAATCCGTGTAAAGTTTTCACAGGTAGCTCTTTCAAAAGTGTGAACTCTGCATTGAGATGAAGGTGGCCAGAGATATATTCATTAGGATGTCATATTCTGGGGAGTGTAATGAAAAAACAAAAGCCAGCGCAGCTCCAAATTGTGTTTGTTTTAGCAAGGAATTCCTCCAGGTGTCCTGAACCTCACACAGACCTTGTAGGTGACAATCTGCCCTGATTTATCTGATGGGAGTCCCAGGGCACCAATGACAGGTGGGGCTTATTGGAAACTTCATCCTGAAGCTTACTGACGCCTCAAGCCAGAAGGCTTGAAGCTACAGGTTTGATTCAGGTAATGCAGAATAGTCCAACATTTTCTTTCCCGTTACTGTTGTCTACACTTAGATTTGCTATATAAATTTTTTTCTTCTCTGTTTCTTTTCCACATTTACATCCTTAATTTATTGAAGTCCAAGTCAGAGAGGAAATTTAACATAAAAGGATTTGGGGTTTTCAGAAACTTGATCTAGACCTAAGAAAAAATTAGTTGGAACTATGAGGGTAAAACCTCTTCACACTTTTAGACAATTAACTTATTTAGTTCTCTGAACAAAAAAGGTAAGTATTAGAGCTTTTTTTTAATATGTCCATGTAAACGAGAGAAGTTTTTTGTTTTACTTTGTTATTGGTTTTTATACACTATGTTCTTTCAACCAAACAGAAATTTAATGAAAAATATTCCATGTTCATAAAAAGATTTTTGAGTTTCTGTGAACAATGCAAATAAACTTCAAATGTATTAAAAATATATTATGTTTATTTATATATACATTTACTTATGTATGTATGAGTATAAATAGCTATATGTATAGCAAAACAGAAATTTTCCCTCATTTTTTTGCTAAGCTTTTTGTGCTAGAAATATCTTTATCCAGCCAACTCTTCTTTATTACAAGAAGGATCTGCAGACAGAGTCAAATGATGGTGAGTGGACTTAGATTACAGTATATGAAAAAAATTAGTCTCTGATTCCTTGGATGATGGAAAACCTGAAGTACTAGAAAGGAATAAAACAATAACAATATGTAGCTCTAATGATCCAATTCTCATTTGAAGATATCAAAGTACTTTGAAAATGGAGTTAGTGTCACTGTCCCCAAAATTAAAAGTGTGAAAAAGAGACATAGTGAGAAGATGTGACTTGTTTGAAACTGGCCATAAGGCTTTCAGGAGAACCAGGTGGGAATGCTCTTCATCTTCCCTGCCTTCACCTGCAGCTTTCATCACTACTTGCCCTGTTTCAGTGTGACAGGGTTGAAGGCTGCGAGGAAAAATCATGTCTTTTTTATTTCACTTTGTAACAGTGCTGTTAAAAGTTGTTTCTAGTTTGCTGCTTTGTTTTCAATGCTGCATTTCTTCTTTTGCAAGGATTAGCCTTTGCTTGAAAGTTGTTTCCGAGTCTATGAAAAAGTATATAAATGAATGAACCACAACATTACGTTTCATTATTCTTTGCCCTTTACTACATACAAAAAGTCTCATAAATAAGTTACAGAGTGCAATCCTCATCAACACAGCCTCCAGCACTTCTCATTTGGAGTCTCACTCATCAAAGGGCACTCTACAATGGTGCCTGGGCTGAGGTCATGGTCTGGGGGTGAAGACATTTTCTTCACACAGACAGATGATAAAATTGTTCTCTGGCTTCTGATACAGTGAGAAAAATACATTAAGTTATATAGTTATTTTCATACTGTGAAAATCTGTGATAAGAAATCTGATCTTGACAGGTGATAGCTTTTTTCCTGTGGCTGAATAAGATATTTGCGAAGATAGCAAATGTTGATTTGTACGTTTTCCATGTATGCGTTAGAACAGAATGGAACAGAATAACAGGTTCTTATCAGATGTAAATCAGTGTAACTACACCAATATACATCAACTTTCCATAAACTTATTCAAAGCAGAGCTGTTAGAAAATATCTTTCTCCTCATAAATTTCTGTATGCATACATACATACATATTTATATATAAACTAGTTATTTATTTCCATTTAGCACAAACTGACATTTTTACTTTTTGAAAGCTTTATGGTGGCAATTATATCCAACTGCTACTCGAAATATTTCAGGTGAAATCACCCCTGTGCATTCATGAAGAGGGAAAAGTGCATGGTTTATAGTGCTTATTGCTCTGATTATCCTCATCCCGTTGTTTTCTTTGTAGTTTAGTAAGTATTAACAGACTTAGATGTGGATGCCATGGCTAGAGGCTTTTGGCCCCATTGGTGCATAGTATTTGGCTTCCACTTTTCAGGAGAGGATTTGAACCTGGAAACATTTCACACTTTTCTTTTTTTTCCCTTTTTTTCCCCTTTTTTTTCCTTTTTTTTCCCTTCCCCCCCCCCCTTTTTTTTCCCTTTTTTTCCCCTTTTTTTCCCCTGTTTTCCCCTTTTTTTCCCCCTTTTTTCCCTTTTTTTATTTTGTTTTTTTCCTTCCCCCCCTCCCCTTTTTTTTTTCCTGCAAGATTTATATTGTCACACAAATTTCAGGACAGAGTTCAATTGTTTCCTATAGGAATTTTCCACGGGATTGCCATAAGGAATGTGCATACCATTAAAATGTGATGCTCTGACATTCAAGCTATGCTGGGAAGTTGGCTTCAATTCTGTTTTTCAAAAAAAATCTAAGTTGGTACATGATTCCTCCTCCATGGATTGGAATAAGTTTTATAAAGACTTACAAGCTGGGAGACAGTGCTTTCTCAATTTTACTAAAGACTTTAAGACCAAAATTATCTACTAATTGTACTTCATCCTATGGAATCCTTTAGTTTTATCATAAAACAGAAAAAAATCCCATGTTACTCACATATGCTGCTGTTATCTATTTATTTCTACAATTACAATTCACATTAAGCCTCAGTGTTGGTATTGTACCTCATTCTCAAAACCTGTTGCTTTTACTGATGGACTTAGGTATAGTGCCTGATAATCATTCTAAAAAATCTTAATAGTGTCAATAGTCTTTGTGAGAAAGTAAAGAAATGTCTTGGTTCGTTCTGAAGAAAGAAATCAATGTTCTCTTGAAATCATAGCCTACTTTCTGGATGCACCTCTATTAATTTTAAGCATTGAGGCAAACAAACCAAGATGAATGGTCACTGTTATATGGTCACTTCTACAGTCCTAGGGAGAGAGGCTCTCTAGAGGGTGATCCAGGTCCTAGATGGACTGAACTGATCTCTTCAATAACTGATCTTTTTCTTTGGACCATAAGGGGAATCTGTGCTAATGAATATCTAGTAGGTTAAGTATCAGTTAAGTATTAAAATATGAAGAAGAATGAACCAGCACCTATGCTTCTATTCTTTTTTTTTAACAAGTATTTAGTCTCTGGAAGAGGGAGTGTGCCTGCTAAGCTAGTAGTGATTACAAATGCAAATAAGGAACTTCACAGATCCATCTTCATCTCTAATGACTAGGTGACCCTGCTGCTTTGCTTACAGTGATGACTTGTAAAACTGTTCTCCATTGCTATGTATGTGGAGCATCTCCCCTAGCAAGCCATCCCCTTTGTATTGTGGAAGTTCTTTTTATTTTGTTGTTGAATGCAGCTTTAGCAACTAGATCTCAAAGTTTAAGGTTAGGTACAGCATTGTTTAGCCCACTGTAGTCTGCTTTGCTGCTTTCTGTCTTTCCTAGGGCATTCATCAATTTAGTTGCAGAATTCCAGTCTGGCTGCTCAGTTAAAACTTGTTCTTCATGTTGGAGTGTTACCAGTTTTGGTCTTCTTATTCCCCTGGGCTGCTGATTTGCATATGGTTGACAGTTTATTTATGTGTTCCTTGTGGTTTTTTATATAGTGTTAGGGCTCAAATCTGTTTGGAGGAATTTGTACACAAGCAGAATTAGTTAGCATCCAACTCTGAATCTAATAATTAGAGATGAATGAGTACACAAGTACCCATGCTCACCTCAGGCTTTCTGAACCAGCGGAATAATTAACCAAGCACCTCAGGCATGCTTGCCTTAAGAAGAAGAGTTCTCCAGAAACATAATGCTACAGTTCTGTGAGGCATCAAGGCTGTTTTCCTTAGCTGAAAAATATATGAATATATTCCCTCTTCACTTTGACTGACACTAGGTTTCTAACTAATTGCTTCTTTTTCTCTTAGATCTTAATCATTTGCATCACACTTTACAGAGAAAAAGATCAAAGATCAGGGGTTGAGAAGGTATGAAATAAGTTTCTTACCTGACCCATTGTCATGTATAAAGACGAACATAAAATTTGAGGCCTGTGGGGGTTTGTCTCTCCCTTAGCAGTAGAAATCCTGGCACAATGATGAGACAAGGGGTTATGGGTTTTAACTGTTTCATGAATAAACACTCTTCAGTCAGCAGAGCACCTTTTGCAGGCACTAAAGAAACCCAATAACTTACTCAAGGGATTGTTCTTTATCATGCATTCTGTCAAGAAAGACAGAAAAAGAGAAATATTATGAAAAATAAACAGAAAAAATATGAAGAGATTTCCTCCATCATATTTCTGGAGTATCATAGTAGTGTTGAACTTATTAGTATTCTAGAGTAAAATCTTAAATTAATGCATTATTGATTTCATATTTAGTGCATATATATGTATATGTGATGTGTATATATATGTATGTACGTCTAGATGTATTTGTTCAAACATAATTGTTTCTACTAGCAGGAACATTTTCATGTCTTTAATCCACAACTATTGGACATCAATAGATGACACAAGTTGTTGTTTTACATGTCCATATCTGCTTCTTGTAACTTATACCAGGGGTTATGATCGATGAGGGTGTTAGATCAGTGTTTGGAAGCATTCAAAAAGACAAATTAAACTACAGTAATTGTTAATAAATATATAAAGAACAAGTGATTCCACTTCATAAATTAATTATTTGTCCACGACTTGAGTAGTGTGTGCAGTATATGTTAGAAGTGAAAAAAGTGCAAAGGACAAAACTGTTATCACAGCTGTATAGAGCATCTTCTCTACCAGAAGCAGGTTTAATAGTCTAGGTGTAATCACCCTGGAAAGGAGACGACTTAGGGGAGTTTCTAAAAGATTAGTAGCACGAGAGGATGGTAGGAAACGACTGCTCACTGTCTTTTCCAGTACTCGTACTAGGATTCATCAAATCAAGCTACAGAAGATGACAAAGCAAACTTAAGATATTTCTTTGTGCAACAGCCTGATGACACAAGCAAATGCTTTTTACTGTGAGAGTGGTCAAACACTGGAACAGATATCCCAGAGAGGTTGTGGAGTCTCCATTCTTGCAGATATTCAAAACCCAAGTAGACACACTTCTGAGCAACCTGCTTTAGCTGACCCTGCTAAGTAGGGAGGTTGGACTACACAATCTCCAGAGGTGCCTTCCCAGCTCATCCCTTCTGTGAGTCTGTGAAAATGCTTGTCAGATGATATGTATGAAAAAGTTCATTTAGTTTCAAGCACAATCTACTTTCTGGGGTTTTCTTCTTCTTGGTTTCATGACTTCCTACAACACTTTTCATCTTCTTGCTGTCAGTGGTAGACTGTGCAGCGTGTGTATGCGTGTACAAGATGAGAAAGATATGCCAGATTATGAAAATTCAGTATGCTGTCATGATTTCACACCTCATAGTCATGTCTGTAGGAAAGGTAGACCAGACACATTGTGAAGCTTGGACAGCCAGATGCACAATATTTTTTCCTTCACAAAGTGAAAGAAACCCAAATTTTGCATTGCGGCTCTCTTATCCAGCACCACCTTTTCTTCAGTAGCTGTTATCTCAGTCAAGTCAATGAACACTTTGTTGGAGTAATTTTCTGAAGTTGCCTACACATATTTATTGTAACCATCTTCACATTGCAGGACATTTATTTAGCAGATTTGTTAATACAGATATATCTATTTATAATGTTCATGTGTCATAGTTAAGGGGAGATAAATAACAAATGCAAATGTCAGGTAAGGCCTCACTTCTCAACCTTGTGAGAACACACATGGGAATTGTAACAGAAAAAAAAAAACCACAGGTGAGGCCAATGTTATTGTAAAATTTCTCTCAGAATTAGTTTGGGTGGGGTCCTTTAAACTGAGTTCAATTTAGCCAACTAAATCCACAAGTAAATACTAATTCTTAGATATGCCCTTATGATGACTGGGTTAAAAATGGTCCAGAGTGGAAAAGAAATTAATTGAGGAGATTCAGGTATACCTTTGAAATCTCTTCAGGCTCATACTTATGGAATACCTTTCCTCACTCTTAGTAGACCACATGTTCTGTCTTATTTTTCCTAATTAAAACAAATGTTAACAACAGTATGACAGAAGGTTCTGAAGTTGATAGCCTCAGGAGAATTTGGAACTGTTCAGAAGCTGTCCAGATATCCTCAGAAACCTTCCTTTGTGTACCTGCTCAAAACCTGACATTTCCACACTGATGGCTGCTATCCAAGAAGTGTAAAATGTTTGTAACACTTGGCTTGAAGTTTCATTGACAGCTGATTCTCTGTCTTTCAAAGGACTGAGACATATGTGTGAGTCAATGTTAGATATTTAGGGCCAGATTTGCAGCTGAAATAAATTGGCACAGTTCCATTGACCACTATCGAATATACCTGAAATTGTACAGGCAAGTGCTAGACAAGGAAGTAATGAAGAGATACGAAAATGCCATTATTGCATTTGCAGTTGAATATCAAGCTGATATTTGCTGCAATAAATCAGCTTGTAAACAATCTTCATTGCTAATTGCTCTTGTCTTTGAGGCTATTAGTAATTTAATATTTTATTTAATTGTTTAATAAATTAAAATTTTAGTAAATAAATGTTTTAAGAATAAACTAAGCTTTTAAAAGCAACTAATAGCCTATGAACTGCTTAAAACTGTTCATTTTGGGTTTATTTAAATGAAAGAAAATGAAGACTCATCACTACATAACAAGAATAATAATAACAGCTAATACATGGCAATCAGTACAAAGCAAGTGGCATAGAGGAAGCTGCACAGTACAGCCTGTGCTGTCTGTGAACTGTCTTTGCTGTATACATTAATCATCTCTCACCACTATGACAGAATATAGGCAGCTCATCCTTTCAGAGAAGGTAAACAAGGCTGTTTCATCTGTTCCCTATTCCGCAATGCTTCCAGAGTGTTTTCATCAACATACAGTTGTTGCTGGTCAGAAAATATAATGTTAATGTTGCAATGCTCCCTGGTACTGTACCACTCATCTAGACCAGGTTCGAATGGGTTTACTTCAGTCTGTAACTGGTTGCTTGTAATTTCAAAGATTCTGGGGTAAAGCCATACTATGACCAAAACCAGGCTGCTCTTACAGTTATTCTCCTTACTCTGATATCGAACACATCCAGAGAAAGGAGAACTACAGCACAATACCAGAAATTTGGTATGAGGCAATTGCACCCCACAATGTGTAGACAAGGGGATTTGCCAAATGCACATTCCAGTGACCGTAGCATCAGTCAAGGAACTCACAGACAAGAACTATTCATAAACCACTAAGAAATATAATTTTAAAAGTCTATTAAATAACATTATTTGGAGATATTTTCCTTAAAGTAAGTGAAGGAAAATGTAGGTCGTCCTGGATTAAGAAATCACTCTTTTGAAGTTCTAATCCCCTCTCTAGCACTACTCTCAACATAAATTTAGTTTGGACTTTATGAACAGTATGATATGTTTTTAAATGATGAATGGATAATGAGAAATGATCCTGATCACCAAGAAAATAATTTCAGCAAAACATATCAGTTACTATAAGAGATTATGTCAGCTTTCTCCAATACAGCACTCTGTAGGTTTCAGTGCACTTTTGTAAGTCACCTGTACAATGACTGAGCCTAACAAATGGTAATAAGAGCATCATACATTCACTCTGTATGTGTATAATATAATGAAAGGGTATTCATTAATTTCAACACTTCCCTCAGAAACGTGGTAGAGTTTCTGTTGAGAGTGTAAGAGAAAAGCTGTTTTTTTCTCTTCTAGATGACCAATAGCTTTTGGCCAGGGCACTGAAATAAGCAGTAGAAGGCTCAGCTGATTTGGTTTTGCTGAGCACTTGCTCTGGGGAAGATGTAACTGATAACAGAAGATGCAAGAGGAGAGTTATGTGGTTTAGATGAGTATGTCTGTTCCAGCATTGCTCTGCAGCATGGGACACTGCCACAGCAGGGATATTGGCTGCCTGGCATAACAATGAAAATAATCTTGAGTGTGGCTTGTATGTCTTGGTTTTCCTTGCTGTGAAGTTTAGAAGGTCATGCTTCATCCCAGGGAAGAACGAGACTGTTTGGAAACCACAGCGGTTTTTTGCAGGAAAGGATAATTGATACCTGTCTAGTTGGGATACATAACATCCCTCTAGGTGGCATCTTTGGAGGTTACTATGAAGATGACTCTGTGTGTGTGTGTTTGTGTGGGAGAGGGTGTGTGTGCGTATGCATTTAGAACAGCCAAAGTATTTAAGGGTTTCTTCTTCATTGCTAATTTAAGTAAGAATTGAGGCTTCTTTGGGTTGCAGCTTCCAGTTAATTTTAGAACTCAGTTGATTCAAGCACCTTCTAACTTCAAGAAAAACAATCACTACAGCATAGAGATCCTATCAATCATAGCAAGGTTTGCATGCTTATTTAGCTAGCTTGTAATTAAAGGCAGCTAAAAATATCATGCATGAATGGCAAGTTTCTACTTTTTTATTTAGCTCATCTCCTTCAGAGAGAAGATACAAGTCCCATCAATCACACAGTTGGTAACTGAAGTCATTATCACTAAAATTAAGGCAATTATATACAAATGAATATTAATGAATCTTCCAGTCAAAATCCAGGTCACTTTCCAAGAATTTTAATAAAAATACAGAGAACTCCTCTTTTCCATTTCATCTTTTGTCAAATAATCAGTACCAGAAGGACACACCTTTTGTATTAAGCTAACATCATGGATCGAGGTTTTAATGAAATTAATAACAGTATTTTTCCAGCATGGTGCAAAGTGATGTGTTAATTAACATTGTTCTCACAGAAAGTGACACAATGTTACAGTAACTTAACTTTGAAGCTGTCATTTCCAGTTGACATTAGCTCTATTATAAGGAGAAAAAGGATTGTCAGTGCATTGTGTGTAACGAGGTAAGTGAAACAAGACTGCATTGCTTTAAGGTCTGAAAAAATTGTATGATCTGAACTCTCACAGATCGATGTCTGTGTCCCCCATAGGAAAGACCATCAGACAGTTTGTCCCCTCCTGTCTAACTCAAGTCACGTTTACTTACAGCCAAGCTAAAGGTAACGGAAAAGGGAATAAGTCAGAGTAGCTTTTTTTGAACTGTGCTTCACCCCATGTCTTTGGAAATGATCTCAATAGCTTTAAGGTACGTTGTGGCAACTGTTTACTGCACACAAATACACAACACAATAGTAGATGCAAGTGCATCTCTGAATTATTTAAGGAGGTAGAAGGTAAGGCATGTCAGGCAGCTATGATCAGACTCACAGGCCAATGGCTTTAGGAAAATTTCCCCATTGTAGATATCAGCCTTTCATTTTGAAAGTACACAAATAAGATATTTTAAATTTCATGTATTTATCTATTTGTGCTAACTGAAAGCCATACTGGTGTATGGCAACAATGAAAGTGTGCATTTATACTCCTTCCCCCATTAGCACAATTAAAAATGGAAGGAGTGAATCACCTGTCATTGAAATGCAGCCACCTCTCAGGTTAATATTCAAAAAAGAGGGGGAAAATAAAAAGGCCTTTTCTTTATATCCTTCACATCACATTTATTCTTTTGCCTAACTACATGCACAGATGGAGTCACTGCTATTCTGATGTACACTTGAATAAGCACGATCAGGTTAAAGCTCTTTATTATTATAAGTATAGGAGGAAATTAGGTAGGCAAAATGTAATCACTCAGGCTGGTGTTTTGTTAAATACAGGAGTGAATAAAATAATTGTTTAGCTTGTAAATCAACAGTCCTTTTCTATTCTGAAATTACCTTATACTCAGCCTTAGCAATAAACAGGAGTATATTGCAAGGAAACAAGAATTGTATACCTACAGAGAACTCATGTTTCTCATTTAATCTTCAAATTAGCAAAATTATCAAGAAAATGAGTCTACCTTCATTTTGAAGTGTGCAAAATGGAGATGGATTTAAAAGTTAACATGTTTGGGTTTTTTCCCCCCATGCTGGTTAAAGTAGAAGAGTTATCTGTCTTGAGTCTAACATTACCATGTCTAAAACAATTTCAATTTATTAAATAAAATCCATAGACTGGGAAAAAAATGTATTGACTGTAAGTTTCTAAAGTCCCAAGAACAATTGCAAGTGACCCATGTGTGCTTATACCCTGTGAAAACACTAGCTGGGCAAATACTTTCTTTCATTTAACCTGATAACAAAATAAATTGTAGGTAGATGTTTTGTTTTATAATAATTGATTGTCTTATTCAGTGAAAGGAGTGCTTTTCAGAAATAACAACTCTTCAGGGTCACAAGTGTTCCCAGCTCATATTTTTTCACCCTAATGGAAACAAAACTTTGTCTTTAAAGACAAGATGTACTTATAAATATTGCATATGACTCAGTCCTGCTGAGAAACACTTTAAAGCAAATAAGACAGAAACAGATAAAAAAGCTAGAGAGATAGGTAAGCAGCAGTGGGAGGAAACAGTAATTTCAGAGTAAGTCTGAGGTTCTAGTTTCACAAGTATTTATTTTGGCATCAATGTTTGCTTGTACATCACCTAAGCCTCACTGATTATCACTCTCTCATCTCACTCCCTCAGACAAACCAGTGAAATCACTGTTTGGTGTCACACTGTGAACAACATCAGAGAAGATAATTCAGGTTAAAAAACTCACAGCTTTATGTTGTTGGTTTTTGGGGGCTTTTGGTGCTGAGAGAAATGACTGTAAATGTGTGGCTTGTTTAAACTTGCCCTGGGATTTCTGTATTGCTTTATATCGTAGCAAGCAGGATGTTAAATGTTAGTGTTTCAATTAAGTAGTTCAATGGTCACTTTATATCAAGGTAAATTAAAGATGGGCATGAAATGTTTGCAGTCCCATGACAGTTTTCTCAGAGTCAACATCTTTTTCCAATCCTGATTCAGACTGAAAAAGTCCTGAAAAATCCAGCAAATCTCAATTAGCTCAACAGAATTATTATTACTGATAGTATTACTATTATTAGAGACTTCATTTTGACTATCTATATATATATTTGATTTTAGCTTTTTAAAATTCTCAACCTATTGTACTACTAAGTAAAACTCAAAAATGAAATCAAAAAGCCTTCCACTTCAAATCTCAGCAGGAAAAAGGTAGGCAGTTCCAAAATGAGTGCTTTGAACTTCTTTTTTAAATAGGAGAGTTGTTAAAACAGGCATTTACCTGTAGATTATTTTAAGTTGCTGTAGTTCCACCCACCTGTAAGTCCTATGTTCTTGTGTTTTATAAAACTGCCATGAGGCTGTGACCACAGTTACTTTTGAGAAGTATGGTCACATGTAAAGAAGTAGTTGGTTTGTAGCTAGTATGACAACAAAACAAGGCTTCACTTGTCAAGGAGCCTTGCATTTGCTGCGGGCAAAGGTCAGGGACATAGAGAATTACTGGTTACCAGCTGACATGTGGCTACTTGTAACTCTTCGATAATTTCCTTGTGTTTGGTCTCTGTGTCTCCTGGTGATCAGCTCATATTTCCATAACAGCAGTATTGGTCATGACTATTGGGAGTGACAACCTGAATTACTGAATTCAGGCTCCGTTAAGGTCCGTGGCTACATGGTATTATCCTTTCAGAAATGCTTTTGCTTGATCTTCAACTTTTTTGGTCTACTACTATATTTTTAGAATTTTTTTTTCTGACTCTCAACATGCATTTGTTCATATCCAATTTGCATCCATTCTACTCAAGTATTTCTCTCTCCTAGGTGTTTCCTCCTTTCTCCATTTTTTGAAACAAAGTACATCTTTTCTCAGACTCTACCTCAATAAGCTAGGCAAAATAAGTTATTTTATTTTTCCTCAAAAAGGAGCCCTTATGCTCCCTTTAAAGTCCTATTGGACCATCAGTGCACAGTTTCAGGCCTATTTCATCTTTCTGTGCATGCACTGATAAGTCTTTCCAGGTGTGGTCTCAGCAGTGCCTGATGGAATCATATTACTGTTGGAAATACTTCCTCAGATGTAGCCTAAGAGATCATTTGATCTTTCCAAGGACACATGACATTAATGACCCACAACCACCGTATCCACCCAAGAGCCTTCTAATAGGTGAGTTTCCAAAGAGTAGCAGGGATGATTTTTCTTTTAGATTCCCAAAATAAATTAGACTTTGTAATTTTACTCTCCTTCTGTTTCTACTACTGCATTTCTCATAGTTTTTTGCTCCTTTTAAATGGTATTTTGAGTATCCAGTACATCTCATCTGCATTGTCTCTCAACTCCCTGACAATCATAACTATTAGTAATGTACTTCTCCTTTTGTGCCAAATCCACAAATGCAAATGATGATAATAAAAAAAAAAATTATTGTCTCACCATTTTTGTGATCATCACTAGAATACTTTATGGTACTTGAATTTTAGATCCCAGACATAGATGTGGTATTACAGTGGCAAGCTTGCCAATGCTGTATATGGAAGCAAGATCCCTGCTGTTCTTCTATTGGAAGTTTCCCTTGGTATTAGTCCTTTTGCTTTCTCCCCTCCCTTTCAACCTCACATCTCCTGTCCTTAACCGACTTTTGTTCCTTCAGTAATGATGAAGAGATGCTATAACGGCACAAAATTACTGCACGAACCACCTCTTGGGAGCCCATGATAGCACTGATCCACAATATTATTTGCCAGCTATCACAGCAGAGGAAGGTGCGAGGTGCCTATGTGAATTCTTTCTGTACTTTCATTTAGTTGCAGTGTTCTCCTCTCTGGTTGCATTTCAGTGGTAGGCACAGAGCTCCCTCTACACATTTTGTCAATCAGATAAAACACTTTTGGATCCTGCTAGATGCTGCTAGATGAAAGGTACTAGACAAACATAAGTCATTATCATTAACTGCTATACAGCTCTCAACTACAGCTAAGAACCAAGAAACTAAACCAAGCTGTTAGGGACCATCTTAGTATTGATAAAAGAAAATAGTTGACATTTGCTGCTGGCAGTTTTACTTAGAGATATGTGTCTGCTAGTCTGAGAAAGATATCATCAGCTGTGTGAAGTCTGAGAGATCTCAGAGGAAACAGAAAGAAGAAAGGCCTGTAAAGGACTGAGGTATTTTTTCTTCGTGCTTAGAGAGGGAGAGAGCTTCTGAAACACTAAAACAACTAATGGGACTTACGGGCAGACACTGGTAAAGGAACTGCAGGAAAATTTGATCTTCCCTGTTATGAGTCACGACCTTGAATGTTACAGCTTCTGCATGAGTAACAGCATAGTTGTAAATAGAAGTGCTTCAGATGCAATACTGGCATTGAATTCAGCACAGAAAGGGGCAGATACGGGAACGTCTGAGAAAAGATCTAATTTGTCCATATTGTATCTCTTTTGAAAACGCTGGACCTGAACCACAGGTTAACTTGGCTCTCATTCTTTAAAATATGCATCAGCTACAGTGTTATATACATAAACTAAAATTGTTAATGTTTTCCATTTGCAGAGGAGAAAATATGTAATTAGATAAACATTTGGGGAGAGAAGAAAATGCTAAATATTTGCTCTATACTTGTGTAACAAAGCTGCCTACTCATGAACTTTATCTTCCTGATGTTACATTAAATTACTCATAATTTTAACTGTTGAAGGGATTCCCATCATTTAACTTCAAAACTCTCAGGAAAGGCTTTCTGCTGACACTCCATCAAAAGTGTCTGGGTTTCAGGACAGTTCCAAAGCAATGCAAGAAGCACAGTTTTTGAGATGGGATGGATGTGCCTTTGAATTCTGCCTACATAAAGATCACCTCGTGCCACAGGAGGAGGATTTGGCCTCAGTCATGCTTTTAAATATTGCCTGTTCCAAAAGTATTGAAGTAGCCACTCCCTGGTACAATAGCTCTTTTTTTGCTTTGTTTGGGTTGTTTATATCTGTTCAGGACAAAGTTTTGTATCCTTTGACAGGTGTAGTAAAAGATCTTCTGGAGAGCCATGTTTCCATTATTCGTATAAAAATCTTCAGATGCAAGATTAGATTAGGTTTTACCTGGCCTGGTTCTGCTCAGTCTAGATTCCCAATTTTAAGATAAAGAAAATGGACTGAGCCGCAGCCCAAGGAGATCAATAATAAAATCAGCTACTCCTCCCAGTTTTGTGTCATCAACAATCTTGCTGAGGGTACACTGTGCCCCATCATGACCCTTGGTGAAGCCATGCTGACTACTCCTGATGAATTTCTTGTCCTTAATGTGCCTGGAAGTGGATTCCAGGATTAGCTATTTCATCACCTTCGCAGGGATTCAGGGGAGGCTAACTGGCCTATATTTCCCTGAGTGCTCCTTCTTGCCCTTCTTGAAGATAGAAGTGACATTTACTTTCCTCCAGTCTTTGGGCACTTCCTCAGCTGCTGTGATCAATCAAAGATTATTGAGAGTGACCTTGCAACGACATCTACCAGGTCCCCCAGCACTAGTGGGTACATCCCATGAGGGCCCATGGACCTATGTATGTCCAATTTGCTTAAGGATTCCCTGACCTAATGCTCTCCCACAAAGGATACATCTTCCTTGCTCCAGCTATTCCCCTTGGTCTCTGGGACCTGGGATTCCTGAAGGCTAGTCTTGCTAGTAAAGACCAAGGCAAAGATGGCATTCAGTACCTCAGCGTTTTCCATGTCCTATGTAATCAGGTCCCCTGCCTTGTTGAGCAATGAGCCCACATTTTCCCTAGTCTTCTTTTTGTCAGCTATGTACTTACAGAAACCCTTCTTCTTGTCTTTGACATCCCTGGCCAGATTCAATTCTGTTTGGGCTTTAACTTTCCTAACTTCATCCCTGGATGCTCGGACAATGTTTCTGTATTCCTCCCAGGTTACCCATTCTTGCTTCCACCCTCTGTATGCTTCTTGTTGTGTTTGACCACTCAAATGAGTAAAGACAAACGTAATGGCTTTCAGGATTAAAAAAAAAAAATAATTGCAAATTATGGCATGTTCGAAATTCTGAAAGAATATAGAACCCACATCTCCTTTTCAGTAAAATGCACAATTAAAGACAATGGGAAGAATTTGGACGCCTCATTATTGACTTCTCAGCTTCTGTTAAAAATCCATCTTTTCTGTAAAAGAAACGCAGATGTAACACTCATGAAATGTGCTCTGTATGGGGACAGATGGAATTAGCTACTGCCTATTGCTTTGAAGAAATATTACACAAAAACAGTATCTCATTACAACACCTTTGCAGGGATCTGAGAGTTTGCTCAAGAACAAAATTGATATTTATGTTCATTGTGCTTTAAAAATCATATTTTAAAAGACTCTGAATGAAAGACAGTCTGTGACCTTTTAGCTGTTTCAGTGCTATTGTGGGAATGACTTTTTCATTTCATTGTAATAATTATGTTAGCAACTTCTACTTTTTCTTTTTTTTAATTGACAGTAAGTATGATTAGGAATACAATAGCACCACCTGAGGCACAGTAGCTGCCTAGATGGCTTGTCAGTTCATAAATACAGGGTCAAATTTAGCCTTGCTGTGAGTGAGCATACTTTAATTATCTGTTATTTATTGTAAGTTAAGTTCTGACAATATGCTCTGTACTAATATGAAAAGAAAAAAAAAAATCAGTCCCACAACGGATTCACAAGCCAAGAAGTTATTTTTGCAATTCTATGTTCTGTTTAAAGTATGCACCCAATTAATTTAATCCTTTCAAAATTGCAGGTGAAGAAGGCTAAAAGTCTGCTCTTAAATTCATATATAGGTATCTCAGCAGAAAAAAAACTGAATTTTAAGTGCATTGAAGACCCACAGTGATATTCTGAAAACAGTAAAGGTGCTAAGTGCCGGCGTATTGCCCAAATGGCTAGTAAGCAAGAGACACATCACAGGAGTAGGTTTGATGGTGAGAGTTGTCTGACCGTGAGTGTGGTGCCAAAGTGTTAAATCAGAGTACAAATGCAATTTAGCTAAATGGGTCAGATTCATTACACTTGTAATATCACAGTGTACTGCCTAGGACACCACTCTTTCAGGTTCAGCTGGGTAAACTTAGCTAAAGCACTGATTGAGTACATAATGTAAAAATGCACAGAAGTGCTGAGGTCAAATGGGAGATCAGCCTGTTTTGGCTGCTGTACTTTCTGTCTTAAATGAGCATCCTGTTGTTGTTTTGTGGCTACCTCTTGGGTATAGGTTTTGGTACTTAATAGGGACATACAGAACAAGTACGGTATGCCAAGACCTGAGGGCTTGTGTGACCCAAGTAAAGATTTTTGACCATTCATGTTACCAGGGAAAATAGAAAACTGCATGTAAAAAGCAACTAGTATAAGATCCCTCCTAAACATACAGAATAATTCCCATTTAGAGGTAGGAAAATGGAGCTTATGCCGGTTAAGTTCCCTAGGAAAATCAACAATGGAATAGGTTGTAGACCTAAAAATGTACACTGCAGCTAAGCATTTGTGTTAGAATTTAAATTGGTGTGCAATTTGTTGTGAGTAGTGTTATTGGTAAACAGGCACTAAGCAATGATTAATTTGCACATTTTTTCAGATTTCAGACATAAGCAAAGCATTATTAGTTCAGTTTGGTTTGTAGGTTTTTTTAACTTTTCTTTTCTTTGTTGTTATCTTTTGGATTCCTCCTTATTATCCATCCACCAAATGTTATTTCTTGTTAAACTGAATCATATTCTTAAAAAAACAGATCCTACCAATTCACTAAATAAAAGAGGAATGACTAGTTTTCAAAAAGCAGATCCAGTGACATTTTGCTTCCTATGAACAGCATAGAACCATGATAGCCAAAACATTATTCAAGGTATCACAGGCAATTCTCCAGTTAAAACATTACTTTAATGAAACATTTTTAATTGAATGTTCTCCCACAGATTCATTAATCTGATTTTTATTTTCTATAAAAGTGAAAAAACAGGCAGATTATGACAAAGTCAGCCATTATTTTGTCATGTCTGCATTTTATCCTGCTAGATCACTTGCAGTTGGGTAATGGCTAGAAGATCAACGCAGTCAAAACCCTTCTCTTCATCTTCATTCTGCTACAAGAGAAAAACGGTCCCTCATGTTCTTTGTCCTCATTGACTTTTAAATTATTATAAACACTAATTACAGAAAAAAACACCCCCTACAAGTCTGCTGAGAATTTGTGAGAAGTCATGGTGAACTGATCAAGTTCATAATTCTATTTCTTTTCCTTCCTTCTTTCTTCCTTTCTCTCTTTTTTCTTTCCTCCTTCCTTCCTTCCTTCCTTTCTTTCTTTCTTTCTTTCTTTCTGTCCTTCCTCACTGAATTCCCCAACCTGGTCTGCTTAAACAAACTTTCTTAAAGTAAACAGAAAATTGTAAAGGGAAAAGCTTAGGCTGGTAAGACACACTTATACATGAATCACAGAATCACTATGGTTGGAAGAGACCTGTAAGATCATCAAGTCCAAACATCAACCAACAAAACATCACCATGCCCATTAAACCATGTCCCACAATGCCTTGTCCACACGTTCCTTGAACACCTCCAGGGATGGTGACTCCACCACCTCCCTGGGCAGCCTGTTCCAATATCTGACAACCCTTTCTGTGAAGAAGTTTTTCCTAATATCCAATCTAAACCTCCCCTGGTGCAACTTGAGGCCATTTCCTCTAGTCCTGTCACTAGTCACTTGGGAGAAGAGACCAACACCCACCTCTCTGCAACCTTTCAGGTAATTGTAGAGAGCGATGAGGTCTCCCCTCAGCCTCCTCTTCTCCAGACTGAACAATCCCAGCTCCCTCAGTCGCTCCTCATCAGACTTGTGTTCCAGACCCCTCACCAGCTTCGTTGCCCTTCTCTGGACACGCTCCAGCACCTCAATGTCCTTCTTGTAGTGAGGGGCCCAAAACTGAACACAGGATTCGAGGTGCGGCCTCACCAGCGCCGAGTACAGGGGCACGATCACTTCCCTACTCCTGCTGGCCACACTCTTTCTGATACAGGCCAGGATGGCGTTGGCCTTCTTGGCCACCTGGGCACACTGCTGGCTCATCTTCAGCCGCTGTCGACCAACACCCCCAGGTCCTTTTCTGTGGGGCAGCTTTCCAGCCACTCGTCCCCAAGCCTGTAGCGTTGCCTGGGGTTGTTGTGACCCAAGTGCAGGACCCGGCACTTGGCCTTGTTAAACCTCATCCAATTGGCCTCAGCCCATCGATCCAGCCTGTCCAGATCCCTCTGCAGAGCCTTCCTACCCTCCAGCAGATCAACACGCCTGCCCAACTTGGTGTCATCTGCAAACTTGCTGAGGGAGCACTCGATCCCCTTATCCAGATCATTGATAAAGATATTAAACAAGACCGGTCCCAAAACTGAGCCCTGGGGGACTCCACTTGTGACCGGCCACCAACTGGATGTCACTCCATTCACCACGACTCTCTGGGCTCGGCCGTCCAGCCAGTTTTTTACCCAGCAAAGAGTGCATCTGTCTAAGCCACGAGTCGCCAGCTTCTCCAGGAGGATACTGTGGGGGACAGTGTCGAAGGCTTTACTAAAGTCCAGGCAGACAACATCCACAGCCTTTCCCTCATCCACTAGGCAGGTCACCTGGTCATAGAATAAGATCAGGTCAGTCAAGCAGGACCTGCCCTTCATGAACCCGTGCTGGCTGGGCCTGATCCCTTGGTTGTCCCGCACATGCCCTGTGAGCGCCCTCAGGATGAACCTCTCCATAATCTTCCCCGGAAGATACATATGAGACAGGTTATGTATATATAGTGTAGATGATGCACTTAGGGACATGGTTTAGTGGTGGACTTAGCAGGGTTAGGTTTACGGTTGGACTTGATGATCTTAAAGGTCTTTTCCAACCTAAATGATTCTATGATTCTATATATGGAGAGATGTATGATACTAGGTTAAATGGGAATATTACACTCAGTGCTTGCAAGTATCATGTCTGTGACAGCAATATTTATTTTGTATTCTCTTCTGTATCCTCATTCTCATTTCTGGTAAATCACAGTACCAGACGACTTTGCAAAGCTACTGATATTGGTGATAGTAATATCTTGAGTACTCAGCAGAGCAGAGAACATCACTGTAGTCTGTATAAATCTATGGTGCACCTATATCTTGCATAATACGTACAGTTCTGGTACATCTATCTGAACTAAGATATAATAGAAAAAGTGAAGTGAAAGAAAGATGATCAGAAATATGTAACAGCTTTCATAAAAGGAGACAGTTAATAGACTAGAACTCAGTTTACTAGCAATATGAGGAAAACATTAATCACAGTGACGTGCTGCATAGCAATAAGAACAATTATTCACTATTTGACACAATATAAGAACTAAGGACGACCCAATGTATTATTAGGCAGAGAGTTTAAAGTGAAGAAAAGTAAATGCTTTTCACACAGTGCATCATTCAGCTGTGGAATCCATTGCCATAGATTGTTTTAGGAATGAAAGCATAAATGAGTTTTAAAAGGTCAGACAGTTTCATAGGGAATAGATCTGGTGGTGGTGGTAAAACATGGTTCAGATGTAATCTCTGTCCCAAATGACTGAACACCAGAAGCTGGTAGGCGGTATGTGAAAAGAAGGGTTTCTTTTAAATATATGTAGTTCTTTTTTATTGTTCAATCAGCCTCTGTTATTGAGCCATTCTCAAAGATGGAAAATTGGGCTAGATGGATACTTGTTCTAAATCAGAAAGGTTCTTTTTATATTCTCTGCTATTTTGCCACTAAAATAGATATTATCATTCTGAACTATCTTGTTTTATTAGGGAAATATACACCTAGTTGAATGACAGCTACCTAAACTGAAGTTTGGTAAATTGGAGATGACACTGTTGATAACATGAAATGTTTGGAAGAAGTAGTCCAACTGAGGGGCACCTTCCATCAGTAGAAATCTCCCCTTCTGCCAAACCTTTAGGCTAGCAGAGAATATAAAGTAAGAAGCAGAAGGGAAAAAGAGACTGTAGATAAATCGGTTAGATTAGTTTAGATAAGGATTGGCTGAGAGTTGCTGTTAGCCCTTAGTTAGAGATGAGACTGGCAGGGACCAAATTAAAGAGAAAAGAGGAAGATAGGTAGGGGCTGTGTGGGAATCTAAGTTCAGTTAGGCTAAGGAGTTCATGTACAATGTACAAGATTAAAGCAGAGTATGGAAAAGCCAGAGACAAGTTCAGATAAAAAGCCACAATGTTTGTACTCACGCTATAGAAATTTGGTCATTGAAGGAATGATGCTAAAGGGTTGTGTTTGAGGAGCACTGTTTGAAGATTTTATTAATAACACCAGCTCAATATCAAGGTTATACTATAATTATGTGAACATTTTTGAACAAGTTCTCTCCAGGACATGTTACTCTTGAGAGTCTAATCAACACATTAGTTACCAGTTGCCTTCAGATGTAAAACTGTCTATTGAATGTAACCATTTCACAGACTCCAAGGTGACAAGGAATTTGTTCAGGAACTGTGTCTGCTCATGACAGAATCCATATTTTTTGATAATGTTTTTCTGCTCTTGAGGCTAACTGGCTAATCTGGATTCTCTTGGCCCCCAAAACAGAGGTCCCTGACCAATCATAAACTCTGGACTAAGCCTTGGAAATGTCTGTAAAAGTGCTAAGTATCCCAGGCTAAAATGTGCCAACAGCTGTTACGAGAATTCAGCAACATGAAGAGTCAAAATGCAAAGCTGCTGTTTCATTCACTGGTACATGTACAGCGATGTCATTTTTTGTTCAATTTGTACATCAGCTGCTAATTCTGTTCTTTGCAGACAGCTGATGGAAAGAACTAAAGCCCTAGGACAGAAGGAAATATAAAAGAAGGAGCAAAGGAATTTGTTTCTTTCTGTTTCTTGCCTTCTGTGCCATGAAGATGGGGACAAATGAGGTGGGATACTGTTTGGGGTAAAACACCTACGCTGGGGTGTTTGAAAGTGTGCTACATGACAAAACCCTCATTGTAGTCCTTGAACAGGGCCTGGTTGGCTGTATAGCGGTACCTAATATCATACGAGATGCCCTAGATCGCTAGACTCCCTAGTGGGATGTGCAAGACAATCCTTTGAAGTGTGAGAAGAAAACTTTTCTATTATTAATAAATAAAATAAAATAAATTATTTTAAATAGCGCTTATTTTACCTTTATCTCACCCTTTTCTAATTTCTATTTTTGTGTATTTTTTGTAATGTACATAATATATTAATAACGTAGTACATGTATATATTTTAAATAATAAATAAATATACATATATTGGAGGTGCGTGCTCAAAGAATTTTTACTGATGATGCGCATAATAAAAAAATTTGGAGACCACTGCCCTAGAATATCTGAGTTATCTACAAAGGGATGACAGATAGGATGGTGACTTACAGGAAAACCATACCCAATGAGAGAGGTAGTAGGAAGCCTAAAATGGTGCTTAGGGGTTTGTGTAGGCTTCTGGTGCCATTTGAGACAACCAAGGGGGCTTAAAGCCTCTGTATCAGAATAGCAAGTTTATGACATTTGAGGTTTAACTTCAAAAGTGCAATGCATTTGCACTTAGAGGGATTGGTCATCTGACAGCTGAACTGTAACCATAATTCATTTGACTTGTTTGAGGAACCATTCAGATGCACTTTGGCCAACTAACATAGGAAAGATCAAGGCACCATATGTTTGATGGGTGAGTATGCAAACAAAACCTGCGGTAATGCGTTATGTGGTTAAACAGACAACTGCAAGTCTACCAGAAAGGGAAGACATGTCAATAACAGCTCCTGGTGGGAAAGATGCAAAGTATTCTAGCCCTTGAGTGTTAGGCTGATGGCTGACAGGAAATCAGGAAATCAGGCTTCAATTCCAAATAATTGTTTCTATGTTTTGTAAAAGACTGGATGACAACAAACCTTCGATTGCTATTGAGCGGGTATGTCATCTCAACCAAGGTGGGGAAAACTGTGTATATATCTGCCTCTTCTTAAACTGTTCTCTGAATTGAGTCCATTTTGATGTATTTCAATCCACCTACTGAAACAGGAAGTTAGTTCAGTACACTAACTAAGGAGGATTGTGACACAAAATCAAATGAAATTAAACTCCGAGTCAAGAAAGAAGAGTTACCAGATGTCACACTACACCTAGACACTACAGGGTGTCCCTTAACTGCTTTTTACATGTAGTCCATTGTGTCATTGTGTTGTGCGCCATATGGTAAATACTACTTTTAACAAAATTCCTTCACATCTTTTGTTGTGCATCATAACTTTAATGTTATTTTAACATTTTTCTTCTGGTGGATAAATAAACCTATTGTTTTTTCTAAAGGGTTCATTATGTTCATTTAGAGTCTACAGTTTATTTTATTTTCTAAAAGTGAATTTAGAGCTTGATTCAAATGCCAGTGAAATCAATGTGTTCCCACAATATTTTATAGAAGGTAGCAGATAAAGTCCTAGAAAATTAACTTTGTATGTTTTTTCACTTAAACTGGTTTACCGTAGGCTATGCCATATGAAAATTTCCCAAGATGCATTTCTGCTCTAAGACTAAGAGGTAGAAGCATATTTTAATTTCATATCTACTCAGACTTCCTGGAAAATGGAATTATTCTCTTGTTAAAGTTCCTTTAAAGTCTGAGCTGACTTATGTTTTGCTTCCAGAGTGACCATTTGCTTCCAAAAAGTATCTTTAGAAAATTGGTAATGAAAAATGGCATTTGCTTACTCAATAGATCATGGTATTATAGCCTCATTACATTATTTATTTACTGAAATAATGAGACCATCTGGTCCAGATCTCTACTCAAGCAAGATTATTTCCATCCAAATATTTTTTCCAGTCTGGGCTTAAAATGTCCCAAGAGACAGATCTTCCTTTAGAAAATGTTCTACAGCATCATACATTGATGGAAAAAAACATTTTCAGATGTTCAGTCTCAATTTTGCTACTTTAATTTTCATACTACTAGTTAAATCTCTATCTTCACTAAAAATACTTTTAACAGATATTTACAACTGACCCATTTCTAGTATTTTGCATTTCTTCATTCTCAGTTCTTGTCCAGTGTCAGCCAACCAGTCATTTTTAGTTTTTCCCTTATTCCCTGCATCTGTCAATCTACTAATTTGTTCAGAGCTGAATGTGTATTTTGCAATGTAGTGTCTTTCTGAATAAAATGCAAAAGTTCACTTATTTTTCCCCCAATGTATTACACTGCATGTTTATACATGCACACCCAAAATGGAACAAAAAATGCAGAGGTTCTCTATCAAATGGGATTTTTATAGTAGCAGGCTGTGATTCCTGAAAGGATTTTGAGGTCACAGTAGACAAATTTTCATTTTCCAGAGCTAAAATACTGTGGCAAGAAGATTCATTGGGTCTAGTTATCAGGAGAACAGTGAATAAAGAAATTATTGTATTTCCTTCGCATGTGTAGCATTGCTGAAACAGAAAGTTTAATATTCCATACAAGTCTGGTGACAGTATTCATTTAAAATAGCGTAAAGTTGGCAAAAAGAAGAGAAGTCGCAAAAGTGATTCAAAGACTAAGAAAAATCCATTAAAATTAGAGTTTTAAAGCTCTCAATCCATTAATTCATCAAAAGATGATCACTGTGATCTGATATCCCCACAAAGAGGAAACATTGGCTTCCTTAGTCAGTCAGCGAAAGGCACGATGAACATCAGCGAATGAACATCAAGTTGAAATTTTTAATTTAGAGTTTAAGCTCATATGTTTAATTCAGTATGAATCAAAGAAAAATACAATGGGATAACTGGATTTTGTATCTTTCAAAGTCTTCATATGAGGAATGCCACTCTCCTGGCACTGACAAACTCAGTGCAGTAATAGCTGGATTAAAACCTGTGCTGTAGAGGTGGATGTCCTAGGTGTTGCGAACACCTACTGCCTTTGGTTGCTGGCCCATAGCATATGTAGCATTAGGGCTTTCAAAGAGTAGTATTGACTCCACAGAGATATAGTTGGCGTTAGCAACAGGTCTGAATTTGAGACCAGAAGGAGGAAAGCATTTAGCCCTTCGCGTTTGTTTGAGTACAAAAGATAACAAAGCTGACACAGCAGGGTCATGAGAGTGCTTTTTTGGTTGGTACAACTACACAGAAGTCCCTTTCATGCATCTTCTCTGTCATTGAAACCCAAATTAGCTACAAGATAGCTCAGGTAGAACTTCCCATCACCTCTTTGTCTGCAGTCTAGACACATCTTCTGCTTCAGTGGTGACAACCATGGTAGAGGGCTGGATCCAGAATTCCCACATGCTGCTAATTACATCTGTGAAAGTGGTTGCAGCTTTTTTAATTGTAAGCTTGGCTGAAAATGAAGGGACTGTCAATTGCTTGTTCATCTTGAGAGTAAGAAAGCAAGATTACATGAATACTAACTACAGGATAATAGGGAAAAGAAGGGCGTTGGTCTCACACAAGATCAAAAGCAATGGAGTATGAAGGTTATTTCTCTGTGCATGGTGTGAGCACCACTCTGGAACTGGACTGTGGGCTGCAGGGTTTCTGTGAGAAACCTAACTCTTAACTTAGCCATTATTTGAAATATCTCACTTTCTATCACCGTTCTTAATCAATTTGCTGTGTTATACAAGGGAGTATAGTTAACTTTTAGCTTTGGGTTTGTTTATTATGAAATGTTGGCTTCATGAGACAGGAAAGAATTGAATTGACTTCAGATGGGACAGGAAGAAACCGAGGGATTTTTGTTCTAGTCCCCTGTCTATCTCTTTGATCCACAGTTGTCCCTGTATCAATGATAGTCACATATTCAGGCTTTGTCTAACACGTCAATTTCTTTTCTCTAAATTAGGCTGTATTATACGGAAGCACCATATATCTCTGCCCTTCCTGCTGTAAAGTTGTCTAATCTTCTGCCTCCAGGTGCACGTCATCCCGGCTCTTTCGCTTGCAAAATACTTTGTACTAAATATATCTTTCAAAATGAAAAAACTATTTTTCATTTGTCTTATTATTGTCGTGGATTGCCACAGGGAACATATGGCACGATTGCTGCTGCCATCTGTAGGATGCCCCGAGGAGCTCAATGGAGCATTTCAAAGGGCCCCGTCTGAACTGCAGGGAATTAAAACAGACCCTTTTCATCACTGGGTGAACTAAACTCCCTAGACAAAATAATTCATGAACTATGTGAAAGTTAAAACCATTTCTGATATATTCAAAAGGAAAAATTAACATCATTCTAGACAGTAAGAATCCAGAGGTCATAGGACCTCCTCCCCCAATCCCTTCCTTCCTTCCTTAAGAACTGGTAGCTGAATCTGTGACACTGATTTATTTGCTTCTGACTCTATAAACCTGAAATACTTCATTGAGTCTAAGGGATTTACATCTGAGTGTAGTTAATAACAAAATATTTAAAGGTAGAATAAGCTGTGAAGAAAAAACAAACTCAGATGTGAGCTGTACATTATGTAGTCAAAATAGGCAACCACACAGTGCATGTTAAAAATGTACATAAGTAATTTTTCCTTTTCAGAGAGTAAAGAAAATAAATGTTTTTTAGCAATAATATTAACTTTGCAAATCAGTTTCCATTATGAAATTTGCCAATACACAACCATCATTTTCATTAAAAAAATTATTTTTGTGGGTGAAATTTTCTACTGTCTAAGTTTCCAAGTGATCTGTTTAAATATTCCTGTTCTTCATTCTCTCTGGAAGTTCAAGAGCATACTGAAAGACAAGGCAAAACAAGAGTTCCCTTTTTATTAAAATACCTTAAAGTTTTTAATATTTTTTTTTCTCTCTCATTGCTTCACTCTTGGTGATTTTAACTACATTTTCTTTCTTTTAAAAATCTGTTTTAAAATCTACTCTTTTGTATAAAATCTGTTTCATATTAGTTGCTTTTCTGATGTTTGTTAAAGACTTTGCATTCAACTTGTAATGAAAGTGGATGCCCAAAATTACAGCCATAAACTTTTAAGCACCTGTTTCTCAAAACTACAGAGCATCTAAAGCCACGTATATTGACTTTATTTTGTATGTCTGTGCATTTATTTAAGTTCCAAGTCCCTATTGCTGGATTTTAAAAAGCATCTAAAAAAATATTGCTGTAATCATACTTTATACATCTTTATCCAGCCTGTGTGACTTCTCTCTTGCATATATCCTTTGGAGATTTGTATGACAAATTGTAAGTGTGTAGATGGGAAAATAGGTATTCAGTCTGTTCAAGAAAAGATTCAAGTTTTTACTCTTTTGAAATTAAGTGAAGACTCCTCAAAAGCTTATATGCTTATTGATTAGGGAATTAATGTCAAAATTCCAGGGTCTGCTAGATTGCACACAAGTATTTCAAGTATCACATTAGTCACTACATCATATTTTGACAACATTCCTGTTCTGGTTTTTAGAAATCTTTGCCACTAGAGAGTTTCACCAAAGAAATGCTAAGTTTCCCTAAAGGATGTTTCTGATGAAAATTTGTGACCTGAATTAGTTTCAAGTGAGATGGGAGATGTAACTCCAATTGCTTCTTTTTAGTATCTTGTCTACAGTCCAATATATATCATGCTATAACAGTTCCACTCGCTCCCAGTCATAAATACATTCTGCTTAGTTTTGTGTCACTAATACTTTATTCTGCTTTATAAAAACTCTACATTTTTTATCAAGGTTGTTGGTTTCATTTGTTTTTGAATAGTCTGAAGTATTCAGGAAAATATCTTCATGATTTTTGGAGAACAAACAAAAAAATCCATTAACCTTCAAAATAATTGATGTGTTTTCCAGGTTACTGATTTATTAAGACACTTTGTGCACCTGTTCCAATCATTAGTGATATATTGTTCCACAGTAAGCACTCATTCCATCTTAGTTAAATAATTTTATTTGGTTGGATTGATTATTATTTGCAAAAGCTTGCTAAATTAGGATGTGTTACTTTTTTACTATGTAATATATTTTTTAAAAAATCACATTTAAAGCAATGAATTGTGAATAGAAATTTGCCTGTAGATATTGAACAAAACAGTTTTCGTATGCAAACATCTGCACTGAAGGTCTCTAGTGTAATACTGAAAACCTTGAGTCACTGTGGAAAACATGAGCACAGAAATTTCATCTAGTCATAAGTAGTTCTCCCAAAAGTTCATATATCACACTTTTATGGGCTTACATGCTGAAGTCATACTCTTAAAGGACCAGAAATTTAGGACTGTGGAAAGATACCACAAGACAGCTTTTCAGATAAAGTTTCCTGAAAACTGGAAGTGATTGTATCTGTACAGTTCTCTAACATACCCACTGAAATCAGTGACTCTCCTAATTGTCTAGAAGGATTAGACCATATGTAGATTTCCTTTTAACATGGTGGTAGTCAAAATGAACTAGTCCTAAACTGTCTTCTCTGTGAAGTAGGTACTATCCACCGAGTGACAAATATTAAATTCTTATTCTGAGCAAATAAAGTTCAAGTTTGCCCAACTGTCTAAAGTCTGGAACTGTCCAGCTCATCAGAAATGCCTGGATCCTATAGAGAAATTTAAAATTTCAAATTTGGGTGCAATTTTCAAGGTGAGTTAGGAACTAAGTGGTGAAACTGTACTGTGTAGAGCCTGATCTAGCATGAATTGATGCTATGAATCTACATAATACAGGGTCAGACAGTAGATTAGTTTAGGACCTGGCAGCAGTGCCACAGTGTCAGATACTTGTTAGGGAAGGTCCAATGTCACGCAGGTTCCTGTCTTGCCTGTAGTCCCAGAGTCAGTCCTGAATGGAGCCTCTGTAATGACAATAGTGTTATTTTCTTGAGCACCATGATTTTCTTTATCTCTTACGAAAGCACAGGTGTTGACGTTTATAGCAGGAAATTGGTTTACTCTATTGTAGCTGTCAGCATCTGGGAGTAGTGTTCAGATTATGTTTTCCAGCTCTTGGGAATCTCCCGGTACGTAAAGAGGCATTCCACTTCAGCCTGTCATATTTGTCAATCTGACAAGGAAACAAGTTTGTCAGAATACCCCAAAATCACTTTGATACCAGCCAAGATTTAAAAGAAGCATCTTTAATCTATCAAATAGGATGAAATGGTGGTTTGCAAAAGAAGAGATGAAAACTCAATTAGAGATTATACTTAGCTGTTGCCTTAATCCTTACCTTCTCAAGTGCTGAACTGCTTTTGGAAATTTCCTTGAGTTCACGTTTCTTGTTTGTTCAAGATGTCTCCAGAAACCTACTTCTCTCCCAACTCAAGCCTGAATTATCTCACTTTGAATTTACCTGTCCTTCATAAGAAATGGATCCTGTTTGTTCTGCCTGGGAAACAAGAGCATCCCATGGCAGAATCACTACCTACATCCATCTTCTCATTCTTTCCTCATACATGAAACTGTTGCATGAGTTTACACCCCTGGCTTTGCACTCTCTGCTGTGTTCTTACCCCCTGCCCCACTCAAAATATCCAAAGAAAGGTTTGCAGAAACTTTTTTAAGCAGTCACACAACTCCAGTGTCTTTGTGTATTTATTTTGCCTCTGCCATCTCCTCTTTGCCACAGTTATTGCACAAGCCCCTAATACTCTACTGGCAGGTGTGCGCTTCCAATTTCAAGAAAGTAAACTCTTCAATTTCCCATGCCTGAAGGCAAAAATGAAAATCACTGAACAAGTTATCCAAGAACTACTTTTTGCTGAGACAGCTCCCCTTGTTGTCTGTTCCAAACAGGAACTCAGGAATTGGTATTGTAATCCATTTAATATAACAATGAACTTTGGTTTTCTTGTCAGCAGGGAAAAAGAAAAGGGCTTTTTTTGCTAATCGCCATCTGGATTCATTTCATTTGCCAAAAATCTTCATCTGTGATCAAAAGCCAAGAGTGGTGTTCTATCTTTACTTCCAAAGCAAAGTTTTTGTATGTTATGTATTATATGAGAGGGTATTCTAAGTAGCCCCTGAATTAGTAACCTACTCTCATATTTGCCAAATCTATGAATGCACATGTAAAGTCCAAAATATAGGGTTATCTGAGGCAATTCTGACAAACAGATGCTCAGTTAAAGGGGTGATACCATTTTGGAGCATTCTCTAAGACAGATTCTTCACAGGAACTCTCTTATAACCAGTTTCAGTCTTAAAATTTTTGATTGGGAAAGAATCTTGAAGATTTTCTGGCAATTTGGAGGGCCTGCATATATCCGTTAAAGCCCTTAATTTATCTAACAGTATTCTATCTTTTACAGGAAAGTTTTGTTGAGACAGAAACCATCTATTTTGCTAATGTAATCCATATGCTTGATGCTGTAGTATTTACCTCGTAAGCCCCTCAAAAGAAGAAAAGCAATAGAGAAGAAAAAACAGGTTTAGGCTGGAGTCCTCTCTGTCCACATATATGCTGAGAACAGGGAAAAGCAATTCAGCTACAAGGACATGTCCAGAATTCAGCTGTGTTCTGAACCTCCAAAGGAAATTTTCACCTTGGGCACTTTTTCTGGCAGATTGAACGCACACATCCTCCAAGAACTGAGTCAATCAGAGCATAGATGAGTGAGGAAATTATAATTATAGGCATTAAAGATTGCCTGGAGGACTCAGCGGCTTTCATGAAGCAAGACTAAAATATTTATTTCTTGTCCTGGTGTTGGTACAATTTGGGCACAAACTCACACGTTGCTGCTTTCACCTAAATCTGAGGATCAGTCAGCCATGAACTCAAAACCTGCTCTGCTGCTCACTCTGAAGGCTCCTCACTGTTTGCTCACTGGCAGGGTTGTGAAGTGTTTATAAAAGAACTGAGAAACTGCCATTCTCCTCAAGTTCTGCCAGCTCCTGGAGATGAGCACTGCGTATGGTGGTTATCCTTCAGAGACTGAGAAACCACCGCTGAAAGAAGATCAGAGGTGAGGACACTACGTAAGCGCGGGAAAGTAAAGCGAGCTGAAAAATGTCCCAATGTTGTACTTGAGCAGGTTTAGCAGCAAGACAAGGGGGAAGACTACGCTGTTTTGTTTGCAAGTTAATACTGATACTCAATGTATAAACCCAAATTTATTCATTTTTATATTTTTGTGTTCAGTAAATAACCTGTTTTTCTAAGAGAGCAGTTGACAATTGATAGAGGAATTATTCATACCTGAATTTCAGACATTACTATTGATTTATATACAGGCATGGACTCTCCTTTGCCTATGTGTGTGCACACCCACATGCATGTACATGTTGTTCAGGTTTAGCTGCGTGTGATGTTTTCTGAGAAGTCCTCAGCAGAGACAGGTCCAGCCAGTACCTCGGGGAAAATCTGAAAGCAACATGACAGTTGCCTGAGTCTCAGCATATCTGCATATGCTCCTATGCTAACAGTTACCTCAGTAGGATCCCAAAATTCCTGAGGTCTCTACAGATGATGTAATAGAAATAATATTGTTACGAAAAGTGACGTCTGGAGATGCCAATGCTTCATCTCAAATGTAGCAGTGTGTTTTAGCTTGAAGAGGCTATTACTGCAATTCACACTTGTTTGTATGTTAGAAGTTTCTCTTACAAAGAAATATGGCTTGAAATGCAATGAAGAAAGATGATGCTTCTTTATGGGAAAGCAAAGTTGAGTGTCGTAGACTGAAAAATATTTCTTCACTTCTATGTCAAGACAACCAGATCGTTGGCTACCATCTTGGCTAACAGAATAAGAGGCAAAATAGAGACATACAGAACGACATTTGTGAGTTGCTCTGGTTCTTCAACTTGGACACTAGCAGCAATCTCATCATAGGTTTTTTGGGAGAGCAATGTGCTAGCAGCAGATGTAGTATTCTTTCTCCTTCCTATACCACAGTTTGTTTTTTACTGCTTAACACTAATCAGAGAGTCTGCATCAGGACCTGCAGGAAAAATAGCCAAGATGCCATCTATGCAGCTGAAGAAAAGAAGGGAGCAGAGGATGTAAGACCAGACAAATGTTTCTGCAACAGTGGGCAGAGCAGAGGTTACTCAGAGGGAATTCTAGAAACTATAGTAGAGTTATTAGGATCAACCGAGAGAAAACTGAATTAAATGGTTGGCTTGAAGTGAACAGGGCTGAGAGGATTATTATTATTATTTTAATTGAAGATACCTGATATATTTCTCCAGGCTGGAATGGTGTCATATATCATAGTGCCAAAGACCATTTGTATCCGCATTTATTTCTTCATAGATGGTAGCATCTCTCGTTTGAATCACCATATGTATAAGTCACATTTACATGATTTATTTTGTGCAGTGCCCATAGGGAATATAAAGAGTCCCTGAGAAGCATTCGGGTGTTCAGTTCATTTCCTCGACACACAGATGGGGTGGCGACCATGCCATAACTACATGTGGATTGAGGTTTCGTAGGCATCTCTGGCTGAGGTGAGGAAGGGGGGTTCATTCATATGCCAGTTTCATATCACTGAGTAAGACTTCTATTAACTCCAGGTGGAAAAGTGTCAGGCCATAAGACTGCCAATCTGCCAATCTTCATTTTGCATCAAGAAGGAATTTACTTTTGAATGTGACATTTCTAGGTGCCACCAGATGTCACTATTGGTAGTTTTAGGTTTTCACTTGGATTAAAGAAGGTTATTTTCTTTGGAGAAGTACTCTTTGCTAGCAGGGATGCAGTTCACATTAGAAACCCAGTGCAATCACCAGAAGAGACTGTTTGGCCTTTGCCTTTGAAATCTGACTATGACTCTTCCACACACAACCGCTGCTTTTAGTTGCGCTTATGCCAGCAAACAAAACCTTGAATGATGCTGAAATTTAGCAACAGATGCATTAGGCACATGCCTCTTCCACAAGTACTGTGCTAATTACCAACTATCGGCTGATAATTTGCCTGAAGGCTTGAGCTCTGTATTCCCATGGTAAAGAATGGAGTTTGGTTCCTCATTCTTCATCAGACCTACCACTCCAGCATGGAGTTTGGCTCAGCCAGAGGGCATTTATCACTTTGCACTGTTCCCCTGGCCAGTTTAGAGCAGGAGGATGTTTTTCAAAACCTTTGAGTGCTACAAGCTCCACACGAAGGCAGTGGCGACTGCAGATATTTAGCAAAGCCTTGAATTCTCACCTTGCAGTTTCAGGGGAATCAATTTCAATGCAGTTTAGAGCTTCCAGGGAAGCAGGACATACAGAAATGGGTAAAAAAAACATTCAAGAACCAAATGCCTTCCTGTAAATTAAGAATATCAGCTATGTGATCTTCAGCCTTCTCTATACCTGTGTTCCTGCATTTCTCCTTGGAGTGGATACTCAGTTATTTTATTTTTGTTTTGTTTGGTTTGGTTTGGTTTGGTTTTGGTTTGTTTATTTATTTATGGAACTTTGACAACTCATAAGAATTCATTTTGAAAAGTAAGAAATATACTATATATATTTTTTTATTATATATCCTGGGTGTTTTATTGGAACTGTGGATCCCTGTGATTGGCTGGTTAATTGCTGCAATTCTAGCAGTGATTGATAGATAAATGGGCATTACACCACACATACTGAAATAAACCTTCTGCTCTCTGCCTTTTGGGATGAATAGAAACTTCGGAAGTGGTGCTGGGTGACAGTCCTCATATGGCTGCAAAAGCTCACTGAAATCAGAGAGAACTTTTCCTATTGATTTTTTAAAACAGGAGCAGATGAAAATCAGAATCCAAGGGAAGGAAATTTTGGGAATAATATTTTCCTGACAGTAAAGTTAAGTGAGCTCTTGATCAGCTCCGTTTGTACAACTTTGTGTGAAACAATGTAAGGAGAATGGTCTCACATCCAGTCTTACTGAGAGAGGCCAACAGCATCCATGGTACATTTGCAAGTGCTAGGAGCACTAAAGAACAAGAGTTCATAATCCTGTCTCAATGTACCTAACAGCAGGAATGGCTTTCCCACCATTATGCCATTTTGGGGTTCCTTGGATACCCTTAATCACTCACATTTCACCAGGCTTGGGCATAGCTGTCACTATTTCAGATGGGCAGAACACAGTCAGGATCTAGTTCATTCTGAAGGGCTTTCATTAGTGATAAAGTCATGGGGAGTTTTGCACTCCAGTTTTTGTTGACACTGTTTATTTTGCATGAATCCCGCTGATTTTTTTAATGGTTTTTTGAATTAAAGTAAGTTAATTCCATAGCCAGAACAAAGAACTAAGTTTCCTATGTCTGAGCTGGAATAAACTGTTCAGACTGAACAGATTTATGCCAGCTGCGATTTTGGATTTTACTACTTAGGCACATCACCTTATCTCTTTATTCAGGTTTCTCTCAACCAGTTTAATAGTATTCATCCATACTTGGAACAGAGCTAGTAGATTTTTTCTTCAGTGAGGTATACTCATTAGTCACAATTGAATACTTTGTAAGTGGAGCATATCAATTTTATCAAAATGATACATGAACAATTGCAGATCTATTTCATTTATGCTGAAACATTTCATTTCACTATTATGTTATTGTCATACATTGAGCGATAAACTTTAAATGTAATTTTTTTTGTGTTATGGAAAACTCTTCCGACCAGGCCATTCTAATATTTACCACATTACTATTTATTTCCCTCTAACTTAATAGCAGGAAGCATCTTAATATCTTCTTCTCTGTTTCAAGTTAGGATGAAAGAAAGTTCAAAATGTAACAACTTTTTGCAGACTTGATCTTCTGGGACTTTGAGATGTTCTTCTTTGAAAAGTAAGTTGACAAAATAAAAGCATGGCTTAAGATATTAAAAATAATCTTTATTCATGTTTCGTGAAACAGATGGTAAGGCTCTCTTCCTAGTCCCCGAGCTCCATTTATGGACAGGATGCACTTATAAACTCATTAGAAAACATTCTGTGCTTGGTGAAAGTCCTCTGGTTTCTTTACTGGAGACTCAGGTCACTGTAAATACAATTACATGAAAATGCATAGAGTACACCATCACATAAAGCTCACTTGTTTGGTTTTGACTCAATAACGCTAAATTAGTATTCATGATGGACCCTCTGACAAATGGGGTTATTATCAACACATGCTGTAAACATAAATCAGGTGGATATCAATAAAATTGTATTTTTGTTCTGGTCTTGTTTACAGATCTTCCTTTGGAATGCCACATAAATACTCCAAACGCTCTCAGGAAGCTTGCCACTCACGTTATTAGTTTTCTCTGGCTTAGAGCACTGACACTGATCATTTTCTGACAATGTTTACCAACAACAAAGGTGTCCTATTGATCAAACTTTCTCTCTTTTACACTCCTTTATGCCCATGAATGCCTTACATCACTTTGCCTTGGGCCAAATGGAACTATAAAAGCACAGCACGCAGCAAATGATGTAAATAACCATTAAGGTTATGGTTTGATGCTGTGAATGACAGCAACAAATCACTGCAGGAATTTGCAAGAATCAGTACTTTTACATTTCAGGAGAAAATACTAAAAGGAAAAGAAGAAAAAAAAACACATTTGTAGTTTAACTTTGTATGTTATGAGCCCCTGAAGTCTGGATTGCTCAATTTTAGGAGGATGCATTCTGCCAGCCTTCTCATGCTGACTCACACTGTAATCTCAGGGCATAATTATCACAGTGAATAAGTTTATCTGCAGAGAAATGCAGTTTTTGTCTGCAATACGAATAGGACAAGGACTGAATAGCAGAATCTGGCCCAGAGTAATTTGCAAAGCCTCAGATTGATTTCTTTGAAAGAGCCGCATCAATCAGTTTGTGAAAAGCATGTGTCTAAAACTGCGCTCTCAGCCATCTTGGGGTTTTTCCTTCCATTATACTGACAACATTAGAGACTTTTATACTCCATGATGATTCCTCTTTCTTGGCCAACCATACATTTATCACCCTGCCTTTGGGTAGACTTCGTCTAAGGCTATATTTGAAGAAATCTTAGTTTTTTGGAAAGCAATACATAAGAGGTTTGGATCTCCGGAATGGATTCCTCATTTATGGGGGTTGTACTTCTTTGAACGGTTTCTTTTTTTTTTTTTTCCTTTAAATATACACTAAGTTTTGGGGGAGAAAATTTCTGTTTGTCAGACCAGCTACTGAAGGACACTTAACTCTGCCACTGTCTTCTTTTCACACTTTTTTTTTGCTTCAGTTCTGTGAGTCATCAGATGTATACTAACAAGTAAGTGACCTTGCATCGATACCATAAATGTTGTCATTTTAACTTAAGACTTTGATTTTTCCCTGGGATTTTTTCTGACACAAACACCTTTTTTGGAGACTATTATTTATGACACTGACCTCATTTGCAAACATTCCAATGGAGGACAGCCTGCAATAATGTTTATAGTAAATCACTTGGGAAAGTTCTTCCCAAAATAGGACAGTTTTCTGAATTTGGACTTCAACCTGAAGTAGTCTAGCAATGAATAGGTCCGCTTTATATCTAACTTAAATTACCACTTGATCAATTTGGAAAAATAATAAAGAAAGTATGGTGAAAATATGATCAAGGCAACTCATAATTGGCTGTAATATGTCTGACACTATTCAATGAGTACACAAAAAGGAGGTGCAGTTAGAACAGGAAGGCAAAGAGGTTTCTCATACCAACGTTACGGGGACAATACTTCCCTGATTTTTAAGCATCAGGTCTCTGTATCTTGTGAGACATATATTGGTTTGTTGGCAAATGGGAAAGAAGGGCCACTGTCCTTTAAAATTATTTGTTTTGTCCCTCAAACTACAGCAAGGGAAGTTGAGAGTATAGTATAGTGGTAGTGGTAGAAGAGTGAAAGATTTTTGCTGCAATTCCAGAGGCATAAATCAGTCTTTGGATTTATCTCCCAGTTAATCTATTTTTATAAATAGGTACCTGATCAGGCTTAGTTATCTAAGCCTGAGGAATGTTATGCTGTCTCCATCATCTCCTTACACACTAGTGTCTGTAGAAAATGGAATGACTTAATGAGAAGTCAAATAAACCACTTTGGCTTTCTGGATTGACTGACAGGGTTGTCTGCCTTTTCAGAAAGTTGAATTCACCCAGATTTGGAAATTAAAACTAAAAAAAAAAAAAAAAGGGAGTAAAAACTGGACTAAAATATGTGAAATCAGGAAATACATTTGTATCAGGCTTAAGTCCCAGAGACAGAGTAATACAAAGCTTGAGACTTCACTGGCAGAGCAGCAGCATTGGCTCCAGCTTTGAAACTTCACTGGCAGAGCAGCAGCATTGGCTCCAGCTTTGAATTGTGAAAACCGCCTGGTTCAGCCCACCCAGTCAGAGGTGCACAGGGTGGATCAATGCCAGCCGCCAGTTCCCAGCACTCCTATGTTCAAGCCCTGGTCTTGCCCCTTTCATGGTTGTCACTCTTTTTGTGTCAGGAGAGTGACTGGCATTTCACAAGCTTCTGGTGAAGGAACCAACTGTTTTTTCTCTCACATCAGCTGGGAAATCTCATCACAAAGAGCATGCACTCTGGTGGCATCCTTTGCTAGAGAAGGGAAGGCATTAATGCCTGCTCTTTAAAGATTTTTAAGTTATGACATGAAGAGAAAAACTTTTGAATGTAAGAAAAAAGTGCCTATAGGAACAGAGTAACATCTAGTCGAATTTTCAAGAATACCTGTTAGATGCCCAAAGGAGCATAGCCATCAAACTGCTCAACAAAATCCCCTTCTTCATGGTGTGGGCATGGCCAGACAAGAGCACAAGCATGATTCCAGACACATTTGATGTATTAGTTCAGGCATAGCCCATGATATCAGTAAGAAAAATATTAAATTCCTTTGAAGGTCTAGACTCCAGCACTTTTCTACTCAGCTGAACAGAGAACGCTGTGGTTGGTACATCTGCCCACCACATCAAGCCATAAATAAAACAATCTTGCATAGCATCAGTTCTGCAGGAGGTGTGGTATTATCACATCAGTAAGGACCTTTCCCCCTTCCACTGGCTACAGCTGGACATGATATTTGGCAATTGGTAGGCCATGGGTTTAGCAGTGGTACATCAATCTTTCATTCTTTCATTTCATAGTTCTTTCATTTCTGTTCCGGTGAAATATCTCTATGTTAATTTACTTTTGGATGGATGGATGGATAGATAGATAGATAGATGGACAGATTCCTATTTTTTGTCTCTTCTTCATCTTACCAAAAATTATGATTCAAAAAAATCCTAATTCTATACATCCATTAAAAATGATGCTGACTCTCTCTGGAACAGAAAGGAAGTAAACTTGAGCATTAAATAAGAGCAACTTAGGAACACAGCTCATCAAGAATTTATCTCTAAAAGGATTCAAAATGAGTCAATATTATACTGTATAAAATAAGATGGTATTTCAGCAAAAAAAGCAACCTCAGCAAAACAAGTAATTTCAGGCTTCAGAACTTTGTGCTGCCTCAGAGCTGAGAGGTCCAGAATCAGACTTTGTATTTGAAATATTGAGAAAGATGAGTAAATAAATACTTGGAGGTCAGCATTCATTTTGCAAAACTGTTAATGGACTGTTTACTGTAATGTCTGAGGCAGCAATATGTTATGAAGCTTGAAATGTCTCAGAATGTATTTCTGACTGGACTGCACTTCCTGATAGGAAATCTGCTTTGCCTTCCCTTTACTTTGCTTAGTCTGTGGCACTGTGATTTTTTTATCAAGCAGTTTGACTACAGATGGAAACACAGTTCCTAAGTGCTTAACTGCTGCACTTTTTAGGAAAAAAGGGTTAAATTGTCCCTTTGGGGCACAGTCATACTCTTTCACTACTATTCAATATGTGGGATAATCTATTATCTAGATCTCACAGTTCTGAGCACAAGATTTGGAGATGTTGTTATATTGAAACTTCTCTCCCCAATTCTGTATCGTTTTCAAGATATCAGTCTTCTTCTGGCTTGCTTTTAAAACTGTAGGATATTTTTTAATGTTTCAGAGAATCGTATTCCTTCTCCACAGTGCTAGTGGTAGGTTGGAGCACTTGGGTAACAGTGGGAAAAAAAAGTAATGCAGAGCACACTGGAAAGAGAAAGTCAAGGATACTTAGCTGCAGGGAATAACTGTCACAGAGTCTTTCAGGTGATGCTGTTAGGATGCTGGGAAGA
This sequence comes from Gavia stellata, assembly GCF_030936135.1. Taxonomy (NCBI): domain Eukaryota; kingdom Metazoa; phylum Chordata; class Aves; order Gaviiformes; family Gaviidae; genus Gavia; species Gavia stellata. The sequence continues at coordinate 103,684,829 of NC_082595.1, read as the reverse complement.
TTAGAGGTCACAGACCCTCTACCTGGGCCCTTTCCAGCCCAAGAGCATTGTCACTTTGTCTTTTCTCTGCTCCTTCTCTGACCACTGCCCCCTCTGCTGCCAGATCCAACAGTGCTGCCCCTGAGTCCAATATCATAGCACAGCCGGACTCACATTCTTTTGATCCAAAAACACCCAGAGCTTTTAGCAGTCTGTTGCACAGCACTCCAGTCCCAGGAAGACAGTGCAGGGTCACCACAGGGACCTTGCTCGGAGTCAGAGAAGGTCTGGCAGAAAGCAATTTTTATTTTGAATGAGATTAGTCCTCAGACCACTATAGATATAGGCATATGCAGTAGAACCCCTGCTCTGAGCCAGGACACAGACCACTGCAAGGAAAGCTTAGAGAGGCACCATGCAAATAGGAAAGGCACAGAGTGGGGTGGAACGCAGGGATGAAGCCTGGGAGGTCTCCGACTCCTCACTCAGGGTGTTATCGCAACCGAGTCCCTGTTCATTATATTGCAGCTGCACGTTGGGCATAGTCCTTTAACAGTCCAGTCTAGATTTAACTGAAGAATATACCAAAGGGACATTATTTATAAAACTGTATTGGGTTTGCATGGCAAGGTTTTGGTAGTGGGGGGCTACAGGGGTGGCTTCTGTGAGAAGTTGCGAGAAGATTCCCCTATGTCTGATAGAGCCAATGCCAGCCGGCTCCAAGACGGACCCGCTGCTGGCCAAGGCTGAGCCCATCAGTGATGGTGGCAGCGCCTCGGGGAAAATGTATTTAAAAAAGGGGGAAAACAACTGCACAATGGCAGCTGGGGAAGAGAGGAGTGAGAACATGTGAGAGAAACAACCCTGCAGACACCAAGGTCAGTGAAGAAGGAGGGGGAGGAGGTGCTCCAGGCGCCAGAGCAGAGGTTCCCCTGCAGCCCCTGGTGAAGACCATGGTGAGGCAGGCTGTGCCCTGCACCCATGGAGGTCCACGGTAGAGCAGATATCCACCTGCAGCCCATGGAGGACCCCACGCTGGAGCAGGGGGATGCCCGAAGGAGGCTGTGACCCCGTGGGAAACCCACGCTGGAGCAGGCTCCTGGCAGGACCTGAGGACCCGTGGAGAGAGGAGCCCACACTGGAGCAGGTTTGCTGGCAGGACTTGTGACCCCGCGGGGGACCCCCCCTGGAGCAGTCTGTTCCTGAAGGACTGCACCCCGTGGAAAGGACCCACGCTGCAGCAGTTAGTGAAGAACTGCATCCCGTGGGAAGGATTCACATTGGAGAAGTTTGTGGAGAACTGTCTCCCGTGGGAGGGACCCCACACTGGAGCCTGAGAAGAGAGTGAGGAGGAAGGAGCAGCAGAGACAACGTGTGATGAACTGGCCACAACCCCCATTCCCCGTCCCCATGTGCCGCTCAGGGGGAGGAAGTAGAGAAATTTGGGAGTAAAGTTAAACCTGAAAAGAAGGGGAGGGGGAAGATGTTTTTAAGATTTGGTTTTATTTCTCATTATCCTTCTCTGGTTTGATTGGTAATAAGTTAAACTAATTTTCCCAAGTCGAGTCTGTTTTGCCCATGATGGTAATTGGTGAGGGATCTCCCTGTCCTTATCTCAACCCATGAGCATTTTGTTTTGTCCAGCTGAGGAAGGGGAGCGATAGAGTGGCTTTGGCGGGCACCTGGCATCCAGCCAGGGCCAACCCACCACAAAAATATAATCATAAATCATAGAAAAGGGGTTTACATCAGCAGGCAGTGCAGTATTTTAACACCAACTTCCCAATTTTGCTGGTGTGACTACATGACCTGAAAAGTATCTGCCATCTTTGAGGAGTTTCATGAGAGTACAGCAGCAACCCTAACAAGACTGGGTGGTTCTGGATGAGAGCAGCCTTGTGTCTGCTTGGTTCAGGGTGCTGATGAACTGAATGTATCACAATCTGCACATGTCTGCGGAGACATGCTCACTGTCTCTGATCAGGGGGATTAAGCTAAACCCTGCCTTTGTGTATTCCAGTTGCTGGGTTCAGTGTTCTGACAAATTCCTTGATTTCTAAGAGCTGGCACCAAAAAGAAAAAGAAGAAGGAGGTCTTTAGTTACATTTTGTCTCCTACATCAGCCTATGCAGTATCAGTGAAGAAGTTCTTGCCAGTTAATACTTACATGCAGGGGGTTGCACTTTGAGTTACCATATTTGTAGAGAAACATTAAATAAGTGAATTCCTAAAAAAAAGCTTTCTTTTAAAAAATTTATTTTGACAATTGCAGTTTCTAAAATTTTAATTATTTGTACTGGTTCACATTTCTCTAGTCAGTGTACTGTATGTATATTTTGTTAAGTAATGAAGTCAAGTGTTATGTTTCCTCAATACTGACATTCAGCTATTTAATCTTTGCTGAGAAGGGGAAAAGAGCCTACCATTTTTCATGTTAATTATAATGTAGGAGGATTAACTAAATGCATATTAGCTTCTTCCCCCCCCCCTTCTTTTTTTACTGTGATACTTTATTAAAACATTTAATTAACTCTTTGAATCTCCTTGCAGAACTTAGTGAATGTTTTGGTGAACCATTTATCCACTAAAAATGCTGCTTTGGTATGACTGAAACTATTCACAGCAAATTCAGCAAGTGGTTTGAATCTAAAAATGGGGAATATATTCATATTTACATTTACATTTACAATATTGGCCTGGAAGAGGTCTTGCACATTTTTATATCTATCCAGACTTTGCAATTGCTATGAACTGCTAACATTATTAGAGATTATGTGTCTTACACATCTGCTTACACGTCTTAAAATACTGCTTAGCATCTTCTAACAGATTTGTCCTGATTGGAAAAGGTCAAAAGCCACAACTGGAAAGTAACATAGAGATGTACAGAGAGCATTGCCAATGTCCCACCTCCTTTCAAAAGCAGTTATCTTTTTTCTTATTTCTGGACAGTCTTGGGAAAACCAAATACTCACCTGCTTGGAAGGAAATAAAGCCTTGGCAGTTGGCCACCAGAGCCTAATGGAAAAATTTCTCTGACTCCAGTTCTAATAATCACATTAACTTTATATATCTGAGCAACACACATCAATCAGACATCCAACGCATCAACAACATCAGGAGCATCACTGTAGTCCAGCTAGAGTGAAATTTTCGGTAGCCTATCTGAAATGGTTCAGAAGTACTAATGCAAAAATACCCACCACTTCCTACAGCCTTAGCTAAGTATCAAACAGTGGAAAGTATTTCTTCCTAGCTGCAGGAATTATTCAGCAGGAGCCCCGATGTTTACAATATTTTTCAGTCTAAATAGAGTGAAAATAACAACCAGCAGTTACAGATTCAAAGTTCCTTTTGTCATGAAATTTGGCTGAAATAATATAATAATAATGATTTCAAAGAAAGTCACAATCTAAAAGATAAAATAATAGATCTAAGCTTGTTAAGTCTATATTTTATGGAGGATGCTTAAAAATTGTTTCCTGGTGGGCCAGGAGTATTTTTCACTTAATCTACTGTTATCCAACTAATCAAAAAATAACCAAAAAAGTCCCTCAGTTGCTTCCACTGATCTATAAAAGGGCTAATATTTACGCAGGAATTAGCAGAGTTTCTACTGTGATCCTTGACGAGAAGATTTTTAAAGGCTGCAGAGTTTTCCAGCTCTTTTTGAAAACTGGAGATTGGCACTCTACTCCTATTTATGCCTTTGAAAGTCATCCCCTAGATCCAAAACTTGGAGAAAATTTTGTACCAGGTTAGAAAAATGCAGAACCATGAGCTCTCTGTGTTACAAACAGGCTTATAACTGTCCCTCATTCTGTCCTTCTGTTCAACTTGGACAATTATCATGACAAAATTCAGAAATCTGATAGGAGGATTATTTCCTGAAGTTGTTCGCATTTTCAAGTAATAGGTTCATTAGGGGTGGTATTCAAGGATATCAAGAGATAAGATTTAGGGAGAGGAAGGACCTTTTATTAACCCAACTTTATAGTTTGAAAACCAGACAAGCTTCAGGCATACAAACCTTTTTTTTGTGCCCTGGAAACTGGTCTCTTTTTATAACTGTATCAGCTAGTTTAATAAAAGATATTGCTTCTCCCTACAAACCTTGTCTCTCAGATTTTAAGACACAATAAAGCAAGTGAGTTCTGCCCTGCTATGAGCGTTTCACAAAATTTTTATTTCAAAGCAATAGTCAGAAAATGCTCTAACTTCAGCAAGTGATATAGACACACAAAAATTTTGCTTTACATTCCTTTATATCTTTAGCCTCCACATTCCTACTTTGTCCTCCTCATGCCTGCTTTCATCCTTCTCTTCTACTGCCTTTACAAAGTGCAAGTACTAATTGCATCATCCCTCCATCTTATTGATACAGATTAAAACCAGCAGTGGTATGTCTAGTGAACTCAGTGGGATCTTTCTTAACAATTTTTGCAAATTAAATAATACTTGTTCCTGTACATGATATCAGTAGTTGCATTTCACAAACATTTACCTATTTCCATGATTTTTATTTAGACATACTTAAAAAATATATTTTTTAAAGCTACCATCAAAAGTATTCTAAACTGCCACATAAAAAAATGCCTGAAAATTACCAGTGGAATAAATGTCATGAGCAAACAAGCTTAATTTCTTTCTGAAGTAAAAATAATCCCATAATACTTTTCCTCTCTTCTTAACCTATGTTCTGCTGTTCCTCTCCAACTCATTGTACTATTCCTGTCCCACGATTCTCACTTGCCCTAATTATATATATTTCTTATATCTGGAGAATAATTATGAGTCAAGTATGTAGGAAAATTTTAATTAATGCTAATTTTACATTTAGAGTACGTCTGTGTACACATATAAAAATAATTATATGCAGTTCTGGAGTTACAGAATTTTTTAGCCCAAAAGTAAAAATACCCAGAGTCCCAGTCTGGGAATAAAGCATCAGCTTGGACAGCTGGAAAGTGGACATTGCTCCGTTTAAAAAATCAGGCAATTCAACTTATTGTCTGGGAAGAGCAGAGGAGAGAGAAAATTCAGTGTTCTCATCTCTGTCACAGGAGTTATGCATTTTGGTTTAAAAAGTGTTTAAATAGCAATTGCCAGAGATGCAACAAGAATATTCTGCTTTTGGGAGCCCTGCTCAGTAGGAGATGATAAACTAAGGCACTCTTGCCCCTGCAACCCATTCCTCAAGACTCTCCCTGGGCTGTGTTCCTGCCCCACCATGCACTGTCCATTAGAGTCAATGACTCTTAAGCTGCACTGGGAACAGAGACCATACTCCTCTACCTCATGGCATAGCTGCACTGACAATTTACAGTTAGCCTTTGTGTTTCTGTGCCTCAGTGTGCTCTTTTCTTCCACAGTATACAATGACCAAAGGTAGGATTCTTCTGAACACTTGTAGGCATCTATTATGGGATAGTTATCTTGACTCTTTATGATCAGCGAAGAGGACAGGACACTTGAAGGGTGAAATTTATCTCAGTCTAAAGTTGGGATCTGAAAATGAATCTGATAGACTTAAAAGTGCCTATTTCTCACTACGACCTATAGTGGGCATCTGGGTTGACTAGCTTGTAGGTAGATGTCTTTCACCTAACCACTTACCTAGAAATATAGATGGCTGGTACATCTCACATGTACTAGGTCAGGGGATATTTTAATGAAATCTTCTGAAAGTCACACTTTAATTCTGCCTAAGTAGCATTTCAAGCTCATAAGTGCTCTGTTTGTTCTGGTTTTAGCTAACTAACCTCCTTAAACAACTCTGAATATCTTTGCAGGTGTCTGTCCTCACTTTTGAAAATTTGTTTAAGACCGTAAGTCCAATTCTAAATTGCTTCTAAATTCCTAAGTTGTTACTGAAAATATTACTCCTGCAACTTATGCTTATATAACTTTTTTTAACAGATAAATTACTAAGTGTTCTAAGACCTGTCTCATAGAAATTACTTCATCCACCCCCTAATAAAATGGGGACATCTAAAAACTGGAAGCTGATTAATTCTCACTTCTGCTTAACCACACTCTTTCTGCTTCTCTTTCTTAAGAAAATCTTGTTTGCACAAAGATCTTTGCTTTAGAAGGCTTCAAAACCTTTATTACAACTGAAATTACATTAATTCATCTATATTTAAAATAGTAAAAGGAAATAAAAATGTAATACTGTAAAATTTTCTGAAGTATTATCAAACTGTAAAGTTCTGTTGACATTCTGAGGAGGTTGGATAAAATAAGGTAAATAAAAGGTCACCAGAGTATTCTGGGGTTTCATTTTTCTAATTTTGGAATAATTTCAGTTCTGGAAATTTTTAAATAAACGTAATTTTGAAACTGTTTCTATATTTCTTATTCTCAAAGAGAATTACCTGGAGTTGAGTAAAAATATTCACTATTAAAAGTAATTATGCTTATTTTATTATAATTCTAATATACAATAAGCAAAAAAAAGCTTTTAGAACACCTTTCAAATTTTAAAACAATATTGTGAGACTGCATAGTTGATAACAATTTTTTTTATTTATTTATTTTTATTTTATTTATTTTTTATTTTTACCTACTATTGTCATAAGAACAATTTCTGTAGTCTGGTTTTGTCATCCCAAAATTACTGCAAAGGAGGAATTACAGCTCAGGGAAATTTCCTTCTCTTTTTTTTCCCTCCTGCTCCTACGCTGCAGTAACTTACTCCCAGGTATGCCACCAACCTCATTTCTATTGCAACAACACAGAAGCGGATGAGTCAGTGCCAAGGGAAGACGAGAGTCATCTGCTGTGCAGCTCAAAAGTACCAGGATCTGTGATTTTTGGAGGGTTAGAAAAAGCATTAGAGAGATGCTGGGGGAGAACAGAGTATCAACCACAGAGCAGAAACACATGAAGCATCATGCAAAAGACTGGCTGTGTCTCTGTATTAGTGCTAGGACTGGAACAAAAGGCTACTGCAGCAACTGGGGGTGCTGAGAGAACTGCAGTGCTTACTACAGAAACTGAATCACAAAGTTGGAAATTTTGTTAGCTGTCCCTGACTGTAACTCCCATCAATCAGCCACAGAAATATCGTATGAACCTGTGTGTATTTTCTGCTTGCATTTGAAAATAATGTATTTATCCTATTCCATTAGCGTATTTTAATAAGCATTGCTTTGGGACAGTATGCCTGCCAATTTATGTTTATGAGACTGTCAACAGAATTTACATGCCTAAGAAAATATGATACAACATTGCCAAAGCAGGGACTGCCTGTCAAATGAGGTTGTCATGGAGAAATGAGACATAGGAAAGCTCATGCATAAAGTGGCACACAGAGAATGCCAGGGATTTTTTATTCCCCCTGTTGAGCTCAATAAATATTTATTTCAGTAAAGGAAGAGGTAAGAAAATAATGAAATTATGAGCCATATTGTGCAGTCATTTTTATTTAGGAGAACTTTCCATTGAAACCCGCCCAATATGAAACCACAACAATAAAGTTCTTGCATTCCGTATTGTGCACTTTTAGAACCACATTTTAGCAGTTTCAATTTTGCTTGGCAGCACCCTGGCCTGCCTTGAAAAAGAGCAAGTCAGGGACTAAGGGCAGTTCTGGAGTGTGCCTTTGGGCTGGCTTGTTGCTTACCACTGGAGTGGTTCTCAGGAGTCTTTGGGAGCTGATATTAATTAGACAGCTCCAAACAGCACTCGGGACTCAGACATGTGCTAAAGTGACTCAAGAATTTGGAGGTATTTAATGACCTTTTGGAACCCCTGCTCATATCAGTACTGAACAATTTGGGATTTCAGAGAAAAATACAAAGAGAAATTCTTATCCAGTCTGCAAAGCAGGCAATGCAGCCTCTACGAGATACTGGCAGTGGCATCAACTTGACACGTGTCAAGGAGATAGGAGGTAACCAAGTGCTCTGGAGTTGTTTCCCTTATCATAATCTTAATTACTCCAGGGAGAAGATTAGATTCTGCTTGTTATTTACAGTTGATTCATAAAATGGTGATTATATAATGAGGGAAAACATTGAGGGGAGTATCTCTTCGATTTCCAAACACTCTAGGTGGAACTAATTCTCCCTAACTTTAACTCGTTAAAAATTTATTCTTGAAATCTAAGCTAGGCTTCCTTAACAGAGACATATAGGCTACCTGAGACCACGGTTTATCATGTTACAAATTAGGTGAAATGGTTCATTCCCCAAAAGCTCTTCTTTCCTCCAGCGGCAAGGAAGGTACCCTAGAGAAAGGCCTGGCACTTAGAAGACTGAATTTCTGTGGATTAAAGGCCACTCCGAGCAAGGGCTGATACCTATCATGTGGACATGGACTTGTAGTCTGAGGTGCTGTTTGCCACCGATATTTGCGTCCGTAACTTGCTTCAGCTCCAAACAGATCAAAAGCCAGTCTGCAGCTTCTTTCTTTTGTATCCAGGGCAACTTCAAGTTGCTGATGGCTGCTATGGGGAACCTTGAACAACCAGCAAAAACAGCTGAATCAATAACAATGTGCCACTGACCTGGACCATGAGTAAATAATTATCATCCATTCTTTGTGGACTTCCAAAGTCACACCTATTTCCCAGGTACTCTCCACACATCTGTGGGTATTTTTGTATCCAGCCCAACAACCAGCTATCAACCAATCAGTTTGGTAATTGAATAGATGTGCATTTTCCTCTACCTACCTCCTGCACAGTTCTGCCAAATTAAATTAATGGGTGCAAAGTGGTAAAAACTATCCAACACTTCCAGGCCAGATAAGTTAATATTTGCCTTATTTTGAGGTTCAATACACCCCTGAGTATGAATCTATGTATTTTTCATCATAGTTAGTTGCATTAAATATCTGACCAACAAGCTATTGTAAACTGTAAGAAATACAGAGCAGTTTATCCTGTACTGTATAACTTTTGCAAGATGTAATGGTATGCTAGCATATTATAAATACACTAGAATAATTTATTTATTATATTCCATTAGTGTATTTTAACAAGCATTGCTGTGGGACAGTATGCCTGCCAATTTATGTTTATGAGGCTGTCAAGATAATTTACATGCCTATGAAAATAAACAACATTGCCAATGCAGGGTCTGCTTGTCAAATAATCTTGTCAGGAAGAAATGAAACACTACCGAGCTGAAGAGTAAAGCATATTCATTATTGCTGGCTACACAGATTCTAGGTGACACAATGAAATACATTTATGCCATTTTTCATGTATCATATGAATAAAAAAACGAGGGAGTGGGGTACTTCAGGCTGCCATATATTGTACTGTACAAAACAGATTTAGCACTCAATCACTTTTGTTTCTTCAAAATAATAATAATAATAATAAAAAAAAAGGAATACCCTGGCCCCAGTAACATTAGTGGGTAAAATAAAATGTATTATTCATCTGGAAAGCTGAGAATGCTACACAAAATCATTACTACTTCACAATGGTTAAGCTGAAATAAAATAGCTGCAGAGCTGTCTAGGGCTGAAAAAAATTACTGGGAAGAGTTCATTCAGGAGTTCTGACTAGATAATTATTGAGCTGCACTGACAAACTCTACACTTCCCTGCCAATTACACCTTCCAGGCCATGGCTTTTAGAATAATTTAAAGCAGTGAGATTTAGAATCTTGTTCTCATAATTCCCCATAGACAGCTAACCCTGTGTTCCCTTCTTCAGGAGAAAAACCCCAAACTGAAACTGTACTCTCCTCCAAATTCTCCCTAAGCATGAAACTGCCCTTGGAAACTGCCTCAGAAATGAAACGTATCCAGGAGGAAAAAATGACTCCAAATCACCCCAAAGCAGAGAAATAAGTTTCCCATTAAAATCTTCGGAATGATCACTGTTACTGGCAACAGTAAGAATGACTTCAGAGAAAAATGGATAAGAGGCATACAAAAGGGGGGGTCAGTGTTTATCAAAAGGCTGTAAAGGTATTCTTATTTACGTGGAGAGATTGCCTGTACACAGAGCAAGCAGTTCAGACATGAATAATCTCTACAGTGCATAGCACAGAGCGTGGTGGCAGCCGATGGTATCAGCAGAAGCAAGGAGCCAGACAATAAGCACGCGGATGATGAATGAAGAATGGGGATACGACTGAGAATCACGGGAGAGACGATAATTCAGTACCAGTGAGATAAATTAGAGGGGTACAAGATGAAACACTTAGCTGGCTCAGACACGTATATGCACAGAGTGCAAGGAGTCAGCTGGCTGCTGTAAGGAGAGTGCTGCTCAGATGGGGCCACACTGCCTGCAGCACTGGAAAGGGAAGGTGACCTGTCCATGGAGCTCACTTCACTTGCCTTTCCCATGAACAGGCACCATAAACTGAAGCACTAGATAGGCTAAATGTCTGGGGCCAAATAGATCTGAAACTACTGCTTCAGGCTGGACTGGCCCCTCTGCTGCAGTCTCCATCTGAATATCTCTTACGTAGGGACAGTGCTCTACTAGCACCAAGAGAGGCCAGTGAGCAAGGTCCAAAATATAAACCACACTACTATACTTCCTGTACTTGTTGTAACAGATTACAGGAAAGACAGCAAAAATATGTTTTAAGAGTCTTTCCATGCTGAAATTTTGCTAGAGGTGACATACAATCATTTAATAATAATGGTCTGGTAGACCTGTCAGTGCGCTGGCTTTTAAAATGGCAGCTGCACCCTTTTGTTGACAGCTGTATTATATAGTTAATGTTTGAGTAGAAACCTTGCCTCCAGAAACAGATGGTGAGATGTATACAGACTTTAATGGGACTAGGTTGCCTTTCTTTACAACTTTTTTGATAGAGGTATAAAGCCTAACAGGTAATAGGTTGCATTTAAACAGATTTTCATAGGGTTGCATGAGAGGAGTTAGTTGCAGGTTAGAAAACAAAACAAAAATTTTGCTTCCTCATTGATTTTTAAAGTTTTTTAGATCACAGACACAGAAATTTGGATGGGTGAATTTGCTATAAGGAAAAAAAAAGTGAATGGAAAAAAAATAACCAAATGATAGTCTTGCTCTCTCACCCATTTCTGATTCCTAATGGCAAGTTTCAAATCATATTTGACTGCAAGCCTATTTTGGAAACACGAGTAAAGGTCTCAAAACAGGAACAAACCAAATGTCCAGTGAAACCAGTGGGAATCTGGAGTGGGGCTGAAATAATAGCAGTGGAGTCAGGTACTGTATGTATGTGATACAATGTAGAATCATAGAATGGTTTGGGTTAGAAGGGACCTTTAAAGATCACCTAGTCCAACCCCCCCTGCCATGGGCAGGGACATCTTCAACTAGATCAGGTTGCTCAAAGCACCATCCAACTTGATATTGAACACTTCCAAGGATGGGGCATCCACAACTTCTCTGGGCAACCTGTTCCAGTACCTCATCGCCCTTATCATAAAAAAATGTCTTTCTTATATCCAACCTAAATCTGCCCTCTTTCAGTTTAAAACCATTGCCCCTTGTCCTGTCACTACGGGCCCTGGTAAAAAGTCTCTCTCCATCTTTCTTGTAAGCCCCCTTTATATATTGAAAGACCACATGCTCTGGACTGTGTAAGTAGAAGCAAGATAAATTGCATATAGAGGTAATGCTGTGATTAATGAGAGAAATATTTTCACAGGAGAACTAGGGGTAATTTAAGGCAGGCACAAAGTAAGATTTGTCCAGAATCCTTCCCAGTACACATCAGTCCTGCCCCATAATAACCTGTGCATTCCAGCATTGGGCCTCTTGAGCAGGTGCTTCCAATTGTGTGGCAATTTCTGATTTGAGCTGTTATCTGTAAGAAATTGCATCTGGCTTTCTTCATAGCACTCTATCACATCACCACATGTCTCTGTGATTGATTTAATTAACACTTTTCTCCAGCCCTCTCCCCTTTTTGTAAGCTTCCATCTATTTATTTATATTTCCCCCCAGATTGTTGACTCTCGAGTTGTGTACAATATTTTTAGATACATTACATCTAATGTAAAAGTAACACAAATCAAGCTGCCTTTAACTTCTCAGGCACATATATACCCTATTTTAATGTGGCCATTTATACTGCTGTGTAATACATCTTCATAGTGTTGGCTTAAGCACGAATGACAAGTGTTGAAAATGTAATAAAGACAGGGACACATTAATCCATTTTGTATGAAAATGTGAAAAGGTAATCAGATTTTGAATGGCTGTATGCTTTAAAAATATACTGGCTGAGATTTCTTTTTCCATTCGGGATTCTCACCAGAGATTCTGATTAGAAAGATTTCAGTATAAAATTGCCTTAAAATATTACGATTGTGCCAAAAATGCACTGAGGAAGTTTTATAAAATGAGAGATGAATCTCAATCAGTAATGTGATGACCCCAAAGCTTCTGAAACACTTTAAATAATCAGGGAAGTCTGTATTCCTTTTCTTTTTACAGAATCTTATACCTTGCCCATGGGTAGAGATGTAGGGTCTATTATTATAATTTCTGTTTCTGAATATCCAAAGCTAATTAAATAATTATTGTTAATATTTATTCCAGTCTCCATAGGCAGCCAAGGATACCTTTGTACAAAAATGTGTGTAGAGAAATGTCATCTCTTTTTTTTTCACCCCCCTGCAAAAACAAGATACAGATGGAAAACTATTATTCTGTTCAAAGGACACTCTTGCAGCATATTCTTCCCCATCCAACATTGTGTAGCATGTATTTCCCATGCCCTAAAGAATCTATGCAGTCTGACATAATGCTTTTTTTTTAGGAAAAAGAACCAACTCTTTGCATCTTTCTTACTTTTTCTCACCAGCCTACATGAAGGCTAAGGTAGTAGCTTTGAGATCATTTAATTACACCAACTTGCCTCTTCAAATAACTGTCTAACGTAGGCTGCAATCCAGTCATCTGTAATACTTTCAGATTCACTTCATCAAATTTGGTAGCTCAAGGGCTGGCACTTAAATCCATTCAGTGGTAGTATTCAGAAAGTATCTTCCCACAGGTGACTATTCTGGTTCCACAGCTATTTCCTATTCTGTGTAAAGGGAACATCTCCCAGACCAAAGTTACATTTCAAAATGGAAGAACTTATTAATTGTGATCATTCTCTGTTCAGGCGCTAAATTAAATGATGAAAAACACAGAAGTCCTGATGAAACCAAAAATATTTCTTTAGTTATTTAACTTTGAGTAATTATAGTTCAATGTCATCTTAGCTCTTCAGCAATAGATGAGGATCTGATTGCACCACTGAAAATGTAGCTTCTTATAGCACAGTATCACTGCTCTAGCTTATGTGGCATATTTATCTATGTGCTTGTTTGTCAGTTTGAAGTATTTTAGCTGCAAAATATCAAGGTCAATTTTTCAGATGCTTTACACAGTTTACTATAGGGCCTCAAGCAGAGCTGATGGCTCTAGACATCCTGCCTGTGAATTATAGCGATTTAATAATTTCAGCAATCTTGCACTTACAGCTTCATTATTATTTCCAAAATAACTGAAAGAGTTCAGCACACTTCTTAGATACTTTTGTTCCTGCATGAAACCTAGTAAAGTATAAAGTCTTTTCAGCATATGAAAAGCATTTGCAACATATAAGCAAGTTGTATACCTAAATGTGGAGTGGAAAGGAAAATTATTAGAACATTTCCCACAAGCCTGTGCAAATTATATAAAATCAAGTATTGGCCCTGTCAATCATTTTTCATTTAACACTTTCAATTAACTTGAGATGCTGTAGGATGCCACTTTAAATTATGTACTTAATAGAGTAGGAAGGGGAAGGATTGGTTTCCTGCTGTGGCTAAGGCAGTCCAAAACCGAAGCGGATTCAGCTCTACCTGCAGAGCTCCTCTGTAACCTAAAGCTGTTCGTCTTGCAGCACAGGCACAAAGGAAGGGTGATGGTGTGGTGGATCATCTCCTACAAAGATGGGTCATGGCCCTGCCTCGGTGGGTATCTCCAGGGAGTTCCTGTATTATTAATAGCCTCCAAGGCCAAGCATAAGGAAATCCATTTCAACCTTTGCTGGCAGAATAGTTAGTAATATTTCCTCTAAACTACAATTCTGTCATAACCTCTATCTTGTTTCTTGTTAACGAATGTTTTAATGAATAACACTGAAACTATGTCCATATTTGTGAACTATGGTAATGACATTTCAGGATTAACGGAGATGAGGAGACCATTCATTTATCATCCAGGATGATTGTTTATATAAGGTTTTCCAGAGTCACAAAAAAGGTTATAAATGAAGGAGCACTGGAACAGCACCTCCGGAGCTCTACTTTGTAAAGAAACTTTAAATAGAAATGGAAATGTCACATTCATGCACAGTGCATTTCACTCTTTTCCTCTTTAATTTCTAAGTAAAACTCAGCTCTATTATAAGGGTTAGCACAGTCCATCATATGTTGGTAAAAACCTTAGTTAAAACACCAAACACAAAGTTCTACAATTATTTTTCACTCACCACATCTTTTATGTTCTATGTGATAATTTTGGTGCTCCTTAGGAAGAATGAAATACAGTAATTTTGGGGGGCAAATTCTCATCTTCTGCCATGCAGGGACATGTGGTTCTGCCTCCTGTAGTTCTAGACTATTTCAAAACAGAAAGTTAATACAAAGAGTCCAGGTTGATCCAGATCCTTCCACAGTAATTCATAGGGATACCCAGGACAATAGGAGCCACTAGCATGTCAAGGTGCTTTGAACATAGTGGCATCACGAGAAGAATCTCTAGGTACAGAGTTAGAGGAGTAACTTGGAACCTCAATTTAGATTAGGGCTGAATAATACTCCTGTGAAATCTGTATTTTATATGTATATCTGTCTTTTTTGGACATAGATGGTTTCCACATGAAATGCTTCAGGCTTGCCATGTATGTAACAGCTATATGTCTGAGTAGATATATATTGATATATTGGTAGGTACAGAAATTAGTTGGCTTTAATCATGCTAGACATGTGAGTCAGCCAAGCCTTTGAAATATTTTTTTTTCTTCCTATGGAGGACAGTGAAGATAGGTGGCACACAGATCATTTAGTCATGTTTGCTTTTATAATATAGGCTCATTTATGATTGAGAATTGCAAGAAGTTACTGTCCATTCTCAAGCTGAGACGTGATACTTAATTATATAAGTACCCTCCATCCAGTTCCATGGAAAATGGAACAAGGTGACCTTTAATCACTTTTTGGGCATTTTAAAATTATTTCTCTTGCTTTGCATCTGAGTGGTTAGAGGCAGTTACAATGGAATAAATTCATTACTAAATGCAAGTGTCTGTTTCTGAGTTAGTTCTCTGGCCTTTCTTAATAGGAGAGGCACATAAGCACTTCTGCAAAAGATCTGTCTCATCTCAAAACAGACATCTGAAATGGGGCAGATGAAGCTTGTCCAGTTGAGGCTGCTTTCTCTCCATTAACACAGAGGGAGCCCAAGCTGATTAATACACATGTAAGCATCTACAGAAATCTAAATTTAGGGGAGATTAAGCTCATTCTGTGCATAGCTGAGGGAGTGATAATTAGCAAATAGTATCCCAATAGCAGGAAGATGAAAGTAGATACTTAACATGAGTGACTGAAGTCCCTTTCAGTGTAACCAAGTGTATTGTAAACTGGTAGTGATGCAAGGCTGCTTATGAAATCTGCTGTCACAAGCACACTGTTATCAGTGTTTAAAAGCAGTATAGATGTATATAGATAGACACCTAGAAGGGCTATAACCACATCACCTGCTGCAATGTTATCATATCGTATATAATACATATATATCATCTGCAGGCAGATTCTGAGGAAGGAGAAAACAAGGCTGCCAGAACAGTCTGCCTTCTCTAGACTCTGCTGTTCCTTCTAATAAATTATGGTTCGTCCATGGTTCCTATAGAGAGAACAGATGAGCAAAAAAACCCAAATATATTTTGACTGGGAATAAAAACAGGAAAGAAAATTAGGGTCTGAGCCTGGCTGTTTCACCTGGGATTCTCTGATAGATGGGATTTTACAAAACTAAAATTGGGTTTACTGTGACATAGTCTCAAGCTGGAATTCTCAATCTGTTTCCAAAATTTTCTCTAGATGAATATATTTTCTCTAACTTTAGATGTTTGCTATGTAAAGCCCCATTCCAGCTGCCAGTCCACAGGGGTGCAATCTTCTTACCAACTTACGCGCATGTCTTTGATACCATAGAGGGTCACAAACAGCACTGAATCAATCTCCTAGCATGAGATTCTGCTAGGGCTCAGACCTACATGCAGCTTGTAGATACGGCACAGGAACTGCAGGAGGCCTATAGCCACCTGGACTGGCATCTGAAGACAAGCAGAGACAGCCTAGAGCATCTTTCATGTTACTAGATACATATCTTTAGGTAACTGAATCAAGCCCTAGGTAGTTTATTTAATGGACTTCGTGGAATTATTAGGAGAGGCCCAAAGTCCACACATGGATGGTCAACTGAAATACTTCCAGCTTAGCTTTGATGCCTGACTTTTGGACATGCCAAGTTAATTGAAAATGATGTTACCAGCTTTGTGCAGATGGACGATGACCATGTGTTAAAGAGGATCTTGGCTACATACCATGGCTAATGTGTAGTATAAACTTCCATGGGGAAGTGTATGTCGGCCACAATAATGGACTGAACTAGATAACACATGAATAAATAAGCAACTGCAGTTTGGTTGATCGGGGTCTTCCAGCCTCTGAAGCTGTTATATACTAGCTGTGTACATTTTGTACACTGCTTCATGTTTTATAAAGCAACTGTCACCCTAGTCTCTGTATCAAGCTATGGGTATCGCTAGCTGCTCTTTAATTAAGTTACAGTAAGAACAAGTTAGAGAAAAAGACAGAGTTTAAAATTGAGAGTAGAAATGTTAACAGTATTACATTCAGTCAAGTAGACAAAGCTGAGTAGTCAGAGTAAATCAGTTTAAAATGATCCACAAATGGTTAACATAATTTTTGTTTGAATCAGGCCCTGTGTTGTCTTTAAAGCCACATCTGAAATCTGTACAGTATTTAGCTACACATGACAAAACAAGATGTCTTCTGCTCTGACTAGAGCTACTTGTGATCTTGAAGGCTTCTATACAAAACACTGAAAAGCACTAACGCTTATTTTCAAAATGTGTCACCTAGAAGTAGATATTTCAGTATCAATAATTACATCTTATAATTTAATAAATAGCAGCTCTTCTAGATGACTTCTAATTATAGTATAAAATGTAAATTCTGTTTCTGTTTACTTGAATCACTTAGGACTAAAGGGTTATAGTCTTACATTAGTACCATATTCTACAAATCATCCCACTGATTACTTGTAGATATGTATTCCACTGAGTATGCTCATCAACATTGTTACTGAATCAGATGAAATAGGATTAGGAGGGACTTAGAGGTCATTCAGTCCATTTTCTTGTCTCAAGCCATGATCAACTATACTTTGAACAGCCTTGACGGGTGAGGGAGATTTTACTCTCTGCAAAATTTCTTTCAGTATTGCTTATTTTTATAGTCAGAAAATGTTTCCCTCATGTTTAAACTAATTCTCCTTTACTTCAGTTTAAGTCCATTGCTTCCTACTGTAAAATGGACATAGAGAAAGCTCATTCATGTCTTTTCCTCTACCCATTTGTTGTTTAGGTTGTTGAAGACAAGTTATCATCCCTCCTTTTAAGATTTCTTTTTTCTAAAGAAGGCAAACTGAGTGCCTTCAGTAGGTCAAGTTTTCTGGCCAGACCTAAGTGCATTAGTAGGTCTGAATTGCTCTGAGCAGCCTCACCAGGAGTCCATAAAAGTGTCGATCCCAGTCCTTGCCTGACATGGTGTAGGCAGGTCTGCATCCTGCCCTGTCCCCTGCTCATTCTGACTTATTCACTTGACTTCCCAGATTGACCTCAGACATTTTGCATTTGTCTCATGCTCACCAAACTGTCAGCGAAGACCATTACTGCCTAGACCTGACCTTGCTTGCATATTGTGGGACTGCACCCAGGTCAGCCAGGCTACCATCCTACCTGTGCTATGGTCACCCTTGGTCCCCAGCTTGGCTGCTCTTGTTGTGCAGACCTGTTCCTACTAACCCCTGATAGAAACATTTTGTTTCCCTCCTATTGGAACCGTCTTGAATTTCTGGGTTGTCTTCATCTTTTTTGCTGATTTGTCAAGATCATTTTGTATTCTAGTCCTTCCCTCAAATCTTAGTGCAGGCCCTCCTAGCTTGGTGCTGATTAGTAATTAAATAAGTATACACTTCATGCTTTTGAAATAATTAAGGGAAATATCGAGTGGTGGCAGACTGAAGACAGACCATGTGAAATTCCACTTACGGCATCCTTCCAACTTGGCAGTGAACCTTAATAGCTACTCCCCCAGCACGATATTCTTCCCTTCCAGCAGCGCTGTATTTCCTTAGCTTGTTTAAGAGAGACCTGCCGAAGTTTAGCCACATGATCTCTGTTTTTTCTCTCTTTTTTCAGGAAGGCTCTTAACTTCTCACAGAAGGAAGGTGAATAGATATGACATGATTTGTTCTCAGCTGTTCTTCATCTCCTGATAAGCATGTACCAGCTGTATACAAGTAGTTCAATTATTTATTCCAGTATTTTCACAGGAACTGAAGGTCAGCTGCTAGGTTACTCCTTACATCCATTAAAAATAGACAATGCATTTTCCTTTTCCAGGCTTCTGAAGCCTCGCTAGTCCTTATGAGTTCACAAAGTTGCTGACCCTGAGACTGTTTGAGTCAGTACCATAAAGTGAATTTCGTTAAGCTCAGACAGTTCAAACTTATCTAGCTGTTCTCTAATTGGCTCTTCTAACTGCTCTTCTGGCCTGAGAATTTACCTCTCATCGTGGATGGTGATGTAATGGGCTGTCTGATGAACACTGTTATTCTCAGTGAAGGCTGAAGCAAAAGAATGCAGTAAATGCTTTGGCTTTTCTTTGCACCACCTGTCAATAGCTACCTGTCCTTGTTAAGCACCAGATCAACTCTTTGCTTGATCTCCCTCTTCCTTGGTAACGTATTGCACTTACAGAGGATTCTTGCTTTCTTGTTGTCCTTGCTAGAACACTTGCTACATTTTTCCTTTTTAAATGTAGGTTTCTAAATCTGTTTTTAGGCATCTAGTAGGAGCAGACTGCTTTTTCAAGGGTGATAACTGGGTTATTTGAGTATCTGAAGATTCTGTTCAGGTGCTTAAATGCAAATTTACATCTCCAACTTTAAACTTTGAAGTCTGAAAATGTTGGGTTATGTAAAGAAGTATCACATCCACTTAGCTGCTTTCAGCAACAAAATAAGAGGGGAGGAAAAAAAAGAACGAATACTACACCCAATTTATCAGACCTTCAATCTTTTTAAATGTTGTTGTTTTCTTAATTTATTTAAAAGGAATAAGCTCTTTCTTTTAATGCTTTTGCTAATTCTTCCAATAAAATACTAATTTCTTTTTCTTTCACACATGTAACAGTCAGAAGCTTATTTCTTGATTTAAAATTAAAGCAATTACTTACTGCATTATTTCCTTAATAGAAAACCCCTAAATTACCTCCCAATTTAGAGTGCCTCAGTGGTTTCTACAAAGTGGTTATCAATGGTGTCTAGCTTCATTTCCACTGCAAAATAGAAGAATGTTGTTAATATTAACTCATCCTCCTCTTTCAGGCATTCTGAACAGCTTTAAATGATCTTTTTCCCTTTTAAAATGGAGAGAGAAATAATTATCTTCTGCTTAGTGCTACAAACTAGGTTACAGAACTAACTCCACATGGCTCCTGTTTGGGTGTGCTTGATGACCAGAAAAAAAATACTTATGGCTTGTCCACACAAACATTTCTCTGAGCCGCCTAAATGCAAGGGTACTCTGTTATAAGAGTTACTTAAGAAAATTACTGATTCCATGGACTGCAAACTCTATTGTGCATAGATTATCTTATTCATCGGTGAAGACGTGTTGGGATTCATTGCATGCATAGAGATTCTCATTATGTCCCAGAGTAGGACCATACTAAATGATGATGCCTTATTTCAGCTGATGTTTATACCATTTATACAAGGAAATCTTATAAAGAGTTTTATATTTGTTGTTGTTACACATAATTAATTCCATTGCATCCAACTTTTCCCGCTGATAGATAATGCCAGCTTGTTTTCTTCATCCTCTATAGTAATCAGATTGCATCGTTGTGCCACATCGTGCCAGAGACATTCATGGGGATTATAGAGGTATCTGTGACACAAAGTCTGGATACAATCACCAAAAGTTTTGCAATGTTATAAAGGATATATATTTTTTCTCCTCTCAATTCATGTTTCATAGGTAAAGAGCAATTCCGATTTGTGTTCCAAACATACTGACAGAAACAGGCACCCATGCTGTTTAACTTCAGCCTGTAACATAAGTAAAGTCATAAGCAATGGCTAAGAGGTCCCTATAACAAATTGCACTGGGCTCAATTCCACATCCACTTCTGATTCCTGCAAAGGTAATCATCATGCGCAACTTCCTTCTTTCTATTATTCTGGGGGAAAAAGGAACAAAGGGAAAAAAAAAAGAAGGCATAGGTAAAAAAAGTCAAAAAATGCAATAAAATATAACATCATTTATCTTCCACCTGCACTCCCAGTAAAAGCAGTTAACCACTGAGTCTACATGTTGGTTCTGCTTTACTTAATCTGACATGTATCAGATGTATTTGACATTCAGGGGATAACTGATTTTATAGGGAAAGGACTTTCGGGAAGGCCAGAGGGTGAACTTCAGTCAATGTGAATAAAAGAGTCTGTAATCACTTTAATATCACATTATTACTATGATTAACATTAAATGCATCAAATGTTTCCAGAAGCTTCAATTTCTATCTTTTCAATGGCAATGGGGAAAAATACAGAATAATAGAATCATAGAATCATTTAGGTTGGAAAAGACCTTTAAGATCATCAAGTCCAACCGTTAACCTAACACTTCCAAGTCTACCACTAAACCAGGTCCCTAAGTGCTTCCTCCACACGTCTTTAAAAACCTCCAGGGATGGTGACACAACCACCTCCCTGGGCAGCCTGTTCCAATGCCTGACAGCCCTTTCAGTGAAAAAGTTTTTACTAATATCCAGTCTAAACCTCCTCTGGCACAACTTGAGGCCATTTCCTCTTGTCCTATCACTTGTCACATGGGAGAAGAGACCAACACCCACCTCTCTACAATCTCCTTTCAGGTAGTTGTAGAGAGCGATGAGGTCTCCCCTCAGCCTCCTCTTCTCCAGACTGAACAACCCCAGTTCCCTCAGCCGCTCCTCATAAGACTTGTGCTCCAGATCCCTCACCAGCTTCGTCGCCCTTCTCTGGACACGCTCCAGCACCTCAATGTCCTTCTTGTAGTGAGGGGCCCAAAACTGAACACAGGATTCGAGGTGCGGCCTCACCAGCGCCGAGTACAGGGGCACGATCACCTCCCTACTCCTGCTGGCCACACTCTTTCTGATACAGGCCAGGATGGCGTTGGCCTTCTTGGCCACCTGGGCACACTGCTGGCTCATCTTCAGCCGCTGTCGACCAACACCCCCAGGTCCTTTTCTGTGGGGCAGCTTTCCAGCCACTCGTCCCCAAGCCTGTAGCGTTGCCTGGGGTTGTTGTGACCCAAGTGCAGGACCCGGCACTTGGCCTTGTTGAACCTCATCCAATTGGCCTCAGCCCATCGATCCAGCCTGTCCAGATCCCTCTGCAGAGCCTTCCTACCCTCAAGAAGATCCACACGCCCGCCCAAATTGGTGTCAGCTGCAAACTTGCTGAGGGAGCACTCAATCCCCTTGTCCAGATCATCGATAAAGATATGTAGATGAAGAAGCGTTCCTATGCAGGACATGCTGACAATTTATAGGCACTTCATATCCTTAAACAGAACTCACTAGATGAAATGTTTTTGACTTATGACTCTTCCAGAATACACCTCTAATAGATAGATCCCAGCTTATATAGCTTTTTGAACAGGAAATTGTCTGAAAATTAATAAGTTTATCTGTAATGAAAAAATAATTAGTATCAATAAAACTTGGTTCCACCCACAAGCTTTCTGCTAGTTTACTCAGCCTGAGGAGCAGCCAGTCTTCAGGAATTCATAAGATGCATGTCATAATCTTCCTGCAGAGAAGACACACATCCCACATATCTGAGTGTACTGAAGAAATGGGGCAAGGGAGGAGAGAGAAATCCAAGTATGCTTCACAGTCAGAGCATGGCAATTTCTCTTAGGAGTCCTGAGACTTTAGAGTGTGTGCCATGGTCTTGGGTAACCTGGAGTCATTTCCATCCCTCCCCCCCACAGCAATCCCAAATGGCTTGTTTCTTTCCGGAGTCAAGGAATTGAGTTATCCACCTATCTGTGTATAAACTGCACATCCAACCCCAATGTCATCCATCATGAAGTATCTGTGACTTGGGAACTGCACTTACATGTCAAGAGCTGCATCTAGCACAACATCCATTACTGGGTATCCATGCTCCTCTGCCCTAGCTTCCGATGACACCAAAGTGATAAAGCAAAGAAGTGAATGCTGGAAATAGAGGCAGACCTGCCAGTCATGTTGCGTTATACTACTCTTTGTATGTACTCTTTTTTTCACCCAGTTGCTTGTCCTTGAAAGCCCCTGGACACAGTACTCCAGATGTGATATCGCAAGGGCCAGGTAGAGGGGAACAATCCTTTCCCTTGACTTGCTGGCTATGGCCTTACTACAGCTAACACCAAGCAAGCCCATGTCAAAACCCTGACTAATATCAAGGCATAAGTTATTGACTGCTTATGTCTTATTCATCAGTTATCCTACCAAATGTTGTTAAATGCACCTATTTCCTCAGATCCATTGGTCCTGGGCCTGGCTTAAGGGGTTCTCCAGTTGAATTGCAGCTGATCTTGCATACCAGCTTTTAGGTTTCTCCCTGGGTATAACCCTTAATATCAAACTTAAGTTTCTAGGCCATTATGTCCTGGCATCAGCAGCTGTATGTGCTCTACCAATTATAGTGGTTTCTTACTCACATGCTGGAGAACTGGAAGTAAGAAAGCAGGTGGTATTTTCTGACAATTTGGAAGGTAAACAAATCCTTGCAGAAGTGAGAGATAAGTATTTCCTATTTCTCCTCTGCCCCAGCTCTTGGGAGCAGTGTCACTTTTCAGAGCAGGGGCATGTGTACTCCTGAAACTCAGAACCCTTCTAAAAAGACAAATTTCCTCAGCAGATGATCTATAGGTGAAGAAAGAACCTGTCAGAGATAAAACAGAGTTGGAGATGTTCTCCATAACATGCAGCTCCGAGGATTCAGTCTGCTGAGTATCTCAACATCTTTTCCACATGTATCTTAACATCATTCCACTTGCTGCATCTCATACCATCACTTTGCTTATCTTCCCTGATAACACAGACATGTTAACTTTTTGCTACTTCTTGTCCTCCACCCCCTTTAACAGAAGAAATTGTGCATTTAACACTGTGCAGTGCAAGAGGATACATTGATTCAGTAACAAACGGCATCCATCAAAGTTTGCTGCTGTGTTTCTGAAATTTTGGATGCTGCTACAGACAGCCATGAAGGTGGCCAGCCAGACTTCCCTCGCTCCCTCAGGAGTCAGTATCCAGATCATACGACTCCTTAATGGGAGAGTGGCTGCAGCATTTCAGTTGTCTTCTGGGTACATCTGTCTCTCTGCACTGATTATATATTGGACTGTATCAAATAATACAGTCAGATGAGTGTGGTGCGTAAAGCCTGCATTAACAACTTACGAAGGGCTTTTCTGCAGGGCTAGAAAGGAGCTACATGCACTTTTCTAGTTTTCTGGCAGAGGTGTGCTGAATTGAGTATAGGTGTTTTTTCCAAACTCTAAGTGGAAAGTGCAGGTCCTAAAAATTCATTCATTGTTTGTCCTCTTTGAAAAGAGGGAAATAGAATTTAAAAGCAATGCCATTGATTCTTCATTATAGTGTAGGATTATGAGATCTTAGCCATGAAAAGCTAAGGCTCATTTCAGCATGTATTGGATTTATAATCAATAAAATAATTACTTGATTCAATCTTAGGTACTAGGTCAATTAATTATATTTTAAAAATTATTTTTGGCTTCGAGGATTGTTTTACCTATATTGCATAGCAAAGTAATGATATAATTAGGAAGAAATTAATCACTCCGGCAAGGTAGTTTTCCATTTGCACTGAACAAGTAAAAAGTAGAATGAATGTGTATTTCGGACAGGATCACTTATATACGTTTTTGCACACCTAGCTAAACTAATGAAGACTAATCACCATTATGCCCATGTCACAGGGTAAAATTCATATTGTCTAAATTGGATCAGGATCGAAGCAGTTTATTGAATTACTAATGCCATGTAATTAATTGGCAATCAGTGAACTATACATTCAGGATGAATATCAGCAATGCAACACATAAACCATACCACTACACATCGAAAAAATGTTAATGTATGTGGACTAATATCTAAACATCCTTTTATAACTAATTCCAAAATTTATAACCACATATGCACCCATTCATTTTACACATTATGTAAACAGACACCCCACACACACCTCACAGGCCATGCAGGTTACCAACGTCCCTCTCTTTGGGGGGCGCAGTCCCTATTTACATTCCGCTCCCATGGGAGATGAGGGTGCTGTTTGTGTGCTCGTGCTGCTCCCTGCAAACCCCCATGCCCATGCAGGGCAGAGCCCCCTGCGAGGCCATAGACACACCCTGAGGGGTCCCCTTTTCTGCCCCTCACGCTGGCTGGGTGCCGTTTCACAGAATCACAGAATCACAGAATCACTAAGGTTGGAAAAGACCTGTAAGATCATCAAGTCCAACCGTTACAAAAAAAAAAAAAAAAAACACTAAAAAAAACCCAAACCACACACCACACACAAAAACCACCGCACAAAAAACCACCCACACCACACAACACCATGCCCATTAAACCATGTCCCACAATGCCACATCCACATGCTCCTTGAATACCTCCAGGGAGGGTGACTCCACCACCTCCCTGGGCAGTCTATTCCACTGTGTTACCACTCTCTCAGTAAAGAAATTTTTCCTAATATCCAGCCTGAACCTCCCCTGGTGCAAATTGAGGCCATTTCCTCTTGTCCTGTCACTTGTCACTTGGGAGAAGAGACCAACACCCACCTCTCTGCAACCCCCTTTCAGGTAATTGTAGAGAGCGATGAGGTCTCCCCTCAGCCTCCTCTTCTCCAGACTGAACAACCCCAGTTCCCTCAGCCGCTCCTCATCAGACTTGTGCTCCAGACCCCTCACCAGCTTCGTCGCCCTTCTCTGGACACGCTCCAGCACCTCAATGTCCTTCTTGTAGTTTCCACCAGTGTCCCCGGGGAGGAGGCTCAGGCCAGCCCGGGCAGGGTGGTGCTGTCACAGGATGACTTCTGGCAGCACCAAACCAGGTTTAAACTACTGCTCTATTTCAGTGTCTCTTATTTTCATCCTAATGACTGCAGCATGAGCTCCAGGTAGATTCTGACTATTTCCATTTACACATGACTAGACTGGTATATTCAGTTGTGTTTAAACTAATGTATTTCTGTGCTGTTGATGGAATGACTGTTCATTCTATACTTTTTTTAATTTCTTTTTACAAGACCAACATTTCACACACTGCGTTCAAAGAGTCAATCCCTTGTTCTGAAATTGCTCATAGCTGTTTTTCCCATGTTTTAAAAAAAGCTCTTTCTGTCTACCCTATAAGCATTTCTTACTAAACCAAACAACAGCTGCATCAGCTTTGTTCAGGGTTGGCAAACTGTTTTCTAGTCTCAGCACCGATCTGCATGTTATGGTTTTATCTTTTCAAACTGGCTTCAGGCTCACATAACCACTCCCCATAGTACAGCCTGCTGATGGCACTGAATGGTAGAAATAGGAGAATTGTGTGGCAAGAAGTGAGGAACCTGAAAATATTTTCCTTGCCTAACATCTTGAAACACACATTCACCTTATTCTGAAGTTTTAAAAAAAAAAATATAAATCTGAAAAGTTTGCACCGATGTTAGTATTACGCCTTCATCAGATTGCACTGAGATAACAAAATAAGACAAAGGAAACTCATAAAACTAGGAATGTGAGAATTAAGGAAAATTTTCCTATGGTTTTGCATCTCATATGTTATTGACTTTGGTGTTTAGGAATGTATGGGCTTTGAATAAAGCTTTTGCACAACTGCAGGCACTTCTAGTGGCTGTATTTTGAGAGGGTTGCCTGCTGTCTAAGAAGAAATAACTCTATCCTGAAGCATTTTTCTGAGTGGCAGCATGTGAGAGATTTCTCTGCCCGACCTAGCTGCTATATTTAATTAAACTTGGAGGAACTTCATAGGTCTGAGATGTTTACTTTTCTTGTAGAACTCAATCAACAGGACTAAACTTTATAAAGGAATTGGAGGGACAGATAGGTAGACACTTACATACACACAAACTGTGTGATGATTTTTAAGATATTAGTTTCAAAAAGAGATAAAGGGGAAAATACTTTGAGGATTTTGCAAATAGACACATTTTTTCTCATCATAGAAGAAACAAAACAAAAAGAAATCCACATATAAAATTGGAATTAAAAAAAATGGGGGGTTTTATCCTGCTTGGTATTTTTATCAGAAACAGATACATCAGCTCTACCTTTTAATGATGTTCAAAGAACAAAATATTGGAGGATTTAAAGCATTCTAACTTTTATTTAAAACTGACCTGCAGGGACTTCTACTACTGCCAGCATTTTCATTACAGGCAATCTGCCATCATATTGAAAATATCCTCTGTAATTTGAAAGAAATAAAATTAAGGTAGTTCTGTAATACGTAAATAGAGATCTAGATTAATTAACCCCAAACTGCATAAAAATTAATGAAGACTATGAATACGGAGTTAAAATCATCCTATAGAAAATAATATAGTATTATATCACTACTACAGGCAAAAATATCATTATTAAAACTCTACAAGTTTTATATACACTAAGAGTTCTTTTTCTTTGGAATTTCATAGTAGTAGGAGAGGACATCCAGAAAACACAGAGCTGTTTTTAATAAAACATCTGCTTTCTCAAAGTCTTTCTATATTTCCTCCCTTATCTCCTTCAAGTTGGCAGCAATATTATTCTTAAGGACCAAGATTCTTCAAGGTTGTAACAACCTTCCCACTGAGTCAGTGGATACTAAGCAGCAGCTTGTAGGGTCTGCCCGTGGTTCAAAAAAGAAGCTCCAATCACGGACCCATCTGAAATAATCAAGCAAATAGTTCAGTGTTGCACCCTCGCATTATGCAGTGGTACTACTTAGTGATCATTGGAAAAGTACTCTTTTCTTTTCTGTAGAGACATAAAAATTGATTGCTTAAGACAGACAACATTATATTCTTTTTTTCTGTTTTTTTTTCCAGGCAAGCTGTGTTCAATGATCTTTAGAAGGCAGAAGCTTTTCAGCTGTTTACTTCAAAAAATCACGTTATTTTTTCCACTACTAAGACTGTTGTTGTCATCAGCTAAAAGTGTATAGTAGTGCATTCTTTCCATTTGTTTCTAGATATTTTGATGTATATTACAAGATGTTTGACTTGCACATTTTCTTCCTCAGCAGCTAATTGACCTTGCTTTAGCTGAGACATCAGAAATAATTTTAAACTCTTCACTTTGTGCAAGTGCCACTGAACCCAAAATGAAATAAAGCCAGTGAAATGTCAGAAATGGGTAGTGTCAAACTATCAATCAGATGCTAATCCTGACAACGTTAATTTTAGCTAAGCTCAAAGGATCAGTCAGGAAGAGGATTTCAGTACTACAGCACTTCAAATTGAGAAAAAATATTTCACAGACATTTAATGCTTTGTGTTAATTTTGCAATTAATAATAACAATATTATAATTTATAGAGACAGAAATGTCAAAGTAGGACAACCTTATCCATCATGCCCTGTGCAACTTAAAGTCTGACAGAGGTCATCAGATACTCAAGTTCCTAAATAATGTACTGAACAGACAATCTCTTTAACGCCATGAAGAATAAGCTTACAGAAACAGATATCCAAACCACACTATCAGCCAGTTAATTCTGAGTTCTGCTGGGCAGCCTGATAACTAGACTTTTTCTTATTTTTCTGTAACTCAGTATTAAGAAGAAAGGAAAGTGGCTCAACTATTTCAAAGCTGAAGGCAGAGGTGAAAAACGGTTTATATTATGTCTGAAACAGTTATAAAGACCACCGTTACATATGTAGAGTACAAAGGAATAAAGGACAGAGGATGAGTCTAGGCTGCTTTGGTCACTGGTAAACATCTCTCATGTTCACATTCAAAAATCATAAGGCCCTAGGTATCTAATTTGCCAAACAAACCATGATCTCCTGTTTTACTTTTTGTGCTCTGATCATTCTTCAAGCTCTTCTTCATGTTTCTTTCACTGAGTTCATATTTCTTGATAATGAGTCATACACAGTCAGACACAGAAAAAGCCTTCGCTGTGCTCTGCTTGAACACTTGCCTATCATCACTAAATATCCCTTGACTGATACATTATAAGATTGCATTTGCACTGTCTGCTTTTGCATTAGATTGGTGGTGCACATCAGCCAGACCGCCAACTAAAAGTATCATCTTCACACAACAAACATTGTTCATGCTGGCAATTCTTGTTAGTAGTCACTAAATTTATCATACCGTCTTACATTATTAATTGTCTTATGACATAGCTTACTTCAGTCCTTTGGGTCTTTGTATGCTCTCTATGTTCTATTTCTCATTGTGTGCACTGCTTATGCCTTCAAATGATGTTGTGTGCTCATTTTATTAGCACATTCTTATGGTAAAGTCATTAAAGCAGATACCAGCTAAGTTTGATCCCAAGACTGTTTTTTTGAGAAAAAAAACACAGGTCATCTCTTTCTATTCCTGAACAACCTCTTATCATTTCCCCTTTAATCAGTTCCTAGCACACTTTTCAATTCCTACTACTCTAATCCAGTTTAACAAGTAGTCTATTACGCAGCATCAATTTCCTATGCTTCACTGAAAACATAATAGATATTTTTCAATTTCTTTGTCTAGAAAATCAGTTATTTTAACAAGCAAAAGCTATCATGTCAGTCTGTCATGTTCTTCTGCATTGCATTTTTTCCCTTTCTATGTATCTCAATGTTTCTAATTATTCTTTCCCATGAAACCTTCTAGTTTTGCATATGGCTGAGGGTAGGTTACCAGGTTAGTGCCTACCTCAATTACTCTCAGCTGCCCTTTGTAAATATTTATCATATATGCAGTTCTCAAATGAAGATTTTATATCCTCAGCATGATGGATATTGATACAAATTTACAATTAATCCAGTGTACCACTTATTTCAGTATTCTGCAGCGGTGTTTATCTGTTTTACAATTTGCACTTGAGATTCACTTCGCCTTGGGTGTAGTAATTCAGATTATAATTTTCTTCTTAACATATTTATCTCGATTATACAACCTCTGTGTGTCCTCCTTTGTTCCACATCCTCCTTTTCAGTCAATGAAGAGGTATTTGTTTAAGGTTTGGACCATACATATTATTTCTCTTTTCTTGTTTCTTTTCTACATATAGCTAAAAATCTTTATTAATCGTGTTCATATTTTTTGCAAGGCTGGACTCAGCTTGATTTTTGAGAGCTTGCATTTTATCCTTACTTTATCTGAACCACTTTCTGATTTGTAGGACTTTCTTGGTGTTAATTTTCCTTTTTCCATTCATTGTAGATTCTCAGTTTACACATAATATCTTTGTGGAAATTGATCTTTACCCAATTCAGTGTGTATTCCTTCTCTGCTTTGCTCCCCATTCATAGTCTGCAATTTGCAGATAATTTTATTCACTTTTGGTTAAAGACATTTGAAGCTTCCAGTAAATTCAAGTCTTTTTGACCTTGTTTTACTAACAGGTTTTCTTGATTTTTTAAGGCTTGCTGATTTGAAATCAGAAAGGGAGAAGACAGGAAATATATTCACTGATTAAGAAAACAGAAATTTAAAACCAAGAAACAGATTGTTCCAAAAGGGTGAATGTCCACGCCAATGAAAATCCAATAACGCTAAAGGCAAACTTAGAGCTCAGTTAAATGTTGCTTTCCACTTCATGTGCTTTTTGCCTGTTGCTCTTAGAACAGTTTGCAAAATTAATTGACTGAGAACCATGACCCTCTCCAAAGTAGACAATTATTATTCTCATTTACAGATGGGTAAACAAGCATTCAGGTTAAGTGGCTTGTCCGAAGTTATTCAGTGGTGGAAGTGCAACTTCACACTCCTGACGGACAGTCCTGTAGGTTATACTACCTTCCCAACCCATTTACTGTTGCCTATGCAAACTGCAGATATGAGGGCAGGTTTGCATGCGGCTTTGCTACTACCCACCTCTACCTATCTTGTGTTTAAATTTACCTGTTCCAAATGGACCCTGATCAACAATTATTATCACAACAATAGCATGAACATTCAACAGAGATCTTTACAAAGTCAACAGAGAGCTCCATGGTGACTGAAAATCAATAGAGCAGAGAGAAGAATAAAAATTATTTTTGTAATGACTCCTTTTGAAACGAGTATTCGAGTTGCATGAGAACTCATGACTCAAATAGTGTTGCATGGTCTTATGAATAGTAATGAAATCAAATCCTAAACAGAGGTATTAGATTTTAATTGAGCTATTCTTTAAAAGACTTTTTTCACAGTGTCAAGGTCATATTCTCACAGATAAGAAGTTTATTATACAAGAAGAACAGTGATAATAGGCACTGGAGACATATTGAGTACATGTGGCATGCTACATGAAAGAAGAGAGAAAATATACTAAAAGCAATAATTGAAGTATACACAGAAGACATTCCCATTGATAAGTAGTTTAAATTATTAAAGCATATAAGAGGTTATTAAGTAGAGAGTGTATAAATTACTTTTTTGCTGAATATAACTTTTGTACCTCTCCCAAACTTATTCTTCTTTTAAAATGAAGTTTAAATATAATTCAATTTTTAAATATCTTTTGAAATATCCTTTAAGATGGATGTGTTATCACAAATGTAATCCTGATGCATTTGTGATCAGGTTACCTTTATATTATTGTCTTTATATTTATTTATTTATTATTTATTGTCTTTAACTGTGAGTCTGAATAGCATTAGTTTGAAGAGACCAGACCTCTTGGCCCTGAGGCCTTCCCAAGGTTTCCCTAGACTCAGCAAAGCCTTTAAGCATGAGCTAAACTTTAAATACATTAGTAATACCATCTTCCTTAAGCAGGGTTTAATGTTTTACTACTGAAGCCAATGAGATTTAAACAAGTGCATAAATGCTTTGGTGTAACAGCTCCTTTGCTTTCCTATTTGTCTGCATTATATCATACGGGGGATTCATGCTGTTTTATGTTGCCCTATGGAGGATCTGGCACTTAGTGTCTGCCTTCTCCAAAATTTGTGTCCCATATAGCTGACAGGACGGTCCATTCCACAAGGAAAAGGAAAAGCCACATGGGTCTGTGGCAGGGAGTTTCCAATTAAGCTGTGGGCTGTGCAGGAAAGTACACAAAAATGGGTTCTCCATGTTAAACTGGCTATGTCAAAGGAGCAGATACATTTTCCTGAAATGGAGTCCAGTTTTAACTCCTTCTCCAGAACCTTCCACCTGAATGCACACCAAACCATCTGCCTCCTGATTTGCAATGCTTCACAGATAATCTATTTTAAAAAATGTGGGTGTCACAGTCCTTTCTGATTCATTGGCATAATTTCCATTGCAGAGAGGGTGCCATTGTCTTTTTTTCTCATTTAACCTTCCAATAATAATATTTTGTTTATTTCAGCCGGGAGCAGTACTAATAATTATAACACAATGTGCTCATACAAAAAGGAACAGATAATATTCATGGAACAAAATTAGAAAATATTCATATGCCCATATGGCACATAGAAATTACTATCCCATTAGCTGTTAGCTTTCTGTTAGTAAAAATTGGAGTCAGTTTACTCCTGACATGTCCATGCAAACAACCTAACTTCTATAATAGCTTATCCATAATTTTCTAGTTAGGAATCATTTCAAGCACAGCAACAAAGTATTACAAAACCTGTGTCAAAGTCTCACTTCTTGCAGTCTCACACCTTCACTGTTGACATACATTGGCAGTCATAACTGACATCAGCATTTCCAGAAAAACTGGTCTTATCTCATTGTTTGTCTCATTCCCACTTCTTGCGGAGTCTCTGCATGCATCTTCTGCATTTGTTTTAGTTCAGTATTAGACTTGGAACTGTCTCTACACCAGTCCTTCATTAAAAGTTATTTATCAATACAGGCACTTAAACTAAGCACCCAGCTAGATTTCTAACATTCAAGTAAAAATCACTTTCACTGAATTCTGGGATTTTCCCCAGTATTTTTCTGGATGGATCAGAAAAACTTGTTAAACATTCAAAATAGTTTTTCCTCTAATATCTTACATTAAACAGATTTTTTTTTTTTAAATGTGGAAATTGAATTAATTCATATATACACAGAATCTAATTCCAAAGATATAAATCTGATGACCTTTGTTTCTCACATACCAGAACAGTTAACTATTTTGCTAACGTAAGGAATCCAAGCATTAATTCTAATTCTTGTAGTAGAGTACAGTAGGATTAACTTTCCTTTTTTCTTTTTTTTTCCCCCTGTTTTCCCTAAATATATCATTTTCTTCTTGACACTCTGAAAAGTTCATTACATTCTTAAGCAATATAGATATTGTCACAGCATGCTGAAGACCCTACTTGCTTTTGTAAGCAGCCCTTAGCTATTGCTTCATGGCTATGTAGGATTTCTCTGAACCATGAGACAAGGGATATCTCCCAGGAGTTCCTCCAAAGATCATGGAATCCTAGGTGACAGTCAGAAGGATTCCCACTGACATGGTCCCCATTGCTCTGAAAATATCTGATATTTATTTCAGAGTGCAATTTTTATCTACGTTTTTCCAGTAAACGCTCTACCTGCACATATATTCAAGCTAGCCATAAGTGCTGAATTCGCTTCTTTTACCTCTCATAGTCTATTGCAGCAGATTCAATTATCACAGGAATGAGGAAACCTTACAAAAGTTCAGTATTTGCTTTAAATTTAACCAGAATTTCTAGTGATTTTGATGTACTGATATCTGAAATGCCACTGTTTCCACTGAGCTTAGAAATGAAAATATATATGTCCACAATGCCTTATATACTATGTAGTCTAAGGATTAATTTTGAGAAAATGCTAATTATTAAATGTGGTTTCTTTTTTCCTTCCTCTTAGCCTTGGACAGAGTAATATTCATATTGATGAAAGTTTTTGTACATTTACTGGTTGCAAATGAACAGTTCTTTCTCTGCAATGTTATGTATTCATGACCTATTTTTCCACCTTCTTTTATACTTATCAGTATGGAATGTTTAAGAACACCGGTGTTTATATGTACAGAATTTATAGGAACCGTACCATAACCAGTTTTTACAGCATGGAGACTTTAAAACCTACAACAGTCTATGTGGCAGAGAAAAAATGACTGAAAGCCTTTCTGCTTACACTAAACCTGAGACAAACCTTGATATTAATAAGGGTCTGCTCATCTGAGTGAGGTATTCAGCATTGCACCTAGGCCAGATGGTAGACCAATAACACACATTTCACTGAAAGGTCTAAGAAGTACTGAAATAGTCATCTAATGGAGATTATGTCCCAACATATGTTTTCCACTAAGACTGAGTTGTTGGAGACCAGCATGAAAGCCTTGATACAGCAAGATTTACATCCTTTCTTTCTTATGTCTTTTCTAAACTCATTAAAGTTAGATGAGTAGTAGATGTATGAAAAACTTTGACTGATTTGGTTTTCAGGAGACATTATAATTTGCATTTGATCTTAAAACCCAGACAAATTAAACCATGGAATAGGATTAGACAGGTAGTGATATTCATCTTTCAAAATTAATTCTGATTTTTCTGCTGAACACAGCGTTTCCTTCCAATATTCCAAAAAAGTAATATATCTTCCAAGGTCTGTTAAGAGAATCACTTGGACTTTTTGGGCAGCTATCTCCTTTTTTTTGTACAGATATTAAAATTGAGGAGGTCGCTTTCTGAAGTTACTTTCAATCAGTTTCAGGTGTGCTAAAGAGGGAACACTTCTAAGGACTAATTCTCTGACTTTTAATGGTGTTTTCATGCATCCAGTTTTAAGAAATTATTATAGCCCAGCAGGTTATCTGACTTCTAATTGCTTCCTGTAGTACCCGGAGAGTGACAGACTCTTCCAGAGAATGATTCAGGTTAGGAACATAAACTACGTGCTTGTGCAAGGCCACACAGCTGCCACCATCTCCGAGCCTGCCCTGAATGCCAGCAGCCAAACCCCTAGGAGTAGGGGAAGAGGTTGCAGAGCTGCTGGTGCACTCAGAGCCCCAACAGCACCTCCCTCTGATAGCCAGTGAGTTTGGAAAGGCTGCAGCTGGTGTTGAACCCTCTTGATTTCACTGCTACAGGAATGAGATATAATGAGATACATTGCAAAGATCAAATGAGAGATGCTCTGCTTCCCGCATCCCTTTGAGGTCAGAGGTAATTTGTGCTTACATGCATATACAATGGAGGCTTGTGCATATGATGTGCTGAGGTTTTACTTACATGCTTTTCATGCTTCCTCTCGTCTGTTGAAGAATTGCAGGCAAATTAACCCTCATTCAACATGATTGACAATATGGAGATTTTACTTTGTTCTCAAGGACAGAAAAAATAGCCTACAAGTCATTCGTTCCCTTCATTTTTATCTTTTTCCTTTAAAGCTATTGTCCATACAGATGATAGTCCTCACTTACTTGTTTGTTACAAACAAATGCCAGATGAACCTGCAGAATAAGGGGTTTGTGAGAGCTGTTCATGGCAACCAGTCAACACTTGGTTTGTGTGACTGATTAAGTAGTCTGGGATTTTCAGATATGATCAGGATTTAATGCTCAAAAACCAGAAATGGGAATGAATTTTGAAAATAACCAAGATGAGCATAGCAAAAGAATGATAAATGAAAGGCTTTCTACACCCTTCCCTCTCGCTTGAAGTAATTCAGGATTTTTAACATCTGGGCCCACTTAGGGGCCAGTTAAAGGCCATTTTTTCCACAGTTTTCAGCATGAAATTACTAATGCTATGATCCATTTCAGAAAAGAAGATTGCAGCCTTTGCTATGTTCATACCACACTAAAAAATGGAGGTTCCTTTAGGTGCCTAAAGAGGCCATGAGTGTGCTGAAACTGGCGTCTTAAAAGTGGCATTCAGCGGAAATTTACTGGAAGTTCCAGCCAGAGCTCATTTCATTCTCTCACTCCTTGACTGATAGAATTTTTATAAGAAGGCAGAGATCTTAACTAATGCTGTAGGGTCTAAGGAGCACAGGGGAGATGGAGATTATAACAAGATGATAACCAGGACTATGGAACAGGAAAGCACTGTAAATCTTTCCCTTTCCCTTTTTCTTTCCCTTCCTCTTCCTCTTTTTTCCTTTTCTCTTTTTTCTTTTTATCTTTTTTTATCTGTCTTTCTAATGATATATACAAGAGCATTATCAAAATGTGTGATTCCTCCCCTGAGTGAATGAGAAAGCATTTAGCTGCTTTTAAATTTTATATTTTTCTTGATGCATTTACTCAAAGTAATTGCATTAAAGTGCACTAAATGTTTTAAAATGCTATTGTTCACAAATTTTCTCTTATATGAACATTTCTGAAAAGCAAATAAAAATGGATATTATTGAGGTACATTTATGTGTTTTGTTGCAGAAAAAAAATTGCGGATACTGTATCTGTCTACTGATACTGTAGAGCAGTATCAGTGGAACATCAGACCTCATCTGATGAAAGCAGTAGGCAAGGTTTCCAACCTCTCATTCATCACTTATGTCAGCCCTGGGGAAGGATTGAAAACTGTGGTTTACTAAAAGACTGAAGGACTTCAAGTCCTTCTTGATATATTGTATGTGTACCCTAGCATTTCCTATGTCTTCTAGAACTCTTTTTTTTCCTCAAGTCCCCTTTCAAAACCGTACGTTTATAGTGATTGAATATATGTAAATATATGCAGCTCTATGAATAAATGTTGGAAATGAACGTTTCCCTTCACTGAATGCTCTTTCTTGAGAAAATAAAGCAGCAGTTCCATGAGAGATGTGGGCATTCCCACAACTGTCCACTGTAGTCACCAAAAGATACTGTTTGAACAGATTTTTACCTCTTCACCTGTACTTTGCAGACCAGTCACAGGGAGATACGGTTAAAGGCACACGCTGCAAAGGTGACTGTTCACTCACCTCTTGCTCAGGTTTTGGCTAACACACAGCTCATGCTAAGGCCTGATGTGTGCTGAAGGCAGCACCATTAGGTCAAAGTGAGGGCAACACGTAGGCAGGACACAGTGGCCAGAAAGGGCTAAAGGTCATTATGCAGCCATTATCACTGCAGTTTGCTGTCTCCTGCAGCTGTAATCCTTCTACGTTGATTGCCCGGTATTTTTTTCAGAAACTACTAACTAACAGAAATGACATAGACCAAACTTCCAAGCTGAACGGTATAAATATATCAGTTTACCCAAAAAGTTTTTGAGGTGGATTGAACAGCAGCTGGACTGCTGACGCTTTTGTGCTTCCCGGTGTGATACAGGGGATGGCCGCACAGTGACAGAGGAGGAAGGTTGAGCACTCTCACCATCAGCGAGGTAACCATTTTGCTCAGGTGCATGAGTTACGAGTTATGAGTTGCAAGTTGTGAGTTATGATTTAGAGAACTTGTGAGAGTTAGAAACCTCATTAAGCGATGAATTAGTGAATTCATGTGTTAGACTAGTCTGTACAAAGTGGATTGAACGCTTGTTTGTCGTGTTTGATTGTTTTCTAATGAGTTCATAAAATAAAGTTTAATCTACAGACTATATTGTCTTGTTCATGGTTCAAATGGACCATGACAAAATGTGACTTCTTTCTGTCCCCAGAAAAATCCTTTTTTCCTTTGCCTAATAGATGTTTTCTTCTCTTCCTGCTTCTGCTTGAATCCCAATCTCTCTACCATGGTTCCAACACTACAATTACTTTTCAGATAATGTCTTTCAGGGTGTGCATTGTCCTAAAGGTACTTCTGCGTCAAAGTGGCATATAAAGCTAATACTTCTGTTCTACTGTACTCTGTCTTCTCCCTCCATCTCTCTCCACTATCCAACTGTTTCCTCTGTGTCATAAGATTTCTCCACACAATATCATTGCCAAGTACCTCATCAGTTCTCTGTATGCAGCCAGTACAATCAACATTACTAACTATTGTGATATTCTAATATTGGCACTGGTCAGTCAAAGGCACTTCTGGTGTAAGAAATATAGGAAAAAGGAATAAGCTTCTTGAGTGTATGCAGAGGTCTTTGTATACATTTAAGGATTTTGTTGAGCTTTTGTTGATGCTGTTAGTAGCATACTGAAGAGCTACAATCTCTTTTCCCCTTTCATTTAGTGACGTAAGAACAGGGAACATGGCTTAAAAGTTCTTTCTCTTTCCTGGCTGAGTTCAGGTACACAGATGAATAAGCAGGTTGAAGAAGCACCACATGGTGAACATCCATGTTCATACTGATGGTTGTTTTGCATATTGTCCTTTACTTCCTCCACAACAGCTGCTCATTTTCCTGTAGGCTTTATGGAGAAAGTTGTACTTGCTATTTCTCTGCCAAAACCCTGCTTCCTTCTTCTTCCAATTCTCAGCCCACAGAAAGTTTTCAGAAAGGTCACGCAGGCACATGTCATATCAATGTTTGTGTGAATACATGCTTGTATGCATATTCATGGTACTTTCATATTTGACAAATGTTCCAATAGACAGAACTTCTCTTGTATGAGTTCTTTAAAGCAAATAAATAGGGTCATAACTATCATGGAAATATTTTCCTTGCATTTGGAGGGAAATACTTGCAGGTATGACAGCATTTTTCTGGGCAACAATCAGTATAAATTAATTTGTCATGTCACGAAAACTGAAGGCAATGAGCAAATTAAGTCCATGAAGCTATACCAGTGTATAGACCAGCCAGACATTCTTAGGAGAAATTACTGAGCACGTACTGTATTCAGGCTAACCTCAAGAGGAGCATAATTTGCCTGTACAGCAGCTCAGATATTTCAAGCCTGTAGCACTTCAGTTTCTTTTTTACCAAGAACCAAATCTGCAACAAAATGTCATAAATCAAACTCGTCTTAAAAATTGATCCCTCCACCCTTTTCCTTGTTTTCATGAGGTCACAAGGAAAAAATATAGCAGAAAATAATGCTTATGGCATATGAAACGTCCATTTCAAATACAGAGTCTTACAGGAAATGACCAGGAAAAAATGTAGATCAACAGGAGGCAGACAAAAAAAAAAAAAGTTGAAAAGACTTTCATTTCTTCTCTACAAGTGTGTAAGATCCAGCAGTTTTAGGTGAGTTTCTCTGTAGGGTTCCATAGCCCTGCACGAACTTCAGACAGAGACACAGTGTGAGTCCCTGCAACTTTTGTTAGTTTGCCATACTTTTCCACTTCTAGGAGTCAGGGGACAGATACTGAGAACTACTTTTGTGGGAAATAGAAGCTAACTATCGTTGTACTAGTGCTAGCATAGTCTGGCATATATAATCTTCAGAAATATTAATTACAATTTTATTAAAAGAAAATTAACAAGCTAGAGACTGAAAAAAACAAATATTGATATTAGGACAACAGTAAGTGTTGCAGAAAAGGCAGAAACTAAAAGCCAGGAGATAGGTTTGGCCAATTTAGATGTATTGTCAAAGCATAGACTAGTGACTTCTCTGTTATCTTTTTTTCCTCCCACTCTTTGACTATAATAGCTGCTTAGAAGGAAAGCTTGCTGAAGTATTGCCTGGCATATTAGGGTCTGAGTCTCATTATGTAAATATTATGCAGATTTCTAAAGAACCAGATGCGTTTGCGAAAGTAGAGAGAAGGAATACATAGTTGAATGACTGCTTTCGTATTATGGGACCTAGCATATATACATCTCGTATGGTGATTTTAAAAGACATGGTGGGACTGAAACTCTATAAGCCTTCCTCTTCCAAGTATACGGCTACCAATTAGTATGTGACTGAGAATAAATTTCTTTCTTAATTACTAATTTTTTCCCAATACCGTTCTCATAATTTCATTTTATTTACTGTTATCTTTCTCCTTTGGCTCTTCCCTCCACTCATCATAATCTCATCAGAGTCATAAGTTTTTATTATGTTTTCTTTTCCAATATGACTAACTCACATTCTCCTTCTGAGAACATATTTAGTACTCATTTATAACCACAAAATACAAGCCAATCTTTGGATTTCAACAATTTAAATAAAGGGCAAAAGATTTTTTACTGTGCTTTCTTCTCATACAGATTAGAAAACTAACTATTTCACAAGGTATAGGGTGAATTCCTAGCTATATTCTCAGAAACCTTTTTTACAGGTGAATTTATTCCAGAAAAAGATTATCAAAGCCTAATTTAAGTCTAAAAGAGAAGCATTTTAAGATTTGGATTTATCAGATGGGTAA
The DNA here is from genome assembly GCF_030936135.1 of Gavia stellata. Lineage (NCBI taxonomy): Eukaryota > Metazoa > Chordata > Aves > Gaviiformes > Gaviidae > Gavia > Gavia stellata. The sequence continues at coordinate 103,645,224 of NC_082595.1, read as the reverse complement.
GAAGATGAAACAGAATTTCTATTTCAGCACAATGGTCTAAGAAAGGAAAAATGATCTTCATAAGCCAGGAAGTCCATTTTACACTAACCTGGTCGCATGTTACAGGCAGCTACTGTTGTTTCAGCAAAAGAATAACATGATGCAAAAGTCAGTTCTGATGGCGTAAGTCTATGCAGGTGCCAAATAATGGAGATAGTAGTACCCTTTCACAGTAATTAGTCTATGTTGCAAGAAGCAACAAAGTAGCTGTCTTTAAAAAAAGAGGAAAGATCCAAATATAGCTTTTCTTTCTCTCTCTCTCAAAACTAAGTAAGAGTTAAATAACCTGCTGGACTGCGTGAAAAGCTTTGAAACCTAATCTTTTCTGAGAAGTCTGCCTTATTTTTGTCAGTATTCCTCTTCTGCTTTCTATTGCATGCGATATTTGCATGCTTCTTTCCCCAGGTGAAGTCTTCACCTTGGGTTTGTGACAGCCTTGGAATCTCATAGCAATCAAGGCTGAAGTCACCAACAGGAATAGCATTCTTAGTAAGCTGTTTGCAGTGGTATGAGGGCAGGGAAGAGTTATCTGAAGAAACCAACATTTCTATGCACACAGTCCGTACTGATAATAATATTTACAAAGGAGATAAATTCTCCTAAAGTATACAGAATTAGATTCACAAATCAGAATATGATTTTCTATAAAATCACAGTTGCTTTTTTAGGACCAACGTAGCAAAACAGTTAAGCGAGTGCTTAAATCGAGCCCATTTCTTGAATGCATGCTCTTTGTAAGCAAGTGCTTAATTTAAGTTTATTTATGTTAGTTTTACTGATTTCTGAGCACCTTAAATGAGACGTCAAGCTCCTTTGACTGACACTGAAAGAAATTGGTATTGGGAGCAGCTGTATTGCTGGATGAAGAAATAATCAAAGGGAACAAATTTTTGTGCTGGTTGTCCACACAGACATGCACCTACTGAACACATTTTAACACATTGCATATCCTAAACTCCATGTTTTAAGGTAATCTGTAATTACAGTGGTAGGAAACAGTCCATGTAATGTGAATTATTGTGCAACTGTGAAAAGATTGTTTAAAACTGTCTTTTCATAAGTATCAATATGTTGTGAATGGTGCACGCAGGACCCATAGAATCCATACCACCCTCTCTTTGTTCTAGTTTCCAGGTAAGTGTAAAGGGTGGAGTATCTGTCAATTTTATTGACTAGATTTGATTGGTCCAATGCTCTGTACATGTGGATGTTCACTTGTAGCTTAATCAAAAGAGAGAGAGCCGGCCAGCATATCAGAACAATCCGAAATTCCTTTGCATAAATTGTGTTAGCAGCCCTTTGCAGTTAAGATGTTGCCTCAATGAATATTAGTCACAAGACAATGACAATGTTAACTTTTTCAAGTATAGTTGGTCCTTTTTAACATACCTCCCACCCACATAGAAGGAGCTTGAACTGAACTGCTAGACCTTTGCTATTGGGATCATATTTGTCATTATGCAAGTCGGTATCGAATTGAAGGACTGCCAACTCTTAGTTCAGTTCAACATGCACATATTGTATGTCCACATTATTTATTCAGACCAGGATTCCTGGTTCATAGGTTTCTCAGATGAAACAGCTCATTGCTGAAAACTGGGCTTTTCTATTCATGTGGAATTGTTCAGTGCTACCCTTAAGTAAAAGTATGTGTATTTTTTCAGTAGTGCAATGTTTGTTCATGTACTGAAGAATGTGTTTCCAGCAAGTACACAAGAGGAGTAAAATAGCTGAATGTGTAGGACATATAAACTCTAATACTTAATAAGCAGAACTTCAGTTACTTTTACAATTACTATGGCCCACTTACTAGGATGCTTTCTAGTAGCAATAAAAAAAATGTTTTCTAAAGGGAATAAATACTGCCTTCTGTGTTGTCTGAAAATCTCTGTGTAGCATATTATTGTTCTAGTTGTCAATTCTCAACATCTGTTGTACAGCTTAAGGACCATCTCAATGCATACCTAAAGCCATACTGTGTCAGAAAGGAAAACAAGGTAAAATTTTTTGTTCTCTTATGCTATGTTTTTATTAAAATACATTTAGCTTAGGTCAAATGCTATTCAACAAATGGAAGTCAGTGATTTTGCTGCTTTGTCATATAATTTATTCACCTCATTTTTGTAGTACTCAGACACCATGAACAGAATACATTATTCAACAAATACCAACAATTACTCCTTGAATAATTTAGTTGATGAATATTTTATTCTTGTGTTAAGACCAGCTCCATGTGAGGGAACTAATACTTTTGCACAGCCTTTTTACTGCTGGACCTTTATGAAAAGTTGATGTAAACCCAACAGCTGACATAGAACTTTTTTTGTAAGCTTTGTGGTACAGAGGGAGGTAAAATGCATTATGATGCATTCTGAATCTTGTAGAAAAAGAGGTGATTGGATATCTAGGTGTTATTATTTAATTACTGCCTGGGTTTAATTGTTGTAAGTAACGAACCAACACAAAGTACGGAATGACTAACATCAAATGGGTGAGTGTTAAATATGGCCGGTAACTGAAGGAGAAACATGAAGAATAATGCAGCCAATTTGAAAAAGAAAAACAGAAGATTTGAAGGAAAAAAGCTGAAACAAGAATTCAAGAAACCTCAAAATGTCAGGACTTAATGGACTTAAGTTTTGGGATTTCTTTCTAAATAAAATACATAAAGATATCTATGATTTGACTGCAGCTACATCTTCATCTATCAAGTCAAAATATTCTGTGTGAGACTAGGTCTTCTTGCCTCTCCCCAGATAGCCCGTTCCATGAGTCAGTTAATTCATAAGTACTCAGTACAGCAGCATTCTCCAGATCTGGCAAAAGATTTGCTAGATATAAATGAACAGCCTGATCCATGGTCAGATGATGCATTTGCCTGTCCCAGAACAGGCAAGAAATTGTGTTCTACACAACAGCAGGGCAGGTGTGCTTTTTAATAGGATCCCTCTCACAGGGTAACCTCACTGGAAACACATTCCCAGCTGTAAGGATCTGATACATCTGGGAGTATGCCTCCCAGACAACAGGACAATTATATAAATGACAATCATGTAATCTGACACATCAGATGCCTGTCGATAGGACCTCCCCATGTTGTAGAGAGAGTAGAGGGTAGAGTATCACACACTGGGTCTCTATGACAGTAAAAGGCCTGCACACAAGAAATCTGGAAATGAATTAACCTGGAAATTAAAAAAAAAAATTGTGAATGCCAATCCTATGGCTTCATCACAAAATCAGTCTTTTTTTCCATGTAGTAGCATATCAATCGGTTATATTCTTGCAGCACATACTATATACTACTGGCTTGGTATCTACTGATGGATAGTTTATCAGGTATCTTCCTTGAGAATGCAGTAACTGTTGCCTTAAAATGTTCACTAAATGTAGACCTTCATCAAGGTGAGGCTGTCTTCTGTTTAGATAAAATGATTATAAGTGTTTGCTTTTGAGATTGTAATATCCTCTGTATCAGTTCTCCTGCAAGTACATAATTAACCTGTCAGCCCACCCTGCAATAATAAGTGTGATAGACGGGAAATATATTAGGAAAGAACCCATGTGTGATATACTCGCAAGCCCTACTTTATCTTTCAACTATTTTTCCTTTTAATTAGCACTCGGGTGACAGCAGACCTTAATGAATTAGCATATAACTGTTATCAATATACATTATTTTTTCATTCTGAACTGCTCATTCAGATGAGATGTAAAAGATCTGCCCTGGGTATTTTGGAAAAGAAAATGGCTTAAAATGAAATGGACATGTACTTTGAAAAGTCCAGGACTTCCAGCATTTGCAAAGCCTTTCTTGATAAAGAAGATATAGCATGAACTACTAAGCAAAAAATCCTGAAAGAGAAAGACTGGCAAAAAAATTATCTCAAAAATGTTAACATCAGAAAAAGAAAGTGTTTATGAGTCATGGAAAATACACACAAAATCTAGCTTTGAAATTAGATACTGTCACAACTACTGTAGGGCAAAACAGATATTTGGTGGAATTGATGGTCTGAAGGTATCTGAGTGCTATGAGAGTTTGTTTGTACCTGCTGCTTTTGTATGCACTTCACTATTCAATGTCAAATGAATGTACTCATTTATCTGAGTACCTTTCCACTAGATAAAATTTTAAAGGGTTCATTTTGGACTATCCCTTTTAACAGCCAAGAAATGGCAGTAGAAGCAAAGGTGGGGTGGTAGTGGCTATATCTTCTAGAGACTAACTGTCCACCCTTATAAGATTAGTGGAAACAATAAAAACAGCCAACTAAAACTATTCAGAAGCTGGAAAACAAGTCTTATGATGTGAAACTTAAAGAGCTCAATTTATTGAATAGAAAGGTTGAGAGGTGTCTTGACCACTGTGAACAGGTACTGACACAAGGAACAAATACTTGATACTGGAGGTCTTTCAGTCGTGGAGACAAAGACCTAACAAGATCAAATGGCTGGAAATTGAACCTAGACAATTTCAACCTTGAAATAGCACAATAACTGCATTTTCCTAGCAGTAAGGGTGATTAAACATTGGACAACTCACCAGAGCTTTGAATCCCTAAAAGAAGATTAGATGTCTTTCTAAAAAAGGATGCTCTCATCTGATTTCTTGGAAAAAAAATTATGGCCTGAAAAAAACAGAAAATCAAGCTTAAGATGGTAGTTTGTGAGTGACAGGTCTATATATGTTACAGTATCCTATGTCTTCTAGTGAGAGCAAATATAGTAGACACAAATTACGAGATGCAGGGTCAATTCATGCGGGTGGAGAGCCGCACTAGGATGGCTACACTACCATAGAAATAGTTCAGATAAATATAGACATTTCTACACACTGCATTACAACCACATGGGTTTCTGTATCATAGAAAGCCTTTGCAAACTTTTCCAGCGAAGGTGGAGAATGTGTCTTCCACACTGAGATCTGTTGATGGCATCATCAGCTATACTTCCAGCAAGCCCTGCCACTATGACTTGCAGAGCAGTTGTTGAAATTCTGGCCCTTGTAGATGAAATGGTGGTCAATCTTCTGGGTTGTTACACATAGTCACATTTTAGTATACCAGTTGGAGTGACCACTCTTTGTGAGACTGTTTTAGTTCTTTCATGCCAGTCCAGGCTACCCTTTTTTCTCTCACCTACATTTCAAAAAGGCAATAATTGTTTAGGCTTATTCTCTAATAAAGGATAAAATTAAGCACTCCTTTTAAATAGAGATGTTATCGCTATTTCTGACAATATTTTCCTGATTAAATAAAAATAAATACATTTCAAGATCTTTCTAGAGAATATATGTCACATTTTGGAACACTTACTGGGTCTGGATAGAAGTCATAGTTATTTGAATGAGAGTTTATATCATACAAATATGTGATACTTCATCCTATGTAAAATTGTGCTGGATAAAGAAGATATTCCTAAAACTTTAATCTTCATTTGTGTAACAGTAATTGCTACCTCTTTCCTCCTCTCCTTTCTGGACTATAAGTGTAACTGAGCAGTTACACTAAACTGGGAGAAAACTGATTAATAATCTCTCCATTCTGCACAGACTGTCAAAACAGTTTGTTGTCTGTCAGGAGAAACACATCATTCACATCACACAGAGACTGAAAACCCTAAGAGAGACTGGAATTCATGGCCAGGTTCCCAGATGGAGCTGGGCAAAGAAGCTGCAGTCTAGCCTTTTGTGAGTATTGTAAAAATGACCTTTCTAAATCTCAGCTGTACTATTATTACAGTATAAGAAAAAGAGGATTCTGAGAAAGACTTAGAACGCAAAAGGATACCGGGCAGGGACTTCTATGAAACCATACTCCCCCAAGCATTTGTATTGGAGCTACTCTTTACTTAATGTATTTCTACAACAACAGATCTTGTTAAGTTCAGGGAGCTGTGAGGACTGTATTCTGTTAACTTGAACTGATGTCTCAATCGTCTTATCAAAGGATTTAGCTGGGAGAAGAATGATGAACAAGAGATGAGCAGCTCATGTACATCCATCACAATTAAAAAATGTTTGAATTACGGGAGAAATAAATATTCTGATCACAGCTACAAGACATAGAAGGAAGAAAAGAATGGATTATTTTTAGCTATTCCTATTGTTAAAATTTGCATTTGAAATTGCATGAGGAGCAGTCAAGAGTTTGCCTTTTACGTCTTCCCCAGATATGACAAGCTACAGCAAATGGATGGATAACTCACATGCCTTCATATGACACCTATTATTTTACACATAATGTTTGTCCTCCAAGGTGATTTTATTTTTCATTTTATTAATCCTTATTAATATTAAAGAGAGAATAGCAAAATACTTTTTTTTCTGGAATGTATAAATGCTATAGTTAATCATTTCCCAACAATTATCATAAAACAGCAGTGACATTTTCAGCTCTTCAAAATTATGCAAATTATTAAGTGGGTAAGTACAGTAGCTCTTTTCTGTATTAGAGCACTGCTGTTTAAAGTGGTATTGCATATCAAGGAGGGCAAGGTGTGAATAGTTTGATTAGAATTATCCACCCTCCACCCCCACCTCTCTCTGCTTCATGCAACGACATGGTACAGACACCCACTGTCCTTTATTAAATCACATTTGCATTTAGAAATTCATGGAGATGGGCTTAAAAAAAAGTGTACCCAAAGGAAAGCAGGCAATCCAGACCTGCATTGTGTTTTATTCCACAGCACCACCATTCTGTGTACAAGTAGGGAGTCTCCACACTTCCTTTTACAGCATGAGAAAAAACACAGAGATGAAGATTTGCAAAATTAAATCTAGATTGGATTTTGAACCCAGAAGTTGATTTTGCTCTTCATAAGCCAAACTCTTTCTCTTGTCATAAAGCTATATGGTTATGGGGTTACTCAGCTGAGGGGTAGTAGAACTGAATGACAAAACCAGAAAGAGCAGACCACAGTCTTTTCCTGTTCAGTTCAACTTTGGAATGGTGGAAATTCGTTTCCATTCACCTGGAGGTCAATTTCAAAGATGACTGATGAAAAGCACATCCCCTGTTTTCCAGCTTAGCAGACTTAGTGCAGTAGTTCTTCCCAAGCCCCCAAAAGAAGCAATAACTTCCTTCACCCCTCTCCTTTCTGTAGTGCCTCAGTTACCCAGCCTATGAACACACAGCAAAGCTGCTGTTCTAGACTGCTCCAGTCATCCTAGTCATGCTCATCCCATCTGGGTTTCTCCCATCTGTTTTCTGGAGTGTTTGTTTGTTTGTTTTGAAACCATCTGCCTTCTCATACCTTCCTCTTCATCTCCATCTCCACTGATGCCCTGGAGGAACAGTCTAACTCTTGAGCTCACAGCACAGCATTGGTGCTTCAGGCAGTTGCTGTGGAACCTGGTGCTCAAAGCCCTGCATGTACCAGTGTGCCCACAGCATACAGTGCAGCTTTCTTCAGAGGTACCAGCATGAGGAATGGAAGTGGTGCTGGCACAAGGTTCTGCCTGAGGGAACAAGCCCTGCTCATCATCAATACTCTTTGGTTCAAGCAGATCCTGTTTCTGGCTTTGGAGTTATCTCTGCATGAACACATTTGAGGGTATCTCACTAACATTCACTATAAAGCATAGACGTACCTTTAAATTGTGTACTATCAGAGATGGCATTTTTATCTTAATCTGTTTATGGGATCCAGCACTATGGGTCCATTCAAGAGACCTTTCAGTTGACTATAAAAGTCTACATACAGTTAACAGCATGAAACAAAAGGAAGTCAAACATGAAAGAAGACAGTTCTTCATTCTTTAAAAGCTAACTACTGGTTGCTTTTCCTGTCCTTCTGAGCCAGTTAAGTGGAAATATCGCTCCCTTGAACAATCTACATGTGAAGGCAGTTAACACTGCCCAGTGCACATTCCTACTCTCTCTCTCAATGTCTCACTGAGATATTCAATTCTAATAGCTAAAAGGTCTAATTTGCTTTCTAGCATTTGGACAGATGAGGGGTTTTTTTAAGATTTTCAATAGAAGAAATAAAGCCAACTATATTCTTATCTTTTATTTTCAATTTAGTTTCAGAAATTAAAATTTCTACCATATAATTGAACCAAAATTATCTACAACTTTCCAGTGCTTTTCATTCTGTGTAACCATGCTGCAAATAGAAATCCAAGGCTATGATCAAGTACAAGTCACCTATTATCAGTGAATAGAACATTATACTACACTGAAGTATTTTCCCCTATTTTAGCTGCTTTTCCAAATGATTTCATGGTCACAATGGACTTCTATGCTGTCTGTTTAAGAAAAATGAAGCGCCTCTCCTTCAAAAGTAATGCTGTAGTATTCATTGCCAGTTCATGCAAGCAGAAAGCAAGCTATAACATAAAAGCTCTTCCTATATGTGAAAAAGTACTAGTTCATTCAAGAAAAGTGAATATAAACAGAAAATTAATTTGCGCATTTTTGTAGAAAGTTACAGTACATTTTAAGAGTTTTGGGGTGTTCTTTCCCTTCATTTTTCTTTCTTTCATATTGAAAATTAAATTCTGTAATACAAGCCCCAGCCCAAACACTGGTGTATTATATTCTTAAGGCAGAATGTGCCATAATTGCTTATTCTTTTGTGTGCTTTGTGTTATCCCGAGAATTTACTGAAATAGTTGATCTCTGCCTTGCAGCCATTTCCTGTCCTCCCCACCTCCAAACCCTTGACTACAGAACTTGAACTCAATAGTGAGATACAAAGACAACATATAGTAACATCTGGAAGCCACAAAAGAGCATCAAGGCAAGTTTATGCAAGCGAATGAAACAGCGTCAGGGCTCAGACACCAGGCAGCTCAGTCATCCATACAGTTAAGCTGTTCAACAGCTCTTCGCGCACTTTTGTCCAGGGCTGAGTTAGCACTCTCCCGAGGAGTTCCCAGGGGTGCTCAGGGGGTCAGAATCAAGGAAGGGCAATTCCCATTAGACAGCTGAGACACAGCCTCCCAGTTTTGGAAGATGAGTGTTTAGTAGAATGTGTGTGGCTAGACTGTGTCAATTGGCCTCAGGGTCGAAAAAGTGTTACCCCCACTATTCAATTTACTGGTATAGATGCTGTCTCAGGCTCCTGCCTATTTCCAGAGACAGAAATAAAGTCTGTACAGGCTTTTCTTTTCCCTATCATAAGGACACAACACTGCTGTTGCTGACATTTGTGTTATATGTGAAATTGGCAGGATGTAAACAAATAGGAAAACAACAGAAGGTATTGTCCAAGCTCCATCACTTGAACAGCTGGTTCAAAGCAAAAATTCTGCTGTGAATAAAGAACTTTTAAAACTAGTGATATGGAGGTTTGCCTATCTCTTGCAGACAGTCCTTTGAGCCCCATGCAGACAGAACTGTCATGTTTTAAACAATAAAAACAAAGTGGTTTTTTTTCTTCCATCCGGTCTCCATTCAGAAGGGTATGCACTTCATGTTGTATTATAGGCATGAGATGCTTGTGCTTTCACTACACCTTGACACTGCATCTTTCTATGTCCATTGGTTGCACTGGAAGCAAGGTTATGGCAACCCTCTGTGTAGGCACCACAAAAGGTAAGACAAGTAATACTGTTGCTAATACTAGACATTACAGAACCAGAATCACAGAATCACAGAATTATTGAGGTTGGAAAAGACCTGTAAGATCATCAAGTCCAACCATCAACCCAACACCACCATGCTCACTAAACCATGTCCCACAATGCCACATCTACATGTTTTTTGAACACCTCCAGGGATGGTAACTCAATCACTGCCCTGGGAAGCCTGTTCCAATGTTTGACGACTCTCTCTCAGTAAAGAAATTTTTCCTAATATCCATCCTAAACCTCCCCTGGTGCAACTTGAGGCCATTTCTTCTCGTTCTATCACTAGTTACATGGGAGAAGAGACCAACACCCACCTCACCACAAGCCCCTTTCAGGTAGTTGTAGAGAGCGATGAGGTCTTCCCTCAGCCTTCTCTTCTCCAGACTGAACAACCCCAGCTCCCTCAGCTGCTCCTCATCAGACTTGTGCTCCAGACCCCTCACCAGCTTCGTCGCCCTTCTCTGGACACGCTCCAGCACCTCAATGTCCTTCTTGTAGTGAGGGGCCCAAAACACAGGATTCGAGGTGCTGCCTCACCAGCGCCAAGTACAGGGGTTCAATCACTTATGTAGTCTTGCTGGCCACACTCTTCCTGATGCAAGCCGGGATGCTGTTGGCCTTCTTGGCCACCTGGGCACACTGCTGGCTCATATTCAGCTGGCTGTCAACCAGCACCCAATACTTTAAGACATCTTAATACAGCTACAAAGCTCTTCAATGAATGGAGGGAAAGTGAGAAAGACCTGAAAATGTATCCATCACAAAATATGAAGCTGAGGAAGAAATGTTCAAGAGAAAGTTAATACATAAATGCCACACCTTAAAAGAAGAATAGGTACTCAACTTTGGGGGCAGGAGGAGGTGGACGCTGCTAGGAATATTCTCCATGCTTAAGCATCTAACCTAGCTTTTCCCACCCCCTCAAAAAAGAGGCTATCCTTGCTCTTTTTTGCCCAATGACAAAAGCATTTATTCCACAAATATTCCAACTCAGATCCTATCTGAAAGCATTTAAGTTTTCATGCCCTATGTACCAATAGGCAGAAATGATCTCACAAAATTAATTTCTCTTTTGCGGCTGAGATTTTCTGGAGTTTAAAAAAAAACATGAGTGATTCAGGTTTTAAGTTCCCAGCTTGCAAGGTGGTTATGTTCTCTTCAGGAAAGCAGAGTCCATAGTACTTGGATTTAAACTTATGTTCAAGGATTATTTTACTGCATTAGAGGTGTAGTAGCTCTGACAAAGTTGATTGCTCAGTCCTTAAAAGTCCAAAACTGATGTAAAGATTTAAAACAACTGGAGCATATTTTTCTTTTTATTTTTCTTTTTGACATTTAGGGAAGGAAAAAAAAAAAGAAAAAAAGGAAGGAGCTTAGTTCATTTAAACTCATGCAAGTTGGTCTTAGGAACCTAGACCCTCACTAATCCTCTAACAGTGATCCTGCCCACTGTAAGCACTGAAATTTCACCATGCATTAGTCATGCTCTGAAATTTGCTTGCATACACATGTGCAGAAATACCATTTTTTGAAATAAACCCACTTAGAGAGGACCTGAGGCTGCACCTGCACTGGAAGGTTAAACAGGGTCAAAGTACAGGGATGAGCACTCGCATGTGGTCATCCATACTGTGAAATCAGCAGGAATCAGGCAGTTTTGATCCAGATGCATAACAACACTTCAGAGGACCAGGCTCTGGAGCATACCTCTGCTTCTTTCTGCTGAAAGTAATGATGTTCCCTTGCTCAGCTCTTACTTGATGACCCAAGCACTCTTCCAGACATGGGAGATATGGCTGAGCTGAGGGAACTGGACACTCTCACACTCCATAGGCAAAAGGCGACAAGGAGGGTGACGAATGGGCAATGCTGACATTGTTTCTGTTTTTAAGGGAACCTTCCAGTTGGGGGCTATCAGTAAAAGGTAGCTCACATTTCTTGTTATTTCCCTGCACTGTGAGAAGAAAAATTGTGCTTAATTTAAACAAACTCAATCACCCTGTAGCTTTCCTCACTGACTTTATTGGGACTTTAGATTCCTACTGACTCGCTGAAGATGAAGCACCACCTTATCTAGGTGCCTAGGTTACATACATACCAAGGCTCTGCTCACTGCAGACCATATGGCAAAATTCAATTTCTTTGGAACCATGTTCCTTTGAGCTAGCTCTCCTCTTAACCTCGCTGATGTTGTGATTGAAACTTGAAAGCTAACCCTCACTTTTTACTCCCAAAAGAACAGAAAAAAAAGTACTTCACCAGGTCACCTTTAAACTAAATTCCTTTAATCTGTTTTAGTTTCTGTCTGTCAGAAGCACATAAACTTCATGTACTAAAAGGAAGAGAAACTAGAAACTCCCTTCAGCATTTTTCTAAAATGTTTATATTTTAAAAGCTTCATACTACCCTGAATGGTCTTGAATTCAATTCACTTTTGACTGGTATGCTGTATTACTATTTTTTAAAATCAATTTCTCCCCAGACTCAGTGGGCTAGTGACTGAAATCTGAAAGCTTTGGAGAAAAATGTCTAAAATAATATTAAAGAAAATGTTCATCCCATTTACTGCAAGTCCAGAGTCTGTTTCGGTGAGTTTTCCTCCATCCTGAGTCCTTTAAGCATCAGGAGACTAAAGTGTTTGTCTTAAAAAATAGTATTACCTTGATGTATCATTGACATTGAACATCAAGTTTATAAATTACTGGGCTTTTCTCTTTCTTATGACATGCTGAATGGCTTTAATCCACACCCATATTCAGACATGTCATCATTGATCAAACTTTCTTCACAGCTTTGCAGAAAGTTGCAGCCTCTTGTGCAGACATTTGCCTCTGTGATGTGGGTATGAAACACTGCTCACCTGAAATTATCTCCATACCTAGTGCAACGGCATTAACAGCAACCCAACATGCTAAGCTGAGGAGAGGTAGATTTTTTTCTTCCTAATGATGAAATGCAAAGTGATCTTACTCATGGTAACATTGTGCCATTACAACTCAATGGGCTTCAATGCAGATCCTCCTGAATTCCTTCAGATAGATTAAACTTCAGTGTCTAAATATTGTATTTACTGAATATTGCGCATTCAGCAATCTTAAAGCACTTCAGGAACATTAGTTAAGCTTCAGAATCTCTCCTCCCATGGTTTCCCAAGTGTAAAATAAATTATAATATGACTGGTTTGTGGGCATTGAAGTCAGCACCCGGGAATATTCCCCAAATTTGTATAAGATCACACAGCAAATCACTAGCAGAGTGAGATACAGAACTGAATGTCCTACCTGCTCTCTTGGGGTCTGGTTCTAGACATTTTATTCTCATTTGGAACAATGGATTTAAACACTTATAGATTATTACTTTTATCTTAAACTCTCTCTTACCTCGACTGGCTGCTGAGTTCTCAGTCAGGCCATTTAACATAAGTGCCTGTTCTAGTTATTCAGTCCATTAAAACAGAAATCAGACTACATTACCCACAACACACTTAAGCCTCCCACAGCCCTGCTCAGTCAGAGAGTTAGCCTGCCAATGTTCTCTCTACAGAGTTCCCTACTAAAATCAACTGGGAGTTCCATGTTAAAATACATGAATACATATTTTTATACAAACACAACAGCCAGTATCAGAATTATCAGGTAATTTAGTTAGGCAAGCACTTGCTTATGCATGTTGAGTTAGATATTTCATTACCCAGGGCTAGTTCCTGGGATGCTGTTAGCAAGCTGCTTAACTTCTTTCTCTGTCTGCATAGCGCTCCACTGTAAAAACACAGACTTTCTTTTCTTTGGTTGTAGGATATCCTTGCTATTTGAACTAATCTGGGCATGGGGAGCACAGGCTGCTTTGTGTGTGTGGCTCCTGGTCATATGAAGACAGTTAATCTACACATGACCAAGGTAGGCAATTCCCTAAACTAGGGGAAAAAAAAGAAAAATAAAAAAAATTCCCGGGATAGCCCTAATGTTTTACTAAAGTGCTAAGAAGCTAGGTTGCTTTTTATCATTGCCGCCACTGAAGGAAGTTTGGAGCTGTGAGAGGAGGTAGGTGCTGCTGGGAAGCAATGTGTTTACAGAAGTTGGTAGATGGCTCCTCAAGGCAACGTCACAGTCCTGTTTTCCCTGTGGAGGCAGTGGAATCAGCAAAACTGATTCTGAAGTAATCTTCCCCAGTTCTTCCATCCACCACTTCTGCTTCACCTGCTGCCATGGCATGAACATGACTCAGTCCCAGCACTTTGTCCTGAGAGCAGAAAAATTAAATTTTGCCTATACTGCCTTGAACTGACTCCAAGCACACACTTTTGCTTTGTAAATTCAGCAGTCAGTCAAGGAACAGGCATGCCTTACTAGTCCACAGTCCTGCAGGTATTTGAATGCCCTGAACACTCATGTACAAAATGTGTGGATTTGCATAGACCTGAGCTCTATAAGAATAAACATAATCAAATTCAGACAGCATTTGCTTGCCAATTACTGGCAGATTTGCACCCTTTATGGTCAGTCCATTATTACACAGCACTACAAATTGAATTTGTTACAGAAAATGTTAGGAAGGAAGGGCCTTTGGCTTCAATTTATCCAGAACAAATGGGCAAATGGAAAAAATCCGATCTGAATTTGTAGTTACAAGGCAATTTGGCCAAATGTTAGGCTATACTGTCCTATCTGTGGAGCAAAACATTATCCAAACTATCTCAATGCATTGAGATTATATAATTTGGTGATAACATCTAGCTCTGTGGTGGCACAAGCAACCTGGTATTCAGGACATTCCTGAATTTTGGTTAAAAGCCAAATTTTTCTTTTAGTTCAACTGTCTTTGTTGGTTTAGGTCACATATTTATTATGTAAAAATGAAAGAAACTGTCCAAAATGGGAGGAAAGATGCTTATGGTATAACTGATTTGCCAATTGCCTTGATTACTGTACAAATGTTCAGCACATATTCCTCCTCAGGGAGATTTTTTCTTGAAAGACTATGCAAACAGACAGACAGACACACAAACACACACACACACAAGTTAATCTGTATTTTAAAATAGATAGGGAATAAAAATACCCAGTGAATAATGTGGCATTTGCACTACAATACATGCAAGTAATTTAATTAGTGGGAAAGGATGTAGCTTTATCATTTCTCCTCTCTAGGCTAAACAGTCCCAGCTTTCTCAGCCTTTCCTCATTTGAGAGACGCTCCAGGCCCTTAACTGTCTTCACGGCCCTTTGCTGGACTGTCTCCAGTAGTTCCATATCTCTTCCTACTAGTTAGAGAAGGAGAAACTCACAGGGCAAAAATATTGTTGGTACCTGCAAAGAGGACATATCCCACTGCAAAACTGGCACGGGTCTCCATATCTCTTGTATGAGATTCATCTGATACAACTTCATGGATAGGATCCCGCTTAAACTAATGACACCTAAATTCAAGTCCATGTCAAACAGTCTAAATGTGTGCTGGAAAGTGGAATTTTATTGTTTAAACACAGTTGTCTAGAGAGATGCTCTAGGAGATCCCACCTAGCTCCAGCTATTACTAGCTTAGGAAGGGAACATTTCCTCTAATTTCCTTGTCATATCTTCCAGTCTGGTGTGGATGCCTTGAATTCTTTGGGGTCGTCTCAGATGTAGTTTTGTGGTTACCTGAAGCAAGCCCTTGCTCTCCATTAATTGTAAAGGTGTTATAATGTGCCTGTAGAATGCTAAAGGCAGGTGATTTAATCTCAGATTGAATCCCGCCCCCCCCCACCAAAATCAACAGTGAAGATGTGAACCTTAAAGCTGGTTACTCAAGCTATCCTGCAGTTTTTCCTACAGTTATTGGAGAAAATGAGGCCATTTTAGGATGTAATTTGTCTGATATTTCTCATGAAGTGACTCCTCCCTCCTTTAAAAGGAGATTTTCATGTTTTGTCAGAGAGATTCTGTTCTTTATTTCAACACCTGCAGTACTTCAGTGTGCATGTGAGCATCCACTTTGCAAAACCATAGCTGACTCATTTTGTTCTTTCCAGGATTTGCTCATCTGCACATTTCACTAGGGCTTGTAGAAGCACAGCACCTGCTTCTTGATGCTGCAGAAAGATGAGCTTCTCCATAAGTCTTTTTCAGTGAATTGTAGAAGGCTGTTGCCACCCTCTGGGCAGTCACAGGGAAGGGTTTGAAGGAAGGTCAGCTCCCAGTCGTTCAGGTAGGGCATGTCAAAGCAGTGTAACAGAAGGTCATCCAAAGTAATGGAGATAGCAATAGACTGGAAGTCAGCAACAGTATAACCTTGTTCCAATCATTATTGTCTCTGAGTTGAAAAGCTGTAATAAGAAAAAGGGGTTATTAACTTTCATGTGTTAAAATGACAGCTTGGTTTTTCCCTGTGGATGCATGGTATCCACACATGGCAAAGCACAGAACAACATATACTTAGCTAGATGCTAAGTATAACATCTCCTTACAATTCACTTTGCCCAAATCTTGACTGAAGGGTGGGCAAGAAGAGAGTGTTTCTAGCTAGAGTGAGCACAGTGTAAAGTTATTGTTATACCCTTTGTGCATATTGCCATGATTTACAGCAACAGAAGAATACAAGATTCAGCAAAACTTCCATGGACAAATTAATGTCCATAATAAAATTGTATAGAATATTTTCATTAGAATTCTGGGACTGGTTTCAAAGTATTTAATTTTTAAAGTTTCTGAAGTTGTCCCTGAAAATTTCCCTCTCCTCTTGCCGTCCCTTCCTGTGATCAAACATTCTCAGTCATTGCAAACTGTGCACATCACATGCATTGTCTCATAACATCTCAAATAAAACACAAAGTCACCTTGAAATTTTAACCTCAGACAAAAACAAAAAAAAATTCCTATTGATCATTGCCACCAAATTTAACTCTGAAAGGAGAAGCTGACAGAACAGGAAGACCTATCAGACCTCCATTGTAATCCTCTTCTTTCTGACCCTTTACATCTCTGTTTAGCTTTCACTTCCTTTATTCCTTCCATATCATTTATCATGCCTTTTTGTAGCTCTCTTGTGCTCTTCATAGCAGGGTGCCATTTTAGCAGAGTTGTCCATCTGTGGAAGCAGGAATCCTTGTCACAGACCTGCCAAGAACTTCACCTGGCTTGATATTATGAAGTTCTGTTGAAGAGACACAAATTCTTGTTCTTTAGAAAGATTAGTTTTAATCTTCTTATTTATTTGTTTCTCACAGTATTGCCTAATTTTTCATTACTTGACATGATGGGATGGGAGAAGGGATACCTATGAGACAAATTTCCGGTAGAGTACAGCTCACAGCTTCATTTTCGTTTGTGGCCACTTGGCCTCATCACACTTGAGTTCCAGGGTCCTGCCCATTACTTGACTCGCCAGCCACGGAAAAGAAGAGGGATACAAGTACCCTCTGACAAGTATTAAATAGACTTCAGTGGAGCATACATCTGATGGGAGACTACAGCTTTTGGGTTAGGTGAAGGCAGAATCATACTGGACAGCAGAATTTATTGTCGAGATTGGTCATTTGTTAACAACTAAAGGAAAGCACATTAGAGCTGTGGATATGTTTAGACATAAAAGGTGGTGAAGATGGGTATGAAGGTTTCTTTTACTTAATTTCTAGTGATAGCGCTGGTGGGAAATGCATTTCAGTATCCTCCGCTGTTTTTTCACAAGTTCTGGTGTGATACACTGCCAGTCAATGTTGCATGACACACTCTGTGCTCGGTCTCCACCAGCTGACAATCTGTTACTTTCTCTTCTCCTCCCCAAAATTCACCACACAAAGAATCATATTTAGAACTTATGCTAGTTCTTTTTCACATTATTATCAGATAAAGATTCAAGAGCTGGATGTACTCAGAGATATTCAGGAAGTGACTGTCTTTGTGACATTGGCACCCTTGGGCAGATACAGATGACGCAAAATACAAAAAAGATGTAAACAAATTTGAACTACTCAGGTTCAGAATTAAGATCCTGAAAATTTCTGTTCATATGCTTCCTGACCTCTAAAAGTACCTGAAAGTTCCCTGAGCAAGTTCTTCTTCTGCACATGCTTTGATGTCTTGGTAGAACTGAGAAATTCATCAGCTAGCTGTCTGACATGCAAGCCCAGTCAAGTAGATCCTCTTCTACTTAAGTACCCTAATGTTTTAGAATCTAGGATTGGATTCATCTCATATAACCTGAGTATCTAGAAACTAACCATCTTCTTATTCACCATAACTCTCTATTGATGGAGTCAAGCACCCCTGCAGGCTGGTTTGTCTCATCCAAAGATATCCCTTATGAATCACCTTGTGACAATATCTATTCTCCACTGACTGGAGAGAGACATTAGAGTGGCGAGTTTAGGAAGCAGTTCTATGGAACATTATGTTTGGCACAATAATACTGATGCAAGGCATACTAATCTGCTCAAGCTCCTATCCTGTACCCTTTACTCCCTTCACATGCGCTGAAAGAACTGATTTTTTTTCTAAGTTATGTTTTTAAATTCATGCTTTAAATCCGTGTTGCTGATAAACCAAGTATCTTACCAAACCATAGCTCTGGACTTTGACAACTAACTTGCAAATGTTTGCATGAAATAACTCTTACCAATGCACACGTAGTCTATTGAATAGAACATTTGGCAGGAAGTCTGGAAGTCCTAGGAATCATATTTTTTTCTAGTGGGTTTACTTCTGATGTTTTTACCATCGAGTGGTCAAAACCCAAATGACAAAGTTTCCTGCTGGTCTGGAGTGGGGACATTCTCCCAACTCGTCTTGAAGCTCTTCAACTATAAAGAAAATAATTTTTTTTTTAATGGCCTAATGTTTCTTTTGTGACTAAAAAGGGCAAGGTTTCTAGGTGCTGACTAATTTTAAATGGTGTCTTTTCCAGTAGGCTGGTGTTTGATCTCCTGTTTGGGTCACTCATTTTCCTCAAGGAAAATAAAGGTGACCAATTCACGCTCCGTTCTCAGAGCCAGGTACCTCGAAGTTAAAAATATCAAGAGCAAGCTTTACAGTGATTGATCTCTTTAGACTTATCCCTGCTTAAAATAGAGTCCATATGCAATATGGTAAATTAAAGCCAAGTTTTCAAACACCTCTCAAATATTGGGGCACATCAACTGGAGGATGAAGAAAGTCTAGATCAGGCCCAGTGTAACTCCTTAGTTTGCAAAAAAAGTATTGATTTGAATGAACACTAATTATAATTGAGGAAAGATAAGCCGTGGATTCAACAGAGGGGAAAAAGGCTAATGCTTTTAAAATGTAGCCTGATTAATGAGGCTGTCATAAAACTTATTTATAGGTATGCTGTACAAAGTATCATAATCTCTGGAAAGATTTACAGCAAATTAAAGACATCAGAGTTTAGAAATCATAAAACTGATTTGACTCAAAAGGATATTCCACACAGGCCAATCAGAAGATTATAGCTAAGGCAGAGAAGTAAAGAGCAAGTGTTCTCAAACTTTTCTAGGGTGTCGGTCACATTTCAACCCCTTGAATTCTGCTTTTCCCTCCTACTAGTCAACACATAGAACATTTCACAACTAGATATCAGCCTTGTGTAAAAGTAGCAGTTGCCTTCTTTGAATAGTGGCATTCAGAAACTATTTAATATAATTCTAGTTGGTTTTAATGTAAGATAGCAGCTGGAAATGCAGAGGAACCTGTGCTTTGCCAGGCAGTTCTCTATGGACCTCCAGCAATTGCTCCATGAATCACTAATGGTGCGTGGTCTACAGTTGGGAGCTATTGATTTGAAGAAAGCCCGAGTAAGTAAACAGATAGACCTTGTAGTATATGGTGAAGGTCACTAAACATAAGAAACAAAATTTCCCCTAGAGCAATGTGCATGGAGCATTTGGTATCCTGAAATTAAAAAAAAAAAAAAATTGGGATATTTGGGATACTATATATAGCGTAAAGGAAGAACACTGACAGAAGCAGAGACACAGATCATCTGGGAAGTGGCAAAAGAAGGAATCTAGGCTCTTTTTTTAAGAATGACAAGTCTCTTTAAAACCTAACACCTAGGGATCTAAAAGGCCATCCAAACTAAAACAAATGAAGTGGGGGACAGATAAACCCTTTGTAACTGTAAATCTGCATCAGAGAGGATAGTAGCCACCAAACGTGAAAGCATACTTCTAATCTTTTAAGGGGCAGAGAGGAATAAGGAGTAGTCTGGCAGGACTGCGCATGAAGCTGAGTGTCTGGATATGCTACCAGACCTGAAAAAGGAGGAAAAACACCAATTATTACAATCACACAGAATTTAATACCAAGTCAAAAGAAGAAAGCACTTTGAAATTATTGATTTCCCAGCCTGCCATAATGTCTTTGGATATCAATATAACATTTGATGATACCAATGTTTGCCTCTTGTTCCTCTCACAGCTCTATAGATGTTAACTTGCAGGCAGCCTTGCTGGCACAAGAACATAATAGCATATAGGATTTTGGCTATATTGAGCACTGGATTATTTTGATGACTTCCAAAACCCTTCAGCCCAGAAGTGCTTTATTTTCAGGCTCCACTATAATTAGTTACAAAGGTTATTTGAGTGAGATGTGAGGCAAGGCTGGAAGGTTATTGTTAAATGAAATCAATTTCACCTAGTTTTTCTCTTGCTCTAATATTTTCTTTTAAATCTATAGTGAAGAAATAGACTATTTCAGACAGTCATTTACCAACAATGACTTGTTCAGTCGTTTCAACAATGCATTCAGAAACAATAAAGGGATTCAGCTGATGCCAGCCTTTGGTTGAATAGCTCTCTGCATCTGTCAGGCTGTGTCCACCTACATTACATATTCCAAGCATGGCTAACTTCTTCAGTTTGAAGGAAGACACTGCTGACCTATATAAACTTCTCACGCTTTAACTGAAGTCTGAGCAGAGGCAGCACGTCCCACCAGCCCTGTTCAGTCTCCCAGACCTGAACAGCCTCATACATTACTGATACTCCATAGTTTCCAAGATCAAAAGAAAAAGGATGTATCTCCAGAAAACCTGATCTAGTTTTACAGTGCAAGAATTCTAAAACAAAGGTCTCGAGAAACCACAGTGCATCCCATGCTCTTAAGTGGGGTGGATGGAAGAAGCATTCCAGCAGAAGCAGAGTAATGGAGTCTTGGTTTAAGAATCATGCTAGAGAATTGAAATTCGCTCAGGGATGCCACAGATGTGGTAGCTACTACCCAAAAAAGTGAGTCCCCATCCATTTACTCCCCTCTGATACACAATGCATGAATGTCACAATTATTCCTATTCCAGATTCTGAAATGGTTATGTTTTTGTGTTCATTTGCTTGAGTGAAAGTTGGCAGACACAAAAAGACCTAACCTGAGATGGATTTGTGTGCACGTGCATGCACGTATACAGACAGTGAGGAAAAACAGGATAAAATTTAAAGCTGAAAAAATATGCCTTTAACAATTGCTTAAGTCCTGACTAAAAAAGATAACTGCTGAAAGCGTATCAGTGATTAGTCTCTTGACCTTTCTTCAATTTGAAGTCATCGGCTATTGTTTGCCACTGATGATAATAATAACCTTTATTTTATGAGGTGACTGACAGACAATCCTTAGAGACCATGGTCTTTCACAAGAGCAACATGCTTAAAAAAGAAATTATATTTAGTAGCTCAATACAGTGAAATTAATTCTGAATTTTTACGTCAAATATTAGAAACGTTAAACACTGTCTATGAAAAAAAAAGAAAGAACATTCAAAATTACTTTTAAAGGAAAAAACTGTAGCAGAAGGTTGGGCAGCAGAGCAGTTGAGTAGTATAATTTACTTCCCCTTTACCCCATTTGTTTTTTTCACTAGGTAGAAAGTTTCTGAAAGTTTTCTTTTCCTTTGCTGCATTTTGAAAGGAGAAGAGGAGGGAACTCAGAGACTGTATGAACTATCACAGGGAACATCCTGTCTTTAACAATGGCCAGTCCTGAATCCTTTCATATGAACACTATTATACTTCATTTAAGAGGAGGGGATTTCTTCCTAATCACAGCCAGCAATCATCTCATGACCTGAAGATGCTGTGGCTGCCCCCTTCATATTTTCATTCTCCCTAGTGTAATTGCATATGTTACTCTAGACCAGACTTGAATGGAAGTCCCTTTAAGGGAAACCCCAGGAGGTGGAAATGAAAATAGGGTAGGTGGCTCTCATTCCTCAGAGTCATTATTGAACCAATCAGACAATATAGTGTTAGGGGTCACAACGCAACTAGCAGTGCACTGTTCTGAATGAAATGTAATGCCAAAGCGCTGAGTAACTGTGGTCATTAGACAGAATTTTTTTTCAGGAGTGAAGGAGCTTGCTCCAGCAAGACCTAACTTGAGGTACTGTACTTTGCTTTCCTGTTAGTTCAGTCAGACCCTTAGCCTGTATTAGTAGTATATAGGAGGTCTATGTGTGTTTAAATACCATTCTCGTTCCCCAGTGGAAGGAGCTGCAATTCACCAGTGGGATATTCAGTTTGACAGAAGAATTGAATCCAACCTGTTAAAACATTATGAACATCATTTCCCTGGAGGGCTGCAGAGTATTTGTCCTTAAACTCAGCGTGCTTCCCATGTTCAGTGCATTTACCCCTATTACCTTCTAGTGAGCCGTGGAATGGAAGAGCCAGCAGGAATACTGGGAAGATCAGGAATTGTTTAGAGACATATCTGAAGGAATGTCTCCTTTACCTAGCAAGAACTGTATCCCAGACTAAAGGCTTTGAAATGTGTAAAACCAGTGAGCACTAAAAGGAAGTTACTAGCTCTCAAGAGATTCTTAGGTATTAGTCAATTATAGTGAAATATTCATTGATCAAAGCTAGGATCTTAAAGGGCTTGAAGAACCTGATAACCAAATCCCACTGAAATTAAAAAAATTTGAAAACCTCAGCCTAAATTTTTAATTTTGATTTGTTTTCGGGGAAAAATATCTACCACCTGAAAAGGCTCAGCGTGAGACAGCCATGTCTGAGCTGTACAAAGTATCTTGACATATGAGTGCTGTAAAGATGTCAGCATTGTAATCTTCAACCCACCTAGCCAGAGAAGGATTCAGAAGTCAAATGATCCCATCATGTGGCTCATGTTAGTCTCCATAGACTATGACAGATCAGGTGGCCGCTGAACAGATCATCACCACTCAGGAAAATCTGTCACTGGCTTTCTGCAAGCCAATATTTGGTGTCTCGCTTTCCGTATGTGCAAATTTTTTTTTTTACTTGAAAGTTGTTTTGAGAGCTACTAATGAAAGCACTGGACAAAAATTTTTTTGTTGATGTGTTTTTTACTACAGTCTAAACAGAACAACTTTTCATTCATATGCAATTTACTTTGAAGAGTCAGCATCTGTTTCTAGTTATGGATGATACCAAAATATCAGGCACCCAGCTTGCAGCATTTTTTAATGTAGAGAAAATCCATTTAAAACCAATTTTAATGTTACTAAAATGTACTACTCATATTTTTTTCCACCTCCTAAGTTTTGAATACACATGGGAACTTGAGAGATCAGATCTAAATTGAGTGGATCAGCAAAGCGTACTAGAGTCAATGAAGTTACGCGGGTTTACATTATCTAAGAGTATGGCCCAAAGTGATAAGGATTGGCAGGAGAAACACTACACATACACACCCCACCTTGAAACACATATTTTTAAAACTGCTGTAAAATATTATTCTTTCTGCTAAATATGTAATACATGAAGGACAAGTCAAATTTTAATCTTGTATAAAGATTATGCAGTTTTAAATGCCTTTGCCAGTCAGACTTAATCTACCCAGCCCAAAGACAAGCTGTTACAATTGTATACTGTACAGCACATTTGTACAGCACATTTGTGTGTGTCTCTGTGTGTGTATTTGCATGTATGTGAACAAGAGAGAGAAATGCATTTACAACTGTAGAAAGCCACTAATTGGGCAAATTAAAGTACACCTTTTTTCATCACAACATCAGATATTTTCTTTTGCCGTTTATTGTTTATTGGGAACAGTCCTTTCTCTAACACTACCCACAATGGATTTTGCAAATTTTGTGGCTTATGTTGACTGTTTTGCAATTTGTACTAGTGTGTAAAATATTCCCAGCACATACACTTAATCAAAACAAGCCCAATTAAGCTCAGTACTCCAGATTCCACCTCATTAGCTTTCTGTTCCTAAAATATAACAGATGTGATTGCTGCGGGCCATGAGTTAAAGACGAATTTTTCAGCTAAGCACTTACAATACAACCTAAAGTTATATGAAGATTTAATTATTACTTTCATTTTCATGGCTTCCTGTAAAAGCTAATTTTTCACTTAATAGCAATAGTATTCCACTACTGCACTTTACCCAGGGTTGCAGAAAAGAGTATCTAAATGAGGAAGAAGGGAGAGGTCAGGGGTCTTATTTTTACTCCTGGCCTCACATATTGGTGATTTCACAAACTTGCAGGGCTTTTATCCTTTCAAAACTACTGGAATTCAGAAAGGAGTCAGGATCTCAGCTTGCAAAATATCACTTCTGCCTAAAAACTCTGTGCAACTCTATGAATGATTTTGCAGCATGTTTAATTGACATGCTTCAAAAGATCTGATGGCTTAGCCTACCAGCAATAGCTGGCTAGTACTCCCCTCAAGTAATTCTTGGTACTTCTTAGCTGGATTTTAACTGTTTAGAACTACTAGCTTTCATATAATATCCAATATAAGGAAAAATATTATCCTTTTTCAGTAGTCAAAAGGCCAAAGAGGATTATCATAAGACTGACTGCAGTGATACGAAGGGAAGCACTGCCAATTGTCAGTAGCTGTATTTCTTTGTCAACAACCCAGTGTCAAGCTGCTGAATCTCTCCCACACTTCATCCTTGTTATGGGAGCTCAAGCATCTGGTGGATCAAGAATAAACCCTGGCCAAATCAAAGCAATTCCAAGAAAAATCCAGATGCAATGGTCTGACTTGTCTATGGCACAATTCACCATGGAGGTTTCCAAATGAGCTTGCAGCTTCCAATAAATGAAACTTCTCTATAGATTCTGTACTGATGCATTACGCATACCATCCTCTCTTCTAATTTCCCGGAAGACTGGAGAGTCAACCCCACATAGTCAGGACCCACTTCCTCAACCTGTTCAGTCAGTGTGGTTTTTGGCTGCATTGAGTGAGCCAAGAAGACAACACTGCCAGGGTCTATGCAGTGCAAGATCTGTCCCAATGCCTCAGCATCCTGGTTCAGTGAAGCCGACTCTGCATAAAATTGTGCACATAATACTCATTTAATCTTGCAAAAATGGGCATAAAACAGTCCCATTAATATCAGTAGCAATACCAGAGGCCCTAAAAAGGCCTTTAGGTACCTTCTTTGCATAAATTATTACATAAGGTGCAAGGCAGGACTAACGATTAAAATTACACAAATGACCTGATTCTCCACTCTTGCCGCATTTCTGTGTTGGATGACTTTTTAAAAGTCTGTGGTTGCTCTCTCAGCAGGGTGGGTATCTGAGATAGCTTAATTGAAGTCAATGGAGCTACACATTGACATAAAACTAGTGTACTTAATAGGAAGTTAATGCTCAGAAGAAAAGGGAAGCCAAGCTTTTTCTTGAAAGATTTTCTCACGGCTGAGATCTCTTGTTTTTACTTTCCCACTGCATTATTCTTTCTTTTCTCCTCCCCAAAAGATTCATCAAAAAAATTAGCATGTTTCCTTTGTGGTTTACACTGAAAAGAAGACATAGCTTTTCTGTTTGTTAAAATGTGGAAGGAGATAAATAATGAAAATTTCTAGTGATTAGTCCCTTAGGTCTTTATTTATGGATCCCTGGCACAGACACACTTCAGATAATAGCCCAATTTAATATTTATGATGTGCTAGGTTTCTCTAAATATATAAATTTGGCAATTATCATGGGAGTTATCCCCTATTTATCTACTTTTGACTTTTAATTAGTAAGATTGCCATTTAATCATTAACAATCTCCCCTTCCAAAAAACACCCTACCTGCTACTTCTTTGATGAATGTGTCCCCATTGTGCCACTACTCCCGTTAGAAGATCTTAGTTTTTCCAATGACAAGCTTTCATATAAAAACACTAGATCTGCAGAAACAGTCTCTTGAAGTGACATCTCACACTGACTGGGCAACTACTGCAACTACTATACTGTTAGGTACCCATCAGCCTTCAGCAGATCAGGCATTAGGGGACTCACTAAGGTGCCCGATGACCCCTCAAATCTTAGTACTCTTTTTTAAAAAAAAGGAAAAATATTATATGTGTATGAGTGGATAGGGGAGGAGGAAACCTGGCACAGCCTGTGTAATTAAACAAAATAATATTCAATATAAAGATTACCCCTCTTTCTTTGACAATATAAAATAGTGTCACAGGAATTATACCTTTGTTAAAAAGTTCTCTCTAACATTAATCAAGTCACTTCCATAGAGAAATGAAACTACAAGCTCTAACATGTTAACATTCAGCAATGTGTTACTAATAGCATCATTAACACATACCATATATAGCTGCATGGAGAGTCTTATACTGAGCTAGTGCCAAGTCCCAGTTTGTCAAGTTGGGACACAGGAATGGCAAAATAATTTCATTCACTCCACCAGCTAATTAAGATGGAGCTTAAAGCATGGAAGCTGAGAACCTTAGCAGGTCTGCTGTGCCATTCCTCCAGGGTGACTTTGTAGGGAATAGTAAAAATACTTAATATAGTCACTGTTGCATGTTAAATGATTGTCAGGGAAGTGCAAGTGGTACAGTTTGAATCAGTAAAGGGTGAACACTGCCATCATTGTGCATTATTCACTCCTCTCTCTCCACTCATCCCTGGTCTCATGTTTGCCCATGTTGCTATAAAAGATTAGATTTTTTTTAACACAGAGGGTCTTGACGTTTACTTTAAAACCAAACTATCTTCCTACAATGTGCTGTTACCTGGTGTGTATTATACAACTTTGCCCTGAGAATGTGATGGGGAATTAGGACACATTCATGCATCTAGGTTTACTAGGAATTTCCATTATGAAGGAATCTTGTGGTCTCCTCGTTTGAGAAACTCTCTCACCACCCATCTTTACAGCAGTTCTTAGCAAAAGAATGAATGTTGTGTCCAGCTTCTCATGCACGTGGCTCACTGGGTTATTTTTTAACCTTACACTGATATAATTGTTCTACCCGAAATCCACCCTATAGAATCAAATTATAATACACTTTAGCCAACTTCATGTTTCTCTAATACCTCTCACAAGCTTGTCATAACAACAGCACTATCTAACTAGGTCTCAGCTCAGCATGCAAGACTTCAGAGTGCTGATGGGAGGGACCATCTGTAAAATATCATGCATCCAACCATGAAGAGAGAGAAGCAGGTCTGCACAGTGATACTGCAGTTCCCCCTGTACCAGACACGTCTTAATGAATCCCATTGGTAAACCCATACATGGTTGCTGCTCAGAACTCTGCCTCAGTTAAGAAAGTATTCAAGGCATTCTGTTTTCTGATATTTCCTCCTTAATGGTGGCTTATTTGAGAACACACTAAATTAATTTGGTTTCACAAAGCTAAGGTATATATGCTAAGTTAATCACCAACAAAATTAAACTCAATTAATTCACAGTAACACTTTTCATTTCCCCTTTATCCTGGCTATTTCCTTTTGTTCTGTTCTAAATTTTTTGTCTATTTTCTTGTTGTAAAATTTTGGAGTCTGCTAGTACACTTTCATGTGGCTGCCTGGCTTTTGCTGAGACAGGTTTTTTCTTTCTTTTCTTTAAGTAAAGCTTGAATAATAGTGACAAAACCAAAAATTTTTAAGGATGCCTCATTCTATATGGTTCTTTTAAGGCCACTCCTGCCATACCATACAACTGCAGGGGGACCTGGCTCTGTACCTTTGGTGTTGGTTTTCTCATTTTGTCATTTGGTTAGTTTTGTTGCGCCTCCAACGTCCTTTCGATTGTTACCCTATTTCTAATTATGCCTTATTCTGGTTTGAATTGAATAAGATCAAAACAAAAAAACCCTGGTGTATAATATTTATAGGCTGAACTTAAGAAGACAGGATACATGCTCAATACCTATTTTGACAGTCTAGCTCCTGCAACATTTTCTGGTTAGTTTTGATTTTATAATTTCTCAATACAATTAAGAGTCACTTGCAGTATAATTTCTTGTAGTCAGGAAACTGAAAAGTTTACAACAGTCCTGTGTATTTTGAAACATCAGCCATTAATGCCAAAGTCAGAGCTGCTAATGGCTGAAAATTTTGCTCACCTATCCATACTAAGGGACGTAAAAGAGAAAAAGAGATTTTCTGAAAATCCAGTCCTGATTTGTGATGATTATCATCAAAAAACATATGGCCAGATCAAAAGGACAGATCCTAAGCTGGTGCAAATTGGTCAAAGAGCGCTGTCAGCAGGGATACTGGATTTATAACAGGTGAGTATTCAACCTATTTGTAGTTATCTGGCTGAGAGTATGGAAGTTATAACCAAAGTTCCCAAGTAATAGTCTTTCAGAAAGTCATCATGCATTTTTCAGAACCTGAAAATTCACAAATTTAGTATTTTTGGACCAGTTCCTGCTTCAGCTCAGATTTCATATTGCCATATTTTAGTTCTTTATACAAATGAAATGCACTTCATCTCAGTCTGTACACTCAATAAAATAAATCTAAAAGCCAGAACTGTCTTAGAATCAAAGAGAATTATTCTGCTACAAAGCAGTAATCTGTCTCTCACTTTTTTGGATTTAAGCATAATGAAAAGAAACTACATTTAAAAATGGGCTGGACAATGTTAAAAATATATTGATGAGAACAATCTGGCAATGGGAAAGGAGTGAATAGCTTGACCCATCAGCTTCCCTTCCATCTCCACCGTTCCCCAAGTGCTGAGAACACGTGATTTGGTAGCTTCAGAGATGACATTGATTGCTTTGTTTTTTGGCACATCTGTAATGCAGCAAACAAAACATATATATTTGTATGTATGAGATTCACATTAGAGACAGACAAAAGCAACTAGAGGGTGGATTCTCACTATCAATTAGAGGTACTATTTGCACAGAAGGAGGTAATCTGTTGGTTGTGGATTGATGTGAAGAAAATACAGATGATATGACTATAGTTTGACAGAAAAGAAGAAGAGACTCAAACAAAATAAAATGATAGGAATGGAGAACAGAGGTGTTTTTGGTACTGCAGAGGACAGGCAGGTGTTTATAGAATCATAGAATCGTTTAGGTTGGAAAAGACCTTTAAGATCATCAAGTCCAACCGTTAAACTAACCCTGCTAAATCCAGCACTAAATCATGTCCCTAAGCGTCTTTTAAATACCTCCAGGGATGGTGACTCAGCCACCTCCCTGGGCAGCCTGTTCCAATGTCTGACAACCCTTTCAACCCTTTCAGTTTGGATTAAGAAAGTGTCATTATCATGATGTTGTGGAAGCTGAATAGGAAAAGTGACTCATGCTACCAACTTCTGAATCTCTTGATCAAGTAGGAGCCATAATTATTGCTGGAAAAGTACTGATTAAAAAAAAGAAGGATTTGAAAATATAAATTTTCTGTAGGATGGAGAAAGCAATCAAAGCATAACATTGTCACAAATTCGACCATCTTCAGAAGAGACTGAAGCAGCAAGAAATAAAAAGGTCAGATATTGAAAGACATCACGGACTGGATCCAATCTAATACTTAAATGCCTAAAAGCTTTAGTATTGCAACACCCGGTGTCAATGGCATGGCTCTGTGACATCCAGCACTTCAGGTGGGCATGCAGGTACCCACTGCAGTGAATAGGGGACTTCAACAGTCTAAAAATAATGTCCAGCACACTCTGTACAGAGGCAACACAAAGATACTCATCACTAGTCAATTGGAAAATAACAGTTTCTGTTCCCAGCGACATTGCTGTGTTCAAATGAAGCAATGATTTGATATAAAATAATTCCTTGCAGTCAGTCCCCTTTCTCTGAAGCAACAGTACTCAGCACTGAGGTGCAGAGTTACACCGCTATGCTCTTTCTCTTTTCAGGCCAGGGAAACTTGAAATCTTTTATACACACTGACACAGCTTCAAAAAGGAAAAAAGAGCAAGAAGAACTTCAATTTTATGAGAATAACACATTCCAGTGGGACACAGGTAATACCCTTCTTCAGGCAGAAAAAGGAATTGAACCTAGGTCACCTGCTTAATGACTGAATGCTTTAAAAACACTAGGTTACTACGTAGCAGCAAATGGAACACTGATCTGATTACAAGGGCTGGCCAGCCATGGGCACACTTCTACTGCTTAATCAGAAACGTGCACACCTGGATGAACATCTGGAAATACTGAGCAAATGTACCAAACCGTCTTATTTAAAGAGGCCTAATTGAAGGAAACCCAGATCTCTGAAAACATGCATCAACACTTTCTGTACTATTTTCAAAAAAAGTTTAACACTTGCAATTCCATTTTGTGCAGACCCCAGTCCTTTCAGAAGGTGTTTAGAGGTGGTCTGCAAGTGGCTGATGAATAAACTCGTTCAGAAGAGAGAGAGAAAAATTCAGTTGCTGGTATATACTAGGTTGCTCAGATGCGCTTAACTGGAAGTACTTCTGCAGATTTGCAGACCTCAGGCATGATAGGAATATGAAGGACACAAACTGAAGTGTCTGGGGTTTAGGCGCCTATACAGAGAGGTAGCAGCCAAGAGTGAGGAGCAGGGGTGGTCAGTAGCCTCTCTCCTGCTCCCCCATTTGGCACACTGCTGTGCCCCTCAAATGCAGAGAAGAGGTGAGAAGACGAGAAGTAACAGGAAGCTCCCATTAAAGCCCTTTCCACCTCCTTCCAGTCTTCCCTTTCTCATTGTCTTGTTGCAGCAACAAACAGGCTTCAGTGTTGAAGGAGAAACAGAAAGTTGCTCAGGCTGAATTTGTTGCTCAAATTGTCATGTCCTGGGGAAGAGCTAGCAGGACAGATAGGAGGATCCTTGAGGCTGGAGCTCGTCTGGAGGAGGCCTGTTTGACTGACCATGCTGACCTGCAGGCTAAAACCTACCGCATAGCTCCCATTCTTACCAGAGAGTTGCCTAAAGGAATAAAGATAGTAGGTAAATACAATTTAGTTTTGATTTAGAAATGGAAGAAGGAAAAAAAAAAAATCTGTGCTTAACTGAATCAATATACATAGTCAGGGTTTGATTTCACAGCAAAGTAGATTCATCAGCTACTTGTGCTAAAGGTTAATTAAGATTGTATTTGCCAATACACAAATACGGGTATGTACATTTCTGGGAATTTTCACCAACTGTAAGATTACATATACTATTAAATGTTCCTGTGTGGAATAATTGCTGGAGGTAACTTAGAAATTAAATTTATATTAAAGGTACAGCATTGAAGAAATCTTCAGGGTGGAGTGTGGTGGATATGCAAGGAATCCATGCCACAGAAGTTCCCTAGGCAACCTTAGATGTTGGCAACACCAGGGGAGCTTGGTGTGCTGACTCTGAGAGAAACTGCATGGAGGGTGGAGCGGAGTAAAGATCTGTCATAAGACGGGAACTGGAAGGTACTATGGAACTGACAAGCTGCATATTTACCACCCTGAGCCAACAGTCTGTCGTTTTTTGACAAAATACTACCCTTTGGGTGAACTTTTCTCGTTATAATCTCATTATAATACCAAAAAACACACCTCCATCCCAAAGCTACCCACCTCCAAGGTGTGACCACCCATCACTGAGCTTGGGCTCCAGATTTTTCTTAGTCTATACATTTAAAAGCAGAACGAGAAACTTTTACACCAATTACAATAGAGGTATGTATGACTAGAGCCACTCAAGCTCCACCTGTAAGGACAAATAATATAAAAATGGCTTAAGAGGGGAGGGATGCCAGGGAAGATACCGTCGCAGACCACCTCTGACCCTGGGATCAGTCGATGGGCTGAGCCTCTCTTCCCCCCCACAGGGACGCCTTTGGGTAAGATTCGAACACTTGGTTATACCGAGTGCTTCCCCGGGAAACTTAGAAATCTCTATAGAGTTGCTTTATAACTTAACGCATTTGTAGCCAGGCTATATTATTCATATTCTTGGTAGTTGCACATGCTTTGCAGGCAGTAATTTTATCAATCCAAAAGAACTTGTGTATGTGTTGCTTCAATAAACTGCACTATTCACTAATCTAGCGGTGAGAGTTCTCATTGAACGCCACCAAATTCCTTAAGTGTGGCCGTGCTAGTTCATGGAACATGACTAGACTGAAAGTGTACGGTGTTACACGTGCACCCGTAATAGTGATAGTTCAATACATTGAACGCAAACGGACTTGTAGCACAGAGAATTGGGCATCACTCAGAATCTAAGCCCAGCCCCTCTGATATCTGAGGACAAGCTGGAACAAAAGGGGGGGGGTATTTTCTGCCAAATTGCCTTGCCCTTTAATGCGACATCCTGAAATAATGCTTTTGTATGTTTGGGTACACATTTCTTAGCTTTTATTGCCACATTAGATTGGACTATGTGATCCCAACTATGAATCAAGACAGTCTCATACATAATCAGAAAGTATGCTAAAAGATTCTCAGTCCAGCGTTCATGGAGGTAAATGCAGTTGTCTCTAATTAATTCTATGAAACAGGTTTAGCAGGATTCCAGAACCTTCAAAATGTATAGCTTGATATAAAAATAAGAATCTCTTGATGAAGTTGTACATATGGCAGGATAAACAGAATGTTCACTTCTGCCTCTAAAAATGTAGTATTTCCCATTCTCATTTCCATGTGAAACTCTGGAGCAGAACTTAAACTTGGGAATGATCAGTCTCAATTAAAAATTAATTGATAGGTGGGGATTGTTTTCTGTGTTAACATTTCAGGTGTTACTGCAAAGTCTTCAGGAATCAATCAACATATTGATAATAGAAGTATACACAGGGAAACAGTATATGCAGAATATACCACATAAATCCAGAATGCATCTAGAGGAAACACAAAATTATTTTATCTTTTATCGTGGAACATTTTGCCATCATTACCTTTTCTGTTTGCAGGTACAGAAAAATAGAGACACTGAACTTACACAAAAAGAAAACACCTTAAATTTTATTTCAGTTAGGAAAATGGAATGATCTGTTCTTTCTATTTATTTTTATGAAGCGCAGAATGGTGAGACCCTACTTTTAACCCTATGCCATAATGAATCAATAAGGGATGTGCAATGAAATAAATGGAAGGCAAAAGTACAGCAAAAATAGTGAAAGTGAATACTTCTCACAGCATGCCGTCATCCCTTGGAATTAACTCCAGCAGGAGATTATTAAGTCAAATATCTTGAAAGATTTTTAAAGGGCTGAATAATTTTATGACTAATAACAACAATATGAATGTTAAAGTAATCTATTACTAGGCTTCAGAGGGTAAATTGATAGCTGCAGGGGTCAAGAAGATATCCCCTTCTCTACCGTCCTTTCCACACAACTGGCTAAGTGCATTAAGGCCTTTTCTTCAACTTCCCCTCAAGCATCAGACATTGGTCACTTCTGAAGGCAGCAAAAATGCAGGACTCAACAAATGAGAGGAAACATAGGATTTGTCTGATCCAGCATGACAAATCCTATGCTCTTTCGCATCATCATTATCATCATCTGAACATAATTTACCTCCAGCATAAAAGGAGATTGATTTTCTGTGTTCACCACCCCTATGGATGCAGCATAGGTACTTGGAAATTTGCAGTTCTAAGTCACTTAGTATTTTAGTTCTCACATCTCATCAACATTTCTTTATGGGACTCTAGCTTTTCTTTTATTCACCTAATAGATTTCATGAACTTTCCAAGCTTAGGCTCTGAAGAAAGCTGAAAAGGGGAAGGAAAAAAAAGAGAAAAAACACAAAAATCCCCTTGATGTAATTTTCTGCTCTTGTCACCATCAATTTGCCCCAAGAGGAGGAGAATGACAATCTCTGTGACACTATTCTCACCCTGCTTTTGAGATCTTCTTAGTGACCAGCAGGAATATCAGGGGGGAAGACACAGGAACAAATCTTTATCTGGTGTAAATGTAGCTGGTTGCACTGGCCTCAACAGTTGTCCCATGATGCATGCTGAGATATTTTAAAAATCTTTCAGACCTCTTTTCTGAATGTTTCATCTGTTAAAATCCTATGAACACTTCAAAAGGAGTTAACAAAGAATTTAGATTCTTCAGTAAGCAAATCATCTCTCAACCACTTTTGAAGAGCAGGCTGATATATCTTTGGGGACTGCCCACACATAGTCATTACGCCCACCACGTTTATGGCGCCATATTATTGACTCTGAGAGTTTTCTGACCTGCTATGTCTGATGGATGTGCAAAAAGTAATGATTCAAAGCACAAGAGCAAAATAACAGACAGAGGTTTATTATTTTTGTTGCTATTATTCATTGCAAAATTCACAACAAAACAATTCGGTAACCTGTACAAACACCATGGAAAATGACATTACAAAAATCTAAGTTAATGGCTCCTCCTTTTACAAAATTTGTTCTCAAAAAGTTTGTGAGGAGTTGCAGATACTAAATTCATGCCTAAACATTGCACTTGAGCCTGTCTGTGGATGACATTAGCAGTTTTTCAATATACCTGTCATGCCATAAATAAACAGCTGAAAGAAGTTACATATTTAAGGCAAGATTCACGGCATCTGCTGATGTATCTCTGAATCACACATCAGAATTCTTGAAAATTGAATACTTGACCCCAACTGTAGCTCCTGGTTAGTTATGTAGGCTCTCTGTAAGCTAATAGGGAATTTAATGTTTCTGGAGAGACCTGAACAGAAATCACATATAGATAACCATGCATCTGAACTCTACCTTTTTATGGGGTAGGGCTGACTGGAGCTGCATCTGTAATGTTCATATTTTCAAAAAAAAAACCAAACTAGCTGGGTAGGTCTCAACCTTTTAAAAGCATCTTCTGAAGTAGGGAAGGGAGTGGTAAAGCCACCAACTTTCATATAACCATTTATTAGCCATACAGTAAATGCAAGAGGCATTTTTACTCTGGGGTTTATTGGTATCAATGTTTGGCAAAGAGGAATTAGATTGGGCGGGAGTGTTGATCTGCTTGAGGGTAGGAAGTCTCTGCAGAGGGATCTGGACAGGCTGGATCGATGGGCTGAGGCCAATTGGATGAGGTTCAACAAGGCCAAGTGCCGGGTCCTGCACTTGGGTCACAACAACCCCAGGCAACGCTACAGGCTTGGGGACGAGTGGCTGGAAAGCTGCCCCACAGAAAAGGACCTGGAGGTGTTGGTTGACAGCTGGCTGAAGATGAGCCAGCAGTGTGCCCAGGTGGCCAAGAAGGCCAACGCCATCCTGGCCTGTATCAGAAAGAGTGTGGCCAGCAGGAGTAGGGAGGTGATGGTGCCTCTGTACTCGGCACTGGTGAGGCCGCACCTCGAATCCTGTGTTCAGTTTTGGGCCCCTCACTACAAGAAGGACATTGAGGTGCTGGAGCGTGTCCAGAGAAGGGCGAGGAAGCTGGTGAGGGATCTGGAGCACAAGTCTGATGAGGAGCGGCTGAGGGAGCTGGGGTTGTTCAGTCTGGAGGAAGCTGAGGGGAGACCTCATCGCTCTCTACAACTACCTGAAAGGGGGTTGTTGTGAGGTGGGTGTTGGCCTCTTCTCCCAAGTGACAAGTGATAGGACAAGAGAAATGGCCTCAAGTTGTGCCAGGGGAGGTTTAGGCTGGATATGAGGAAAAATTTCTTTACTGAGAGAGTGGTGAGACTGCCCAGGGAAGTGGTGGAGTCACCATCCCTGGAGGTGTTCAAGGAACGTGTAGATGTGGCACTGTGGGACATGGTTTAATGGGCATTCTGGTGTTGGTTGATGGTTGGACTTGATGATCTGAGAGGTCTTTTCCAACCGTAGTGATTCTGTGATTCTGTGATTCTGTGATTGGGTTCCAGTCCTTCCTCTCGGAAATCTTTAGTATTCTCTGAGCAGAAACTAGGTGTGACTTCTCCAACCAAGTGCTCTAATATCACTATTCTCTAGCTAATTTACCATCCTCAGAAGATGGAAGCGGAAATCAGATGGCCAACCTGTAAGGTCGGAAGGAGGATCCGGGGAACTACAGGCCTGTCAGCCTGACCTCGGTGCCGGGGAAGGTTATGGAGAGGCTCATCTTGAGGGCGCTCACGGGACACGTGCAGGATAACCAAGGGATCAGGCCCAGCCAGCACGGGTTCATGAAAGGCAGGTCCTGCTTGACCAACCTGATCTCCTTCTATGACCAGGTGACCCGCCTAGTGGAAGAGGGAAAGGCTGTTGACGTTGTCTACCTGGACTTCAGCAAAGCCTTTGACACTGTTCCCCACAGTATTCTCCTAGAGAAGCTGGCGGCCTGTGGTTTAGACAGGTACACTCTTCGCTGGGTAAAAAACTGGCTGGATGGCCGAGCCCAGAGAGTTGTGGTGAATGGGGTGAAATCCAGCTGGCGGCCGGTCACAAGCAGAGTCCCCCAGGGCTCAGTTTTGGGACCGGTCTTGTTTAATATCTTTATTGATGATCTGGATGAGGGGATAGAGTGCACCCTCAGCAAGTTTGCAGATGACACCAAGTTGGGAGGGAGTGTTGATCTGCTTGAGGGTAGGAAGGCTCTGCAGAGGGATCTGGACAGGCTGGATCAATGGGCTGAGGCCAATTGGATGAAGTTCAATAAGGCCAAGTGCCGGGTTCTACACTTTGGCCACAACAACCCCAGGCAACGCTACAGGCTTGGGGAGGAGTGGCTGGAAAGCTGCCCCACAGAAAAGGACCTGGGGGTGTTGATTGACACCCGGCTGAAGATGAGCCAGCAGTGTGCCCAGGTGGCCAAGAAGGCCAACGCCATCCTGGCCTGTATCAGAAAGAGTGTGGCCAGCAGGAGCAGGGAGGTGATTGTGCCCCTGTACTCGGCGCTGGTGAGGCCACACCTCGAATCCTGTGTTCAGTTTTGGGCCCCTCACTACAAGAAGGACATTGAGGTGCTGGAGCGTGTCCAGAGAAGGACGATGAAGCTGGTGAGGGATCTGGAGCACAAGTCTGATGAGGAGCAACTGAGGGAACTGGGGTTGTTCAGTCTGGAGAAGAGGAGGCTGAGGGGAGACCTCATCGCTCTCTACAACTACCTGAAAGGGGGTTGCAGAGAGGTGGGTGCTGGTCTCTTCTCCCAAGTGACTAGTGACAGGACTAGAGGAAATGGCCTCAAGTTGCGCCAGGGGAGGTTCAGGCTGGATATTAGGAAAAAGTTCTTTACTGAGAGAGTAGTGAAACATTGGAACAGGCTGCCCAGGGAGGTGGTAGAGTCACCCTCCTTGGAGGTATTCAAGGAGCGTGTGGATGTGGCATTGTGGGATGTAGCTTGATGGGTATGGTGCTGTGTGGTGTTGGGTGGGTTGGTTTTTGGTGTGTTGTGGTTTTTTTTGTTTTTTTTTTTTTTGTGTTTGGTTTGGGGTTTTTTTGGGTTTTTTTGGTTTTTTTTTTTTTAGGTTGGACTTGATGATCTTACAGGTCTTTTCCAACCTTAGTGATTCTGTGATTCTGTGAAAGTGCTCTGACCAAAAGACTATTTTGATAATGTGAATGAAATACGTATTTACAAACATTTCCAGCCAAGCTTGAAACTGACTGGTGATTTTTAGGTGCCTTTTGAAACAAGATCTTTCTTAGTAGTTGTTTTTGGACTTGTCTGTCTTAAGTGATACTTTCAGCTTTGCCTCAAATAAGTCTTCAAGGCTGGACTTTGACTTTTGTATTAATGAGCCAAGTGGCACTTACCATCATGCTTATTAAGGTAGAAGTGACAATATATGAACCTTAAAAAATTATTTTCCACATATTAGATATTGCTGTATTTGACAACCTCAAATGCCTTCAGTGCATATATTCAGTAGCATTAAACTTTATATCTCACGAAGCACAATATTTTCAACAAAGAAATAACTGATTCAGAATAGTATAAAACACCTTCAAGACATTCATACTCAAACTGATTTTTTTAAAAAGTTCATTTTGTTTCTATACCTATGTAATAGGTGTTTGAGCAACAGGGCAAATATTTTTGATTTAATGTATTGAGCTAAGTATTTCTGATAAGGTAATAAAATAGCTTTGTTTTGGTGATCTAAAGGGGAATAATAAACAGATCAAGGTTTAATTCTAGTGTTATTGTGAAAAAGAGTATCAGCACTAGGAACACAGATTGGAGTCCACACAGCATATTTAAATTTTGTGTCATTCTGACACTGTGGATTTCAGTTGTGGTTCCCATACCAGTGTGAAGATAGAGTAGGACTCTGAGGTTAATTAAGTCATGGAAACAAGGAAAATAACTCCGACAGTTTGTGTTTATTGAAAGCAAACAAATTTTCATTCATCGAAGTGCTGATTTTTTTTTAGAATTATTATTATTTTTCACAACTGCAGAATCTTTTAAATTGTCTAATAAATTACTTTCAATTAAAGAGGATGGATGCAAAGTCAAAGCTCAATCTGCCAGAGCAAATCTCACTTAGCACCCATAATTCTTCCTGCATCTGCTGGTTTCAAAGCTCCAGGTCACCAAGAGATATCCACTGCCTTCTACAAGCTTTGAATAATTCCTGTCACGAGTTAAGGTGGCTGCTTAGTGATCCATGCTGACTTCACCTTTCTTCTCAAGTGCAAAATATTCCTTGCTTTCAGAAATTTTCCTGTTTGATGCAAGAACAGCGTGAGTGACTGTATGCGTAGAATAACAGTGGAATCCTCTTTTAACTGTTTCTCTAGAAGTCCTGGAGGTTTTGTTCCCCCTGTAGAGCACAAAGTCAATACAAATGACTTGTGGAAAACCAAAGCCACAGATCTGTTTCTAACAATAAATTGGGCATTTGGACAAAATGATCCATGTGTAGACAATCATGAAAAGAAAAGAGAGTTTTGCTATTTGATGTGTAAAGACTGTTCACAATGAATATCGGTAAAAGAGCTCTAATTATGTTATAAAGCTCATCAATGAGAGTAATGCAATATTCCAGTGTGTGTTAAGTTGCTGCTGCTTTGTGAATAACGTTCTTGGTGTTTCAACACTGGGAGTTGTTTCTTCTTTTACTTCACTTTGCATCACTGAGTGGTCTCAAAACTTTAGCTATAGCAATTACGCATTCCACCTCATTACAGCATATAAAAACCGCTCACTCTAGATTATCCCTGAATGCTGCTGGCTTACTACCACATCAGACTGACCCAGAAACCCTGATTCCTTATCCTTCTTCATTACCTTCAAAATAGACTGCCCAGGGAGGTGGAGTCACCCTCCCTGGAGGTATTCAAGGAACCTGTGGACATGGCATTGTGGGACGTGGCTTGATGGGCATGGTGGTGTGTGGTGTGGGTTTGGTTTTTTTGTGGGTTTTTTCTGTTGTTGTTGTTGTTGTTAGTGGTTGGACTTGATGATCTTACAGGTCTTTTCCAACCTTAGTGATTCTGTGATTCTGTGATTCTCCTCAGATTCAAGTTCAAGTGGTAAAAAGCCTTTTAGTGTTTCGTACACTTAGCTACCACACCTTTTTTCTTTAAAAGCTAGCTGTTTTCAAATATTTCAGTTGAATTTTTTTGTAGATATGAAATGAGTCATTATGCACAGCATAGAAAATAAGTTTAAAAAGATGCTTAGTCCTTTAAAAAAGTGCTTCTTGTTTTACTTTGATGGAGAAAGTCAACCAAGTTTTATATTATATCCATGTAGATTGCACTTAGTAAAAGCTTGTGTAAAACTCTTCTGACAAAGGGGACTATCCAGCTTGACTGCTCTAGGAACTAGAACAGACCTACAAAGAGACAGAAGAATGAATTATCAGAATAATTAGGAAATAAAATCCATCATGACATAAGCTACTGACAAGTGCTGAATGCTTCCAAACATGCTCAGCTTGGAAGAAATGGACACTGAAAATACTCATTTACACTAAGCATATCTCTGTCACCTTATCATTCTCATCTCCAACATTATTCTCCCTTTCAGAGTGACTTTGATGTAAACTGTGAGTCTATGTATGTTAAGCATCAATTACAAAGTGCCAGAGGTGACTGTGCTCTGACCAGGACTACCTGTGCTGGCAAAGTTGTCAAGAGGAGCAATATTTTTGTGGCAGTCCTGAGATAATACCAGTTTATTCAGCTGCATCTCTTTCTAGATCAGTAAATAAAGTCTATTCATCAAAAGCTACACCTATATTAGCTTTTGGGATGGAGCAATAATGTAGTTTTGAAACAAATCTCCAGTGACCACATTTATTGCATATTGTTTCTGTTTCAGAGAGGACTTGGTGTACATGAACAAACATCCTTTTTGAGGAAACAGAAATGGAAGATCTGTTTGAGGTGCATGACAAATATATTTCAACCCCTAATAGCAACGTAGAGGTCCAAACCAATCACTGGTCCTTCAGACAGATTTGAACCAAAATTTATGGACATTTTGTCCAAGGGTTCAAACTGAATCTAGTCCAATGCTTATATATTTTGGAACCACATGTGATACATATGTAAGGCCTGTAGCCTTAGTTGCTTTGATCTAGTGACCTATTGCACCATATTACTTGCTAAAATAAACATAGTCAACAACACTTAAATGCTCAGCTCTTCACTCTCCCACACCTCCAGGGGAATGGAACACCAATTGGGTGAATTATCAATCCAGCAAGAACTTCAGCAGAAACACACATCTTCCTTGCTACCTTCCTAGTAGTCATCATGGA
The DNA here is from genome assembly GCF_030936135.1 of Gavia stellata. Lineage (NCBI taxonomy): Eukaryota > Metazoa > Chordata > Aves > Gaviiformes > Gaviidae > Gavia > Gavia stellata. The sequence continues at coordinate 103,604,827 of NC_082595.1, read as the reverse complement.
AGGTGCAGCAGCCACAGAACCACTTTATTCATTCACAAGCACCAACAACAAATACAAAGGGAGTCATTGCTCATTAAGCTTAACTGTGTCTTTAATACAAGAATAAAATGAGGACCATACAAGTTGCAAAATTGTGGTCTACTCATATATCATCAAGGGACTATCTGAAACAGACTTGGTAATAGTTTTGTTGTAGTTGTATTCCAGATGTTTTCCATTGCCTATCACAAAAGCAGGAGAAAAAAAATCTGTACATTTACTTCTCTGGATGTTCAACACTCAATTTTAGTTCCTCTGAGAGTAAGGAGTGCACACAATCCCAAAACATCTGCCCAGCCTCCAATACAGTGCATGAGCAGGGCAGGAGAGCTAATAGTAAAATACATGAAACTATCAAGTTGAATGGTTAGGTGTCTAAATTAGGTAAAAGGGAACCACAAGGAGAGAGAGAGGAGGAATCCTACTGCCCATGTCTCAAAAATAATTCCAAACCAGGCACAGCAGGAAGTTAACAAGTCTCATTTACTCAGACGAGTCCCTTAATCAACAAGAGTGTTTGTAAAACCTATGAGGGACACATGCCATCTATCCAGCCCTAGAACGAGCAGTCTCAGATTGTCTTGTACACAAGTCCTAATCTTCCATATACCTTCTGAAATCATGTGCAAGATAAAGCCTTTAAAGAAGATGGCCGAAGTGGGATTTCCATGTCAAACAGCTCACTGGCACCTGAGTGATTGTGCATCTGCTCAGGTTCTTACAGGACTCTGAATGCACCTGCTGACATATGGCCTTAATGCCCTCGACTGAGGGACTTAGAGATTTCAGAAAATCTGAAAAAGAGTTCAGTTGTATCTAAAGAATTACTTTTCTTTAAAGGTTGCACGTACACAATCACATATACCTTTGATAAACTGTAAAGGCTCTATGCCATTTCCCACCAGATGGTCTGTCCTGAAGAATCTGATTTCAGTGCTGAGTTCAAAGCGATTGTATGTGGTCATGGTGCATGGATCTCTTATCTTCAGATTGGAGAAGGGATTTTATCATGGGTGAGGTACTTCTACTTATATCCATGTCACTATGCGACCACCATAAAGTTAGTTATGCTCCCCAGAGGCTTTGGCTTATGTGAGAATGGAAAACGTGTGAATGCTGTGAAGCCAGGATTGCTCTGATAGCATTCTTCATGATCCAGCACAGCTGACTTCTCTCTCAGTGTCAGATCGATTTCTAGGGTCACCAGACTTTTGAATCAGCCTTTATTTTGGAGGCTTCTGTGTCCTCAAACATGTAAATATTTTAACAAAATGGATCATCCATGCTTCTATAAAGAACACATGGATTTATTATGGGCACTGAAATTAGGTAGGCTGAATCTATAACTCAGTGATGGGCATTACAGCTGCAAGATGAGACATTGCTCAGAGCCACTGTCTCTCAGTTGAGGAAACAGTTTTATCACACATGTGCAAGAATCAGTTTTACTGAGGGCAGTTTAGGAATTACTCCATTTTCTTCATGAAGACCTCATTTCTTCAGCTACTCCTAGTTTAGAGAAATTACTGAGTAGGGAAGAAATTAGTACTTAATACTATCATTTTTCATCTGTTCCAAATCCAACAGTTGTAACTCTTCTGGACATTGAGAAAGAACATAAAGTAAAGTCATACAGTATGAACAGTAGATTGAATTGCTATAGTTATTATTACCATTATTATTGTTATTATATGTAAAAAATGAAGAGAGAGAAAGATATACATATACTGTTAGGGGGTTTTTTGAAGCTTTAAAACATACTTCAGGTATAATGCAGTGAGCTTTTCTGTTAGTAATTATTCTTGAATGATGGCTTTTTCCACCCACAAAAAGGAAAAAAAATCTTAACATGGAACATGTTTTTAAATAAACAAGAAATTAATTTTGAGACAGTTGCGTTTCCTGCTCTGTGACGTGACAATCGCATGTTATTATAGCGATACACATCAAATAAGAAGTTCAGAAAAGTAATGGAGTAATATGGAACCTGCAGCTTTGGGACAGTTGATCTTACAACAAATTCAGTTTGAAGAATAATTTCTTATATTTTATATGTAATGCCTGGTTGCATATATAAAGCTGAAAATCCCAAACCTCTGCTTCCACAGCAGGCTAGGTAGAAACATTGCCATTGTACAGGAATTCAGGACTGGAAAGGACCCGTTGGGTTGGCAGAACCCCGCTGGAAAGGTGATAGAGAGATCAGTCCCACCAATCTTAACGGTATTTTGTTGTATTGTCTCTATTGTCACTGTCAAACAGTAAATTAGGATAAAGGACTACCAGGAAAGATGAGATAAAAATCTGAAAATCATATAATTAAAATTTAAGTGGGCTAAAGATGATGCAGAATGAGACTTGAAAACTTATCTTAGTGGCAAATGATGCATATTTTTGTGGCGGGAGAGGTTTGTATAATCAGTTGCATCCTGTAGTGAATTCCCATGTTAGTAAGCACTGTAATACAAGGAGAAAAAAAATAATAATTGCAGTAAGAACCTAAAACCCTCTAGACCTGAACATTTAAAAATAGTCAGAAGGAGAAGCAAGGTGTTTAACAAGGGAATATGCACTTTCCTGTTAAGACTTCCTGCTTAAATATGATTATTTCATATTCCCAAGTAGGAGGAATAGATTTGTTGATTTCACCTTCTTTTTTTCTTATGTACAACTAAAAGGTCAACAGCTATAGAAGTAAGGGGAATATAGCTGAAACAAACTACTTTTGTCTGGAATAATTTATTAAGGAAAAGATTTATCACACACTTCCCCCTCGACGTATGGTATTAGAGACTAATTTTTGAACTAATCTAATTAAAGTCAATTTTGGGATAATGGTACTTCTCTAATTGTTTCTAAGACATATGCATTAGCAACAGAGAGTGTTATGTTGTCATAGCAACAGGCCTACAGTAATGACTTCGGAAATAGTATTGAATTATGTCACAATGGTGGTTTGGGAACAGCTGCTTCTGTGCAAGTTTGGTTAGGAGGGACAGAGACGTGCGTCAGCTGCGATGAAACCACGTGATGGTTTGTGGATCCCAGATTTAGCTGCCTGTAAAGAGCCCACCCCCCTTTGTAGGTGTTTCGATGCTTGCCTAAGTTAAAAATATTTTTATTATGGATATTTCATTCTTATTATTCTGCAGTTAGTGTAAAATCCTTTCACATACATTGAGCTTGGTACTTCACTCAACATTGTAACTGCATACAGTGACAAATCAGATGTATGGGTGAGGACCTCTGTACGTTCTTTTTTTTACATGTGATCAACAAATAAAGGTAGATGAAGGAGTCCGCTGTGATCCTTCCGTAGTTCTCAAGTACTGAAGCATAAACAAGAGACTTAAAAGTACACCTGTCATATGAAAATTCAGGACAGCAACGTACTTCATCAAATGGGCTGGCCTGTTGAGTAGAGTGTCTCAGGATGTTGTGTATGAAGACGTACTCCATCTGCTTTCAGATTAGCACTTGCACTGAGCAAGATGCATGACCTTACGTTTCTTTATTTCCTTTCATTTTTTTCCTGAGTTTTTCTGGCTCTCCATTATGAATTCATGGTCTAGAAAAAGTGAACTCAGCGCAAGAAAAAAGGATTTTCTGTTCAATAATTACATGCTATTAACTTGACAACTTTGGTTGCAACTTAGAAGGCAAATATCTGTCCAGATTGCAACACTTAAGTTCACAGCATGGCATAGCTCTCATAAAGGTGATTCCAGGTAGTTTATAGAAAGCAGGACATCAGATGGTAAAGTTAATCTCCAAAACAGCTCCCTTAGTGCTAATGTAGGAAAGCCAAGTGAATATAAGAGTCCAGATACTGTAGAAGCCAGAAACCATAAAGGAAACTTCATTCTGGCTCATACAGCTCCATATCCAGGTGTCGAGTATGAAGTGAGTATTTCTAAGTTTCCTGGGGAGAGGAAAAAGGAAAGAGAGTGAGAATGTAAAAAGAGAAAGGTAGGCTTAGTTATTTAAAAAAATAGTACTAATGGTGAAATGTACATCGGAAACGTGTTTTAAACAGGGACAGAAACTTTTTAAAAACTAATAACCAATAGCTCCATGAACAGAGAAAATCATAAATTTTTATTTCCTATGGAGTTGTCTCTGGTGTTATCTAGGAGGATAGGACTTCCACATAAAATTTATCTGATGGCTGAAGTTTTCATAATCCGGTTCTTCCATGTGTATTCCCTACTGTTTAATAAGGGCTGAGGTCATACTGCAGACAGCTGTGGGTTGTCTCTCAAGTACTTATCTGTCTCTTTTCACAATATGTCTAGGAACAGACTATCTTTGAAACGACTGTGTCTATGTCAAAGTTCATTGGACTTGGTGGACAGGTTAAAAAATTATGGAAAAGTGAAGGGGAGGGATAGATAAACATACGATATGATCACTGAAGTTTTATTTCTCTGACAAATCTCTCTGGGAAAACCAAACCAAAACAAAGCAAACAAACAGAAAACCAATAGCTTTCTGGAGACATCTGAGAAACAGTGAGAACATTTCCGAACAAAAGTACATTGCAGGATTAACACTTTGAGGCTAATTTTAAGCAAATAGTATAAATTCCAGTTTTTCATTTTTGTCTGTTTTCTGACACTCTTTCAGATACTTCACTGTTCATCTGTCTGTCCTGATGACTCTGGTGTGAGTGAAAAGATGTAGTGAGAGGGCTCTCCTATTCATAACTTGACCTGGTATATGGCAACTTTCCTCGTAAAACACTGCGGTTGGTGAGGAGGCTGCAGTTCTGAAATGGGCATTAAAGCACTTGTAGATGATCAAAAACAGTGTGGTCAGCAGGAGCAGGGAGGTGATCGTGCCCCTGTACTCGGCGCTGGTGAGGCCGCACCTCGAATACTGTGTTCAGGTTTGGGCCCCTCACTACAAGAAGGACATTGAGGTGCTGGAGCGTGTCCAGAGAAGGGCGACGGAGCTGGTGAGGGGTCTGGAGCACAAGTCTGATGAGGAGCGGCTGAGGGAACTGGGATTGTTCAGTCTGGAGAAGAGGAGGCTGAGGGGAGACCTCATCGCTCTCTACAACTACCTGAAAGGGGGTTGCAGAGAGGTGGATGTTGGTCTCTTCTCCCAAGTGACTAGTGACAGGACTAGAGGAAATGGCCTCAAGTTGCACCAGGGGAGGTTTAGAGCGGATATTAGGAATAACTTCTTCACTGGAGGTATTTAAAAGACATGTGGATGAGGTGCTTAGGCACATGGTTTAGTGGTGGACTTAGCAGGGGTAGGTTTATGGTTGGACTTGATGATTTTAAAGGTCTTTTCAACCTAAATGATTGTATGATTCTATGATTCTATGAATTCTACGATGATACCGCAGGTTTTGGAGGCCTTTGGCGTACGTATAATACTGCTACTCCCTCATTGTGACACAAGACCAACAGATTGTGGATGAAGCAGAGCAAACTAGAGGACAACTGTATGCCCCAGTAATTTTAATTATTTTATATCTTTTTTAATACCTCATTGGAAAAAAACCTGAATCATTAAAACACCTGCCTGAAAATAGAATTTTATAGGAACACTCATAGACATGCTCCATAGACTGGGTTTGAACCTGTTTAACCTTTCTTGCATTGTAGGAGATCCAGACTCAACTTTATGTTTCCCATGATAATGAGGTGTTCCTGGCCGAGTGAAATTGAAAATGGTTTTCTATATGATTCTTTTTTCATTAGCAGTATCCAAAACACCACATTACAGTTTATCTCTGATCTCAAAAGCTTCCCAGGCCAAAACAGAACTGCGATGAGGAAGGAAATGTGGAATGATGATGAATATCTCCAATTATGGCACATAAGTTTTGTGAAAGAGTCAGATGCATTTCTGTAGTGTCGAGAGTTTAGTTTGAAACACTTGATAAACGCATCAAGTACAGTCCATTTTTCTCTGTTAGAGCAATCACACTGTTTAGACCACTGATAAGGTATTTGTCTGTCGGCAGCTGTCAACGTGTACAGCTAGTCAAATAAGCCCTGACAAAATAAAGTTGCACAGAAACATGTAGTTCATTGAGCCCAACTGTCTCATTTCAGACATTTTGGGTTTAACAAGCTTTTGCTGACTGCAAAGCTGGGTTTGCAGGGAACCATTTTAATTCCTAGTTGATCTGCCATAGGGACAGGGATCTCACAAACTATTAAATACTCAAATCAGATTCATACAGCTGCTCAAGAGCCAAGTTTAATGGCAGGGATTATTTGGGAAATTGACAGGAACACCAATTGCCCTAAGCAGCTACAGTATCCAAGAGCTACCACTAGACATATGGGGAGAGCAAATTCTTTTGATTTAATGTGGACAGGAAATGAACTTTAACATTCACTTAAAATTTCCTGTAAATTAAAAGCCCTACTTTTTAGCAAGTTCTACACTTCGACTTGAACTTGTTCCATTCCCAACCCTCCCTGACATATACTATGCCTGAGAGAAGCCATCCACACAGAGCATTCATGCAGGGATGTCCAACTGAGCCAGTTATCTAAGCTGCCTTCTATAATAAACAGTGTTTTAAAATAGATTGTATTCCCTTACAGCTACACTCACCACTTCCTTATCCTTCCTCACTTTGAGCAGAAGCATGCTGAGGATCACACAGTCTGTCTTAATGACAGTCTACAAGGTGTGGTCTGTACAGAATTCAGAAGAATGACATTTGTGAATTCTATCATAGATCAGAGCAAAACATTATGGCTACGTTTTACGACCACAGGAATAGCCCCAGAATCATTGTTCCTTATCTGCTTATCCTCCCTCTGTAAAACAGTAGCTATTGGGTTGGCTTATACAAGTATTGAACAGTAGCACTGTTGCTGATGGCTCAGCTGCATGATCTAAAGAAGTATGAACACAAATTCAAAGTTTGCTGGCTGTTAGAACTATCTGTTCTCAAAGGGCAGTGTGAAAATCTAGCCTCTAACTATATTGGGTCCAAGAGTACAAGTCTAGAGAGCATATGCAGAACTGGAAGTAGTGTTCCAGAAGTAAGAAATATAATATCCTTTCAAATTCAGATAATATTAAGGTAAAACAGGTTTAAGGGATCTCCAACTAAAATAATACTGTGAAATACAAAAAGATTAAAAAGGTGGTAACCCTGCAAATATGTCAGTTATCTTAAGGTAATCCAATTATAGACCAAAATTTGGCTTATTCCTGTCCCTATAATAGAATTATGTAGATCAGACAGTCATTAGTTGGAGACATGTGAGTAAAATACAGCCAACACCATTGCTGTCCAGCCTCTCCAAAAGTGTTCCAACAATGACAATGTCCTCTTAATGCTAAAGTTATTCTTATGGTCCTTCAGTGTTCATACCCGTAGATTTAAAAACACAAGCAACAACTACATAGATTTTTTTTAATATAAAACTAATGTAGTTGCAGAATCACAGAATCACTAAGGTTGGAAAAGACCTGTCAGATCATCAAGTCCAACCACCAACCAACAAACACCACCATGCCCATTAAACCATGTCCCACAATGCTTTGTCCACACGTTCCTTGAACACCTCCAGTGATGGTGACTCCACCACTTCCCTGGGCAGTTTATTCCAGTGTCCCACCACTCTCTCAGTAAAGAAATTTTTCCTAATATCCAGTCTAAACCTCCCCTGGAGCAACTTGAGGCCATTTCCTCTTGTCCTGTCACTCGTCACTTGGGAGAAGAGACCGACACCCACCTCTCTGCAACTTCCTTTCAGGTAACTGTAGAGAGCGATGAGGTCTCCCCTCAGCCTCCTCTTCTCCAGACTGAACAACGCCAGCTCCCTCAGCCACTACTCATAAGGCTTTATAGTTTTAAAAAATTATTTATTTCTCAGACAAGAGTCAGTTCAAATGAAAACACACATTCACAAAAAAATGGTGGAGTCAGGACATACTCATAAAACAGTGAAAATAAGTCTTGTCTTGGTTATTGTCCCATCTGTCTGTATCCATCTGGTGCCTCTCATCTTATTCTTATACATTTTATAGACAGGTTTACTTCATTATCAATCCGTATGTATCCAGCATCGAGCACAATGGCGTTCTAGTCAACAAAATTTTGAAGCATAGTGGTTAGACAAGTGCGTCTATACATGAAGAGGTATCATTTATGAAAATGAAGTGAACAGAGAATGCAAAAGAAAATTACAACTATATTTTACAACTATTGGTTAATGAGCTTAAGAAATTTGCTCAGATTCCATCCACATAATATGCTAAGTAAAGGTAGAGCTAGAAGAATGGTAGAAGTAAGGACTGTGTTCTTTAACTTTTTTCAGTTACACTGTAAGAAAAGATTGATAAATGTGGTCAGGTGTGGCAAAACTAAGAAAAAAAGACATAGACATTTATAGAATTAAGCTGCTTGCCTTCATATTATAAGAATGTTGAAAATAATTGGAATCCTTCAAGAACAAAAAAGATGGGAGCAAAAATTAACATCCAGCAGTGCATATTTAATATAATTAATGAATAATTAATAATTAATATTGCTAATACAAGTAAATTTTAACATTATTTAGACTGATGTCTTGGTAAAATTGATAAAAGCTTATGTGGAGAAGTATCTACTGTATCTGAAATATGAATTAAAATACTGGACAAGCTAGGTATAAAACTTATCAACAGCAACTCTTCAATGACTCCTTGTCATCCTTCCTCTTTCTTAAATGCCCATTTCCATGGACTGAAGAGCACATGTATAGAAGGGAGGCTATTTAATGACTAAAGAAAGGAGACTTACTTCATTTTTTTTTAACACCTGACATTTATTAATTTGTTAAAAATTATTCAATCTGTGTTTAATTTCATAACGTGTTAAAAAGAATTGCACAAGTATTGCAGAAGATGTAAATGGATAATGAGATGATAGCAGATAAATGGGTCCTGCACTTGGGTCACAACAACCCCATGCAACGCTACAGGCTTGGGGACGAGTGGCTGGAAAGCTGCCCCGTGGAAAAGGACCTGGGGGTGTTGGTCAACAGCCGGCTGAAGATGAGCCAGCAGTGTGCCCAGGTGGCCAAGAAGGCCAACGGCATCCTGGCCTGTATCAGAAAGAGTGTGGCCAGCAGGAGCAGGGAGGTGATCGTGCCCCTGTACTCGGCGCTGGTGAGGCTGCACCTCGAATCCTGTGTTCAGTTTTGGGCCCCTCACTACAAGAAGGACATTGAGGTGCTGGAGCGTGTCCAGAGAAGGGCGATGAAGCTGGTGAGGGGTCTGGAGCACAAGTCTGATGAGGAGCGGCTGAGGGAGCTGGGGTTGTTTAGCCTGGAGAAGAGGAGGTTCCAGGGAGACCTTATTGCTCTCTACAACTACTTAAAGAAGGCTGTAGCGAGGTGGGTGTTGGTCTCTTCTCCCAAGTGACTAGCGACAGGACAAGAGGAAATGGCCTCAAGTTGCTCCAGGGAGGTTTAGATTGGATATTAAGAGAAAATTCTTCACCAAAAGGGTTATCAAGCATTGGAACAGGCTGCCCAGGGAGGTGGTTGAGTCACCATCCTTGGAGGTGTTTAGAAGACGTGTAGATGAGGCGCTTAGGCACATGGTTTAGTGCTGGACTTAGCAGGGTTAGGTTTATGGTTGGACTTGATGATCTTAAAGGTCTTTTCCAACATAAATGAGTCTATGATTCTAACTCAAATATTGACTATAAACTTTTAGAATTCCTTGCAAAAATGTAATTTTAATAAATAAATGACTGAAGCATAAAATGAATAAGCTTGAATTACAAGCAGATGTATCAGGAGACTGTTTTGACTGAACAGGGAATTCACAACTAAGTCTCAGTGCAAAGAATGATGTATCAGGAGGTGGAAGTGGGGATAGGCTGCAGAGGAGGAATACAGAAATATTGCCAGAATATGAGGTATGGTGTTAGGAAAGCCAAAGCCGAACTCATGTTGAATCTGATAAGGGACATCAAGGGCAAGTAGGAAAGCTTCTACTGCTGTATTAATAGTAAAAGAAACAAGCAAAATGTAGGGCAGGTGATTCGGTGACAGTGGATACAGCAAAGGCTGAGTACTTGATACCTTCTTTTCTTTTGTGTTCATAAACATAGTCTCTCAGGCTTTTGTGCCTAGAAAGAAGCTTCAAAGAAGAGGGGAACTATCATTGCTGCAAGAAGATTAAGCCAGGGATCTCTTGAGAAATCAAACCCCTCTCAAGCCTCTGGAAATCACAAGGATGCATCCGAGGTTGTAGAGAGAGCTGGCTGATGTCATTGCAAGGCTACTGTTTCTCCATTTTGAAAGGTCCTCAAATAGGGAAAGACTAGTGTTGCACAGATTTTCAAAAAGGTCAAGAAAAACAGTCCAGAAAACTACAAGGAAGTCAACCTCAGTTTATTCCTGAGAAAAATCATGGAACATGTCCTCTTGGAAGCCATTTCTGGCCATGTGAAACAGAAGGTGACCAGGAAGAGCCAGCATGGATTCACCAAGGACAAAATATGTTTGATCTACCTCATTGCCTCCTGTGATAAAATGACTAGCCCTGTGGTTGAGAGGAAAGCTGTAGCTGTTGTGTATCTTGACTTTAGCAAAGCTTTTCACAAGCTCTCCTGCATGTCTTTAAGCTCGCATGTTATGATCTACTGAACTACTAAATGAACTACTAGATGGATGAAATACTGCTTGGATAGTTGGGTTCAAAGGATAATAAATAATGGTTCCTAGTCTACCTGGAGGGTGGTTACAAGTAGAGTTTCTCATGGGTCTATTCTGGGATTCATCCTGTTTAATATCTTTATCAGTGACCTAGAGAAGGAGGCAGAAGTAACCCTCTTCAAATTTATAGGTGACAGTGATTTGAGGTGGACAGTAAAGGGCAGGACTGCCATTCAGAGAGACAAAGAAAGGCTGGAGTAATGATTCAAGAAGAACATTTTGAAAGTCAACAAGGACAAATGCAAAGTCTTGTACTGGGATAGAAATAATCCCTTGTGTTGATTTTGACTGGGGACCGCATGAAAGAGGACAGCTCTGCAGGAAAGGACCTGGGGGTCCTAGCTGACAGTAGTCTGATGAGTCAATAGTGCACTGTAGCGGTAATGAAGGCTAACAAGATACTGGGCTGTATCAAGAAAATCATCAATCAAGGAAGTGATAATTTGTCTTTTCTTTGTATTTATTCAACCGTACCTGGAATATTGCTTCCAGTTTTGGACTTCCCAATACAAGAAGGATGCTGATAAACAGAAGCAAATTCAGCTGGTGGTCCCAAAATAGTCAGGGCTTGAGCACTTACCCTGTCAGAAAAGGCGGGAGGATTTGGGGTTTTTTCAGCATGAAGAAGAGGTGGTTTTGGTGGGATCTAACTGCAGCCTTCCATTACCTGTGGGTAGTTTACCAAGCAGATTAAGCCAGTCTCTTTATTTAGGTATACAGTGTGTTAAGGAGAGACTGCGGTCATGAGTTGAAATGCGGAAGTTCTGATTGAATATAAAGAAATGAATTTTCACTGTGAGGAAATTAAGCATTGGCACAGGTCACACAGAGAGGCTGTTAATTTTCAGTTCTTGGAGGTTTTCAAAACATGACAGGACAATGTCCTAAGCAACCCAGTCTGAATTCAGCATTGACCGTGCTCTGAGCAGGTGTTTGGACTAAAGACCTCTGAAAGTCTTGAGTACTCTTAAGTATTTGGGGATACTGAAGACAAAGGTCTGTAGAAAAAAACAATGAAAATAAAATATATTGTGTTACATGAAATTCTTCTGCAGCAAAACATTCAAAGAAACATCTAAAAATTGGACAAGAACGAGGATGTTAGCCCTATGCAAGGTAATAACAAGTTCATATGTGAAAGACTTCAGGTTGAAAAGAAGAGTGAAAGAAAAGGTCTAAGAGCACTCTAGATGTTCTGGAAGAGAAACATATAATGGAAGTAAATTATATGGGAATAGAGGATGAACTGAGAGGACCTTCAGTACTTTTTCTAAGAGTAAACTCTAGTAAGTGTAAGTCATTAGACTGACAGCAAAAGCAAATTCAAAGAGAAAGGTGTAGCAAATGGGTTTCATGGAGATTTAAAAAAAAAAAGAAAGATACGACAAATTATAACAGAGAAGTGTGGGTTGTTTGGGATTTTTTTGTTTTATTTTGTCTTCTTTTTAAATGGACACCTATTTGCTCATGTGACATTAAAGCTGCACAGATAGGCAAGATGCAAGTCCAAAAGATAGGGTATATGGTCAGTCATATTAAACTGGATGTAACAAGCTGCCTGGAGAAAAGCTTGAATACAACTCTAGGAATTTAGCAGTGCTGTGTAAGATTTAAAGACTACAGAAAGCAGAAAAATACAATTTTAGACCAGACAAGGTCTTCTAAGAGAACAAGACCATTAAAATATTATGATAATTTTCAATCATTATTTTGAAATGTCTAAATAGGGTCATTATAAAAAAAAATGGTAAAAGTGCTTTATCTGAAATTTTATTTTTTTGTTTGATGAGAATACTGAATTTAAAATACAAGACCAATAAATATAGTCAGTTATGCCAGGAACTTAAAAAAATCCTTTGGAGCTGAAAGTGTGTAATCATAATGCCAATTGTTTGTGATGTTTTGGCACTATGTGCAAATCACAGTTGCATTAGATACATGAGAAGCTGGCTCTGTCATAAGCCATGTGTCCTTCTTCAATCAGCTTTGGTGGGCACTTGAAAATCCTGGAGAATTAATTTTCCAAATTCACCAATGCTTTGGTCTAAGTTAGATTCACATTAAGATTCTTTTTCTTGTGAAAATCTGTGTGTGAGGATTATAACTTTAACAGTACTCCTACTGCTTCTAATCACAGTAACAATTAAGAACAATCATACTCAGATGAAACAGTGAATGTAAGAACTTAATATAAATGTTTGTTATTTACTAGGTTTTCTGATAGCACTGATAACAGCAGTAGATAGGACATGACTGTTTTTAAATCGGAAATATCCATCTGACAATTTTCATATCTGCTAGCCATGAGAACATCACATCATGCTTTTTCTGTCAGCTTTGCTCACATACACTACGCCACTGAGTATTGTATCCACTCTATATACCTAGGGCTACTCAGAAGTGGAACGATTTTGTCCAGTTTGTTAGAAGTCTGATTAAAATCACAGCCCTTATCAAATGAGGAAAACATATCTCCAGATCTTTCCATTCCCTGTGGCTGGTGCCTCCCACTCCTATCTTCCGCAGAGAAACTGTCTCCCTCTAATTGCAGAAGTAATAGTCAAAATTTGGAAACATACTCCTGAATACCAATTGAGTCCTGAGCTGCTCAAGCTACAGCTTAGCTGCTAAAGTCAGAGTCTGACTTTTTTTATAAAAAGTGTGATAGAAAATTGGCGTAATAAGAAATAGAAAGGATATTTCCAACCACTATTTAGTTCAAATGAAAACAAATAGAGCAAAATGTTGCAGGCAGTTAAAAAAAAAAGCTAAAAAACGTAGGTAATTAAGAATGAAGCAAGATACTCTGACCCCAAAAGCAGTTTACCCACGCAAAGTCAGAATCAGCAGAATGTTGCCACCCAGTTATAAAATATTTTTATTCTATTTATCCTCAAAATGTCACCATGTAGATTCTTTGGAAGGATGGAGCAGGAAGAATATGAGTAATGTGTAAGAAACACAACCTATTTCCCAATCTTTTCCTACATACTATTTCTGAAAATGTCACTACCATGCTGAGTCTACTAATAGGATCATTAGCTCATCAAATCAGGCTCGGAATCTAAAACTGAGAAATGAGACACGCTCACAAAATATCTCCGAAGAAATAGCTAATTAGGTGGAAGATGGCATGGTCTTGGCTCTCAAAAAAGGTCAAAATAAAAGTAAGACTTGCAGGGTAGAATCTTAACAACCAAAACATACTTTTGAAATACTGGGAAATAGGAAGCAATGGGTATTCACAGCCTATAGCTTCTCACATATAAAGTGGCACATGGAGAGCCAGATATGAGACACAACGGGATTTCTCTCCCTTGCCCAGCCTATCATATAGCTCTCCAGGGGTGCTGTTTTCCATGGTGGAGATACATGCCTAGCATAGAACCAGTGACAACCACTGCCTCCAAGGCCCTTTACCAAGCTCTATGATATTGTGATACCTCTAGTTGCTGTCAAGTGGAGCTAAGAATACAGACTCAAATTTCCTCCCTGGAAAAATAAAATAGAAAAAAAAAGAAGGAAATTTGGGGTAGTTAACATGTAAATGGATATTACACAGTGAGACTGGGAAAGTGCATGCTATCCTCAGGGTTATTAATCTCGTCTACAGTTACACTTACACTATCCACCTTAGTAAATCCACACCTGTTTCCAGTCACAAATCAGTTCAAATTTACACTGTATCTGTCTATCTATTTATACATATATACATGCATAATACGTTCAAGAGAATAATACAGCCAGTCACAGAAACCTGAAGATACTAGGTAGTGAGAAATGAGACAAAATATTCCAAACATCAGGAATTATTTCAATACATATGAGGTGGCAATTTCAATACACATGAGATGGCATAGGAGATTCAAGGAGGTCTGCTTTTACTTACTATAAAATGGGGAGATGGGGAGAGGAACACAGCAGAAAAAGGACTAATTTTCTTTTTAAAGCAAAGATGAAAAGGGAGTACCTGGGGCACAGGATTTTAATTGATTCCTCAAGGTTGAGATGAGGGAATAAGAGGATGATGGTTCCTGATCTTCTCCATTTGTGAGAAAGTCAAATGGGGGAAAAAGACAAAGACAGAAAGAAAAGAAAAGGATGTCACTAATACCAGTTTCCATGGGACATTCAAATACAGGCTAGAGACCTGTGAGAGGCTGAGACCAAAGCATGGACAGAAAGGTTCTTATGGGACATCTCCAAACTACCAAAATTTAAGGAAGACATCTTTAAAATAAATATTCCTCTCATTCATCTCTCCACTTCATCAAACTTGAGACTCGGATGGGCTGAACAGGAATCCCGGAAGCTACAGGTAAGATTTACACAATAGAAAGGGTGGACAATGAATTCTTGGAATTGTTAACTGAAGACAGAAAAAATAACAAGAAGTCAAAGCATCATATGTTTGAGATTCACTTCCCCATAAGATAGCAGAAGAACCCAGGTTTAATTTAAACTAAATAGGACTCGCAAACGGCTGTAGAGAGCCTAGTGCAACCCAACACATTTCCTCACTTACATGAAGAAATGAGAAGAGACAGGAACATTGTGTGTATAAAAGGGCCAGAAACTGCCAGAGAACTTCCAATTCAATCCCATGATGACATTAGCAAAAAGCGACAAACCCAAGTAGACAGTATAACAACGAGTTTATGATTACACCTCTGTTAGAGCAGCTGGCAACATAGCCACTGCAGTTAGTAGAGAAGCTGGAAAATGTTCAAGGATTGAAAGAGGCACAAGCACAATACTTACATGCCATCACACAAGTGGAAAACTGTGGGCAAAGATAAAAAAGAAGCTGCAAGGAAATGGCAAGGCTTGCAAACAACAATTGATCTTGTCATCAGAGGTTGTCCTGAGTACCTGTGGCAGGTCAGATGAATTCTCAAAGCAAGTGGGAGATCTAGTTATATGTGAATAATATCTGGCTACATAAATATGATTGAGGGTGATACAGTACACTGGCAAAACAAACAGCTTAGTAATGCTGTTTATACTCCTGGAAAGAGAAGTCATTATAATGCAATGCATTAGTGGGAACTAACAACTTTGAATATCTACAGTATGGGCATCTATTTCTGAATCAGTTGCATAGACTCTCTTTATATTTGCTGGACAGGAAGAGTACATGCAGAATGCAAGTCATCGCATCCCAAAACAGACAACTCAAAATGGCTTTCATAGTACCCTACAAATATATATTCCTCTCCTGAAAAGGGGGCTTTAAATATAGACCTTTATAAACTGACCTAAACTGTATCAAATCCTTAGCTAAAATTATTTAAGATTTATAGAACATGTTCAGTTGACTAAAAACAGTAGCCTGGTGCCATATGAGACTCTTCCAAAAATACAGTTAATAGAACCTGGATAGCTTTTCAGTTCACCCTAAAGAAGTCATGTAGGTCTCGATTCAGTTGGCCTCACATAAATATCTAGTATCATTTGAGGTACAATAAGTTATATGAAACATCTACAGACTGCTCACAGTTACAGAGAGAACCTAGGGGAGTTCCATGTCCTTTTAGAGAGAACACCGAGGGCTAGACAGGGCTTGCTAGAGCATCTCAGGTGGCAGTAAACATATAACTGTGGGTAACCAAAGCAAACCCTTAAGCAACCCTGAACTTTGCAGGCCTGGAGGTCAGCTAGTATGGTATAATTATGTCCTTATTATTACTGTCTGTGTCCAAAACAGGCTGGCATCATCCAAATTACCTGTTGTAAATAGTCTCTGATCTATGCTATCTTTCAAAACATGCCTGGGAATTATGCAGGTGAGCAGTATCTGGAAAAAGCTAAAACTAGACTGAGGACAATTTAATAGTGTGGATGACTAACATCCAATACCTGAGCCCATGCCTTCTCTCTGTTTAATTTGATCATATAGATGTAGCAATCAGCTTTCTGGACTCCAAGGACTACATCAACTCTTTCTCTGTTAACTGTAACAAGAGCTTAAATGTTAGTTCTCATGAAGATAGATAGACACATACATACCTTGTGAACAAATAGGCTTAAGTATCTTAATCTAATGCTGACTTCCACCGTATAAATCATGTTAGCCCCTCCTACCACAGCTTCTAGATGAGTTATTAAAAAAGAGAGAAATGGCAAACAAAATGCATAACACATTTCCTCAAATTTGATAAAAAAATGGAACACTGATAGTCATGATTGCATGTCTTCATCAAGCAAAAATGCTTCTGAACAACAAAAGAAATGAAAAATTTTTAGAAAAAATAAATAAAAGTACAAAATTATTAACAATTATTATCAGGTAGAATCTGGCAAAGTATGTGGATTTGGGTGTCTCTCATCACTTGGTACATCTTTTATCAGAAAAGGAAAGTCAATCAGTTGTCTTTACTTGTGAAATTCTAGAAGAAGTGGAGCTGCCACTTGAGTACAATGGGAAAGAAAGCTTTCACAGTAATGTAGACATGCTAATACTTTTCTTTGCTGAGCAGTGATTTCAATACACAAACAAAAAACAGACACTTTTGAAGGAAAAACTGCTTGCACATAAGCCCAGAGTACAAAAATTTCAGCTCAGGTATACCAATAAAAACATATTACATGAGTCAAAAAGATGCTTACAATAGCAACTGCCTTTCCTAAGTTTTCACTTAAGCAATTAACATCAAAGGAGTGTTAGGAGTTCAAAAAGCAACATCAGCTGCCTGTTGACTCTGATAGAGATTACAGCAAAATCCACTTCCCAGTCATAACAAGTACTGAGAGTTTGAAAAGCACACAGCATTGCTTTGTGTCGTGGAGCCTATGAAATGGTCTGACGATACAGAAGACAAAGTGTTCTTGTAGAGGATTCCTTATTAGCTAGAATGTAACTGTTAGAAATGCTGATGATGCAAAACTGCAGATTAAAATCACAGGTTTTGTAAAGCTAAAACATTTGGACTCTTTAGTCAATGCAGTGAATTCAGTGCCAGATCACAATTAAAACATATTGTAGGAGTAGTATATGATAGAACCCACAAACTTAACAGACAGATTTGAGACCCTGGCAGACTCATTTGTTCTAGAGGCAGAACACAAACCTACTCCTGACAATTATATACCTATTCAGTTAGCCACAATGAAGACAACAAATCATTCTTATTCAGGAAATCCAATTTTCCTTGATCACCAATTGAGACGAAAAATATTGAGTACATGATCGTAGTCTCATGCAGTCTGCAGTAGCCTCCAAGTGACCACACACTTCAGCAGCTCTAGGCTGTACATTTACAATATCTTGAAATCATAAGGAAGAGGGAAATTTAAGGAAAAAAATCTTATACATTATGCAAACTTCTAAAAAGATTTAATTTTACATCACCCCAGCCTAATAGTACCCTAAAGTACATATTCATGTTATTCATTCAATCCCTGTAAAAGTGAGATTCATCTTTCGTAACTTTAGGTGTCTGAAGACTGGTTTCAAAATTAAAGTTAATTGTCTATGCTATAACTTGGAGAGAAGTAAAAATTTATAGTAGATCATTCATTCCATCTATTTTAATGTATTTTAAGATGAGATGGACTGAGTTCTGATGGTATATAACTCTCATTGTTCACTATGAAGAGAAGTCTGATGACCCACTTAGACTAGATGCCTAATTTATAGGTGGCCAGAAGTTGAATTTCATCCCCACATGCATTTGTAAAAGAAGATTCAAAACCTGAAACTATATAATGCATTTCCTTGTCTTTATTATGCAGAAAGAGCAAGAGCACTGTTTTCTTGAAAGCTGCTGCTCTTGGTGGTGCTGCCATATGCTCTCCAAGCACTAGGCGGATGGCTGGAATGCTTGCCCAGGAACTGGGAAATCTGAGCTTAGCCAGCCATTCTCAGGAGAGTGTCAAAAGCAACAGTTGTTCTGGATAATTGAACCTTTCCCCTCAGACATTAAACACAGTCCAAACCTACAGAATTCATGGGCCCAGAAAAATGAGCCATTTCTGATTTTTTTTTTTAAAAAGTTTTCTAAAGTAAAAATGTGTAACATAGGGTTGAAGGTGGGGACAAGAATCCTGTTTCTTTCTCCGCTTGATTTCACTAGTTGATGGGCCACAAATATTAGCATTCTGCATTCGTGTTCTCCTTTTAAAAGGAAACAATATCTTTTAAAGAGGGCTCCGGAAACTCCAATATAACATTTAGATGAGCAGTGCTAATATCCCAAGGAATGTGCATATGTCTGTGACAATAATAAACAGCTTATTCAAGTGAGGAATCTCTGTTCAGGCAGGTAGAGCGCAAAGGTGCTGCACTGGATTGTTGGGAAGCTTTCTGTTTGATGGAATGTTTATACACCAATAACGAAGAGAAAAGTAATCGGATTGCTCTACTCTGAAGGTGTGAAATGAAGCTGAATAGCAATATGTGCATACTGCAGAAAGGAACAGAAGTAACATAATTTCAAGTGTATAACACACTCAGCTTTACTTCATACAGGTGAAGTACACCTGTGAAATGCAAACTATTTGGCTACTGTTGGCTAGGCTTAAAATAAAACTCTTCAATTAACTTTTGCCAGGACAATAAAACAAAATGAAACAAAAAACAAACAAACAAACAAACAAAAAAACAGAAAAAAAATCACTCAGACCTATACACTTACTGCATGCATCAAGAGAAATGTAGCAACTTGAACTGCATTTTTAAAAGGACAAAAAGGATTTCTTTGACAAAAGAAATCCCAGTGAGTCCAGTGCTTGCTGTTTTGGTGACAGAGGACAGTGTCAGTTCTACTGATCTGAACATGACTAATACAGACTATTTAAACCATGTTCAGCATTCATTTATGGCTCCTCAATTCTCATAAAACTTTAGTCACAGGTTGGACCTACATGTAAGTCTGGATTTTCATTGAAAAGGAATACAAATCCTGTTTATTTGCTGTAGACAGGGCAACAAGGAACAATGGCATAACTTTTATTACTGTTATTCCTACCGAAAGTTCACAATAAATTTCAGCAGTCAGAAAGTGAGATACCCCTCAAAAGCTATGAAAATTATCCCATTAAAAAAAAAAAAAAGAAAAAAGAAACCTTCTGCTTTTTCAGCTTCTAGGGATTAGAAGCGAGAACAGCAGTATCTTCAAGCTTGAGGAAAAAAAACTGTTTAGAGAGGACATTAAGTACAAGTCTAACTGTATAGCTATAGAATTCGCTACAGAAACAGAATACAAAACTTGGCTGGCCTTTTGTCAATAGAAGTTCCTAGAGGAATGTTTCAATTAAATATCAATAAAAAGATTTTCTTAGGCTTTTGCTCTTTACATAAAAAATATTAGCTATATCAGAATGTCATTAAAAGAACTGGCCTTTTGAAGGTAAAACAAGATAACTTTAAAAGTAGCTCAGGTATACTTTGAATCCATTTTAGACAATATTCCTAGGTCTGCAATCCAGTGTCAGCAAATAATAGCACTAAAAAAAGTAGGGTAACAGTTGGGAATTGAATGTGTTTTGGAAAAGAGGATAGAACACAGCAGTGTGAATGTCTCAAATTATAGAGGATTATGTTCAGGCTGGGTAACACCTTTTACATTTGTTTAGTTAATTCTAATTACTGTAGTAAGATTGTTACCAAAATTTAGGAATTCTTAACAGTAGAAATCCAGAATTATGGTAATACAAAGGAAATATTTTATTACTCATTTCATATCCACAAAGTCCTTGGCTTGGCAGAACAAAGGAGCAGCGGATGTTAAATATATATCTTGGGCAAAGTGACAAGGAACCACTGTTCGAAAGTGTCCTTCTATAATGCAATTCCAACTATGCGATTTACATATTCATTTGAATCTATGTATGGTCGTATCATCCACAAAGTGTTGGGATATCTTATTCTACTTAAAGGATCTTAAAGTATCTTACCAAAACCTGTGGTGTGAAAACAGCCTAGCCTGGGCATGTCATTTCAAGATAAACACATTCCAAACCAGTAAATCAACATGTCAGAAGAATTTATTAACTAAACAACTTAACAAAACCCAAGTACCTTCTTTACTGTCAAAGCAAATTATTCCTAGTCCCATATCCAGCCAACTAACCAAATTTCCATCCATCTCAGCCTCTCAGAAGAGCAAATTAGTGTGAGAGGACAGGCCCTTGCACTGGAACTCGATCATCTATAACGGATAAATACTGAAATTATTTTAACCTGGGCTAACCAACACTTTCAAATAACAAGTATATTTGAGAAGGTAGACTGGGCCAGGAATCATTCTCATTAGACACTTTGCATGTGGCCACCCTGTTTTAGAGGCTAACAGAGATTAATCAAATGAATGTGCTGCAATTTTGCCATTTGGCTTTAAGGCCAGAAAGCAAACCTTGGCACTGTTTGGTAATTAAAATAAACATAGCTACAAGCCATAACATTTTCTATCTATACTCCCACTGTTTTCACCATTGCAAAAGTATCAGCATCTATGGATATAATTTTTTTATCAAAAGACTGTTCACCTCATTAGGTCTAGATTGTAGAACAACTCCTTGTTAGAGAAGTTGGGTTTGAAAGTTTTCAAGGGACTCTGATGAGTAAAAAGATATGGCATGTGTCATCTCTTCTTGACATCAACCATCCAATTATTTCAGAAAGGAAAGAAATCTCTTATGAAGCACATATACGCATTGCAAATAGCAGGCTTGAATCTTATCTAACCCAGAGAAGGATTTAATAGCAGTCTCTCTTAAGAGAGATAGTCAAGCTACTGTACAAGTAGCAAGAGGTTGAGTGTATATATATATATTTATCTCTGGTAAAACTCAAAGCCAGTCTTAAAAGTGTTACATGGCTCCTCAGAGAGTTAACAACACCATTTGTTCTGCCATTAGAAGATCCAAAGGCTTAAGAGGCAGTAGAAGACTCTGCCTCATTATGTGGCCTGGGAACATGTAATAAATCTTATGTATCTTTGACTGCAATGACAAAATGCTATCAAGTTGCCTTGATTTCCTGAGGCCCAAAAGAACAGCACACTGGTATTTTATATCATGGGAAAATATTCTTGTCGGTACGCAAGCTGATTTTCCTCACAACACGAATTTAAAGTTCACTGCTAAAGCAGTTTATAAGTTTTAATTAGCCTTTTTTGAGACAAATCCATGCATGAACTTGCGCTTGTAAGAGCAACTCCTTTTTTAATAGCATACATTTCCCACCATATATATTAACACCAAGAGAGCAAAAGAGAGAATAGGATACTAAGAAGCAAGTTCACATGAGTACTGACTGTGAGACAAAACTATAGCTAAAACTAATGCTAGGTCACTGCAGACAAAAATAGCGCAACAGAAAAACTATCTACTAAAGATTCGCCTTGCCATAAGAAAAAAAAAAAGGCCTACATAAAAAAAATGTGGTAACTGAAATAACGTCATTAAAGCTTTTATAGCAACATTGAGAAATAGTTGAAATGTTTGAATTGACCAGAAAAATTACTCTTAAGACTTCTTAAGGGACCCTATTAACTAAAGTCACAGAAGCATAGTACCACTCAGAGAACCCTGATGGAATTCTCCAGTCTGCTGAGAAAAGTGAAAAGATTTATTCAGGAGTTCTGGAGATGCTACTTATGTTTTCATATCCCCAGTATGAAATTTGATTTCTTTATAACTTCTTACATAAAATTCAGGTTTTGATCCACTATAGTCCCCAAATCCATTTTTGTAGTGTTATTTCAGTTAGTTCTCTCCCATCTTCTATTTGTACACTAGATTATTCTCACTTGAGAATGACATCTTGCACTTCTTCCTACCAAATGGTGTATTTTTTTCTGAGAGCCATCTCTCTCCTCTATAAAAAACATTACAAACTTTATTTGCACATCCCAACATAGTGACAATCCCTTTGACCTCAGTTACTGGCAGATCTAATACATCTACTCTTTATTCTGATGTTTATTCATAAAAATACTGACAAGTACCATACAAGACAGACCTTGGCAGGGACTAGCTTGGTACAACCTTGTATTCTGAATATGAACTATTGAAAACTGTTCTTTATATACAGCTTTCAAACATCTTTGCACCTATGCTATACTAATATTATGCAAATGATGTTTCCATAACAAACTTCTAAGAATGCTACATGAGACAAAAACAAACATAAACCACTCAAAAAGATGATATATGGCAATGGGATCATATGAAAACAGGAGGAGTATGACTGTTTCTCCTCTTCCCATAAAATCTGCTACCCTGCTATAAAAAAGAAACTAGATTGGTTTAATACAAATCACACTAGATAAGTCCACGCTGGATGTTTTTCACCATTTTGTTATCTTCTAGGTACTTACAAATTGTCTGATTATCCTTTTACAGTATTTTTCCAGGAAATTAATAAAGTTGATTGACTGATCTGCATTTCTACAGCTCTTCTTTATCTCCTTTATTAAACATAGGCACTCCATTTGCTTTTTTCAGGACTTACAGGATCTAGCAGAACTCCATGGGCTTCCCAAAATAACTGCTCAGAGCTTTAAAATGTCATCACCCTCTTCATCTGACATGGCATTGTAGTCTCAGAAAAGTAAACAAATAGTAATCTCGTGTAAGTCAAATCAAATTTTAGAGACGCACACTATGAATCCAGAGCATTACATACATCCAGAGAAAAGAAAGAGAAAAAACCGATCTTTTCATCAGATTCAGATGTTTAGGTTATACATTGAAGAACACTTCAAGTGTATTGCTCAGACAAGTTATACATACATTTTGCAATTTGTAGGTTACTCAGAGGACTAATGGCTCCCACTATTTTGGCATAATAGAGTATGAAGATCCAGGAGATAATAACACTGGATGCTTTAGTAAATGGATTGAATAAACTCTTAAACTAGATCAACAAGAAGTAAAGAGAGAAAGCCAGGAATATCGGGCCTAACAACAACAACAAAATCTGAAAACTGGAATAGAGATGCAAAAGGTTTAATATACATTTGACTGTGGAGTTCCAAGCAAGAGAGTTTCCAAAGTGAATTTTTATAAATACATACATATATACATATAGTTACATACACACTTTTACCTGGTTTTTAAATCATATCACTTACCCTCTGAATAACACAAGAAAATACGTTCAAGTTAGTGAAGAAGAGAGGAATCAGACCTCATTGTAGGAGTTGTTTTCTATCCACTTGGTGACAGACAATATCCCTTTCAAGCAATCTACAGTCTGAGCATATCAGACAAGAAGAATAGGGGGGGGAGCTGACACAGAAATGTAAAGTGACTCTCATCACATCACCTAGGAGATTGACTGTAACGTTGGAAATTCAGTCCCAATTTCCCGAATCTTAATGCAATTAATTTTTCCATTGTACCACACTGAATATTTCCTGGTATGTAAGAAAAGTTGAAAACATATGGACTATGTGAATCTTCATGCATAATATATTTAATTAGTTTTTAATGTCTATTGTTATTTGATATCCAGAGATGTTTTGTAATATTAGATTTTATTTGACAGTTAGAAATAAATATCACAATCGCCAGAAGAAGATGGTTCAAGTTTAAACAAAACAAGGAATACAGTTGAAAT
Source organism: Gavia stellata (assembly GCF_030936135.1). Classification (NCBI taxonomy): domain Eukaryota; kingdom Metazoa; phylum Chordata; class Aves; order Gaviiformes; family Gaviidae; genus Gavia; species Gavia stellata. The sequence goes on along the minus strand of NC_082595.1, from coordinate 103,580,527 downwards.
ATGTTTGTAGTCCAATTCGTATTACACATAATTGCCATATTCTTGCTTGAATGCTTCAGAATGACTTAAAAGACTTCCTTAAGAATAAAGGTCATCAAGCAAGGTAACACATTTTTGAGGGTGCTACATAAGGTGACACACTAACTTGAATCAATCAAAAAAACCTTAGGATAAAGAACCAGAAGAACTTCTATCCTTGAAAATTTCCTCATTGCACATTATAAGGAAAATTTCAGTGTATCATTCATTAATATTCAAGCTAAGCAAAAAAAATATTAGAAATGCATTGAAGGTCTTAGGCCACACCTGGCTACAAGTGAATGCTTAGGCAACTTATGAGCCTTATAATGGAATGAGCAAAGGAGAGAAAACTATAACTACAAGGAGAGAAAATTATAACCATAATTTGGGTTTGGTTTTCTGCTTCAGTATATTAGAGCTGTGAATTAAATGAATGCAGTTCCAAATATTTAAAAAATGTCAACATCTCCACAGCCCTCTGAGTATTCTGAGGTGAAGTGGTCCATAGGAATAATCTTTGCTGTGTAATCAGATATTTCCTTTGAAAAGAGCTATAAATATGTTTCAAGTTGTTTTGTGACTTTATTGTGCACTTTGGGAGCTGACCTGTCAATAGCACCTGCTTTCTTTACCATGTGGTGTGTTCTTTGAGAGTGAGACAGTAAAAGGAGGTCTGTAACACTATGGCAAGCATGTCTATGTAAAGAGAAATACTTCATGTCTATTATCATCTCCTTTACTTTTTTCTTTTGTCTTGTTCCTCCACATTGCTTTTACTCTTCTCTCTTCTTCTCATCTCATTCAGAAAATAAGGAGTTCTTCAGCTTCTTGAGAACAAAAGCAGCATGCAGAAGGAGACCTATTTGATGCGATCCAACTTTTGACAGAATTAAAAACAATTTGGTGTCCTAAAGGAAACTTCTAAAAGATGAACAATCTTAGTAAGGTAAAAGCCTAGGAGCAGAACGAGTAACAGGATCAGTTCTGGAGTCAGTAATAATTTTTTTCTGTTTTCTGCAGGATGGTAGAAAAGTTGGCTGGTTAACAGAACCAGATGTCTCGGGCATAAATGCCACTAATGCAGCTCTTGCCTTGATATGCTTACTAATGGTCCTTGGGCTCTCTCACTGCACTGTTGACTCCAAAAGCTCCAAAACAACAACAGTTTTTCCAGTTTGCTTTGTCTTTGGGGGAAGACTTTGGGTTTCTTCCTAGAAGATACTATGAAGTTTCATCTTCCCCTCATTATGAACTTACTCTGACCACCCTGTGTGTAGGAATTTGAATGGATGAATTAAAGTCTGGCTAATTATCCCAAAGGGAGAAGGCAAGAAGGGATTTACATCAGCTCCATTCGCTGTGGAATTTGTCTCTTCTCAAATTTTAGTGAATTCACCAAAATTTCTCTCCTGGCCCACATTTACCCCTACCCTAGGGTTGCCAATGACACATTCCCTGTACCCACTTCAGGCACTCCCTCCTTCACATAACATAACCCTTCTATCAGCTCCAAATGATGACTAGTTGTCACCACACCTCCTTTTCTCATTTCTCAATCCTGGGAGACAATGCCAAGAGTGACAACTACTTTTCTTTCACAGACTGAAGTATCAGGGGTTGAAAGGGAAGGGAGTTAGACGACCATAACACCTCTATGGAAACAATGGTATATGCCAAAGATCACAGTGGGAAAACATTGATCTGAAAGCTGCTGGTTCATAACTTCAGAAAATCTGAAAAAAAATTGGTAAAATGTACTGCACTTCTAACAAGGGGTCTGGCAAAGCATGAGAACTCTGTCCTAAAGGCAATTCATCCAGGAAATGTTAAAAATTGACTTAATAGGACATTAGGTAGTTTTAGTTTAATACCTGTCTTTCAGTGTTAAAGGACAAAACTGAATTGATTTTGAACACATAGGAGCACACACACATATATGTGTGTACATATGCTTATATGATGTATGTGCCTCTAATGTTCCTTCTCTAAATTGTTCCTAGTCTCAGTCATATTACTGAATTAAAATTAAAATAAACTTTAGGCTATAGGATCCCCAGGTGAATTAGCTATGAAGCTGGTTACGCACAATCTTTAACGCAGAATGTCTCTGCTTCAGGGAAGCTGAGATTTAAATGAATGATAAAATATTTTCAATTATATGAAAATGACACTAAAAACTTGGAAAGACCTTGAGCAACTAACATAGTTAAATATTATCTGATTACAGAGAAAGGGAGAACATGCTGAATTTTTTTTAGAGTTTTATGTGGGCGGTAGGAGTCTTGTTCTGTTCCTATTTGTTGAAACAACATATTTACATCGCTATATAATTAGTGTTCTCCCTTGGGATACTGTGAGTAGGTTATTTGGATCAACTAAGCAAACCTTTTACAAAATGAAAGAGATTCTTTTGCCACTCTAACTACTGGGGAAAACACTCTGTAAGGAAGCACTTTTGATCTTTAACTCTGCAAGCTTTTGTGCCAATCTAGAAGAATTTACTCTTCTAAGTAGCCTTCAGGAAGTACTATCTTTCTGAAAGATGTTACTTTTATTCTCTTGTAAGGCAATACACTTCCTGGAAAAAATACATGATTTGGGAAAAAAAGACCTACAGTAAATCCATAGTCTTATTACAATTTAATAGCAAAATGAAATTCATAGCTATGAAATTAAGTTTTGAGGATTTTTAAACTTTCAGGTTTGATATTACATGATAACAATTTCTAAGTTTAATATCTTTAGGAATCAATGTGCTCTTTAAAGTTTTACTTTGTTTTAATCCTCAGATGACAAATACAGTTGGCTGTCTAACTACAAAGAAGGATCATGACTTACATATTTTAGAGCATTCGTTTCGGCCAAGCTGTAGAAGAGTTGAAAAAGAAAACTGCATTTTCAGTTATAAAAATTTAGTGGTTTTTTGGTTGTGGTAGAGATTGACGTCTAGAGAAAATAATTATCCTGAACCAGAAGTCAGATAACAGTATAAAAGTGAAGCATGCAAGGCTCTGGTTTAAAACAAGTCCCCATCTTTAGGTTTCCTCTGGATTAATGCTTTAGCTGGTTCTTTCTCAGCTTCCTTTCTATTTCCTTGGAACATCTAAACGTCAGATGCACATTTAAATAGTGTTTTTTATCCAGTCTGTGGAAAATTATAAGAATTTTCATTGGCTATAAAAACAGAAATGCCAAATAGAGTCTCATCTGAGGCCTCAGAGTTCTCATGAGATCACCCAGATCAGGTAAGTATAGATGCTCTACTCTAAATGTGACACACTTTGGCAACATCCTTTCTCTGACAGCAGCATATATATTGGCTCTTCAGGTCAAGCTAAAACAGTTCCTTTGGCCCTGGAGCCTGCAGGCTGCCAGTGCACTGCCTCTCGTGGGTATCTGCGGTGGGTGGAGGGGAAGATCTGTAACACACACTGATGCTGTACTCACTACAAATTTTAGGAAAGGGAGCAAGAAGCCAACGTACATTTCAGTTTCTTTGGTAGCCATATATATATACACACACCATATCTATCTATCTATCTGTCTGTCTATCTTTATTATCTATAATGTTAAAGAGGTATCTTTTGTTCGCTAACATTAATCCTCTGACTGTTCCTCATGTGTTGCCTACACCTTGACACTCTAACAGTGTATGAGTACTTTTCAGCTCATCCTTTCTATTGTTACTGTATTTTAAAAATAACTGTGCATATAATTACCCATTTTTAATCTTTTTTCATATATGCTTATACTATTATAAAATCCAATAAAAAATTGGTGAACTGAAAAAGAAAGAGAAACTAATTTAAATTAAATTTCTAAATTAGATATCTAATACTGATAGATTCACTTCCTTTCAAATATAACACTCAACAAAAGAAACAGTAAAAATGCAAATATTATTTCTCCTTATAATGAGATTTCATTGCACACTGGCTCTTTGCCTAACCCTGGAATTGCCGTAGGCATTGCAGTTGCTTACTTGCTCTCATTCTTTTCTTCTTGTTATTGCTTTCTTTATTAAGCAATACTAAGTGCTTTTGAATACTTAATGTTAAACATTTAAGTTATTTACCTCATTAGATTTCAAGAGAATAAGGCATTTGTTTCATATGGTAATGATTTGCCATTTTACAGGGCTAATGTCCAAAGTTCTCAAAGCACTTTACATCAGTAAATTGTACATCTTTGCTATCTTTCCATCTTCATTAAACTTTATTCATTTAATTTATGCATTCGGTGAGCAAGAACAATGAAGACAGCTGAAGCCATACTGGACATAGAAAGGATATGCTTATGTTAGGAAGTCATTCAGAGTGATTAAAGGGTGTACTTTAGATAGATTTACTCTGGTCCCTTGGACCAAATATCCCCACTGGATATTTCAAAACTGTCTCAATGCCTGGTCATTGTTTCTTACACTCTGGTCTCCATTAGGGGACAGCAAACATTAATTGCCCACGTGGAGAGGAATTTCTCATTTAGTTGCTTCTGACAGAAGTCTGCTTCCTATGTGCCAAAATCACTTTGCTAACCAAATCAAAACAGAGAAAATGGAGGTAGTTGAGATACTTCAAAACTGTGCTACTTCTCTGAAACAAATCTCTAATATACCTGTGGATACAGCTGGAAGACATGTCCAAGACAGGGTAGAATTGAAATACACTTGTCTAAGGCTCAGACAGAAGCCAGGGATTCCCAGTTGTTATTGTTGAATAGTAGTAACACAGCAGTTGGGAATGGGCTATGATTACAGGTTAAGATTACCACAAATCAGCCAGTGACATGAACTGCTAACACAACTGAAGTGGTTTGAAGTCTCTCCCCATTCCGCATTTCAAATTCTGTTAAAAAACCCCACACTTCTGCAGCAAAGTGTACATCTGATTTTTCACAGAATCACAGGATCATTAAGGTTGTGAAAGACCTGTAGGATCATCAAGTCCACACCACCATGCCCATTAAACCATGTCCCACAATGCCTCCTCCACACGTTCCTTGAACACCTCCAGTGATGGTGACTCCACCACTTCCCTGGGCAGCCTGTTCCAGTGCTTCACCACTCTCTCAGTAAAGAAATTTTTCCTCATATCCAGCCTAAACTTCCTCTGGCACAACTTGAAGCCATTTCCTCTTGTCCTGTCGGCAGTCACTTAGGAGAAGAGACCAACACCCACCTCACAACAACCCCCTTTCAGGTAGCTGTAGAGAGCGATGAGGTCTCCCCTCAGCCTCCTCTTCTCCAGACTGAACAACCCCAGTTCCCTCAGTCGCTCCTCATCAGACTTGTGCTCCAGACCCCTCACCAGCTTCATCGCCCTTCTCTGGACACACTCCAGCACCTCAATGTCCTTCTTGTAGTGAGGGACCCAAAACTGAACACAGGATTCGAGGTGCGGCCTCACCAGCGCCGAGTACAGAGGCACGATCCCCTCCCTGCTCCTGCTGGCCACACTCTTTCTGATCCAGGCCAGGATGGCGTTGGCCTTCTTGGCCACCTGGGCACACTGCTGGCTCATCTTCAGCCGGCTGTCAATCAACAACCCCAGGTCCTTTTTTGCCGGGCACCTTTCCAGTATCTCTTCCCTAAGTCTGTAGCATTGCATGGGGTTTTTGTGGCAAAGTGCAGGACCCGGCACTTGGCCTTATTGAACCTCATCCAATGGGCCTCGACCCATCAATCCAGCCTGTCCAGATCCCTCTGCAGAGCCTTCCAACCCTCAAGCAGATCAACGCTCCTGCCCAACTTGGTGTCGTCTGCAAACTTGCTGAGGGTGCACTCTATCCCCTCATCCAGATCATCGATAAAGATATTAAACAAGACCAGTCCCAAAACTGAGCCTTGGGGGACTCTGCTTGTGACTGGCTGCCAACTGGATTTAACTCCATTCATCGCAATCCTTTGGGCCTGGCCGTCCAGCCAGTTTTTAACCCAACAAAGAGTGCAGCTGTCTAAGTCACGAGTCGCCAGCTTCTCCAGGAGAATACTGTGAGAGACAGCGTCGAAGGTTTTACTAAAGTCCAGGTAGACAACGTCAACAGCCTTTCCCTCTTCCACTAGGCGGGTCACCTGGTCATAGAAGGAGATCAGGTTGGTCAAGCAGGACCTGCCTTTCATGAACCCGTGCTGGCTGGGACTGATCCCTTGGTTGTCCCGCTCATGCCCCGTGAGCGCCCTCAGGATGAACCTCTCCATAATCTTCCCCGGCACCGAGGTCAGGCTGACAGGCCTGTAGTTCCCCCAATCCTCCTTCCAGTCCTTCTTGTAGATGGGTGTCACGTTGGCAAGCCTCCAGTCATCCGGGACCTCCCCCGTTAACCAGGACTGTTGATAAATGATGGAGAGTGTCTTGGCAAGCTCCTCCGCCAGCTCCCTCAGTACCCTTGGGTGGATGCCATCAGGCCCCATAGACTTATGAGTGTCCAGGTGGCATAGCAGGTTGTTAACTGCTTCCTCCGGGATCATGGGTAGTTTATTTTGCTCTTCATCCTTGTCTTCCAGCTCAGGGAGCTGAATACCCTGAGGATACCTGGTCTGGCTATTAAAAACTGAGGCAAAGAAGGCATTAACTACCTCAGCCTTTTCCTCATCCTTGGTGACAATGTTCCTCCCTGAATCTAGTAAAGGATGGAGATTCTCCTTGGCTCTCTTTTTGGTTTTAGTGTATTTGTAAAAACACTTTTTGTTATCCCTTACCACCGTGGCCAGATTGAGCTCTAGCTGGGCTTTTGCCTTTCCAATTCCCTCTCTGCATGACCTAACGAGGTCCTTGTACTCTTCTTCAGTTGCCTGCCCCTTCTTCCAAAGGTGAAAAACTCTCCTTTTTTTCCTGAGTCCCAGCTAAAGCTCCTTGTTCAGCCAGGCCGGTGGCCTTCCCTGCCAGCTCTTCTTATGGCACATGGGGACTGCCTGCTCCTGCGCCTTCAAGATTTCCTTCTTGAAGAAGGTCCAGTCTTCCTGGACCCCTTTGCCCTTCAGGACCATCTCCCAAGGGACCCTCTCAATCAGTGTCCTGAGCAGGCCAAAGTCTGTCCTTTGGATGTCCATCGTAGTGGTTTTGCTGACCCCCCTCCTTACTTGGTTAAAAATTGAGAACTCTATCATTTCATGGTCGCTAAGCCCAAGTCGGCCTCTGACCTTCACTTCTCCCACCAGACCCCCTCTGTAAACAGTAGGTCAAGCAGGGCACCTCCCCTGGTAGGCTCCCTTACCAGCTGTGTCAGGAAGTTGTCTTCCAAACACTCCAGGAACGTCCAGGACTGTTTCCTCTCTGCTGTGTTATATTTCCAGCAGATGTCCGGTAAGTTGAAGTCCCCCACAAGAACAAGGTCTTGCGACTGTGAGACTTCTACCAGTCACTTGTAGAATGCTTCATCTGCCTCTTCATCCTGGTTGGGTGGTCTATAACAGACCCCCAGCAGGATATCTGCCTTGTTTGCCTTCCCCCTCATCCTTACCCACAACCACTTGACCTTGTCATCACAATCATTGAGCTCTATACAATCAAAACACTCCTAGATGTACAAAGCCACCCCACCGCCTCTCCTTCCTTGTCTATCCCTCCTGAAGGGCTTATAGACAGCCATTGCAGCACTCCAGTCTTGCGAGTCTTCCCGCCATGTTTCTGTGATGGTGACTACAACATAGCTGTCCTGCTGCACAATGGCTTCCAGCTCCTCCTGTTTGCTGCCCATGCTGTGTGCATTGGAGTAGATGCACTTGAGCTGTGTTATCGATTTCACCCCCAACATTGGCATACCACCCCTAGGCTCATCTCTAGTGAGCCTAGTTTAATCCCTTTCCCTCTTTGAATCTAGTTTAAAGCCCTCTTGATGAGGCTCACCAGCTCATAAGCAAGAATCCTTTTCCCCCTTGGGGATAGTTGAACTCCATATGCTGACAGCAGGCCCAGTGCCATGTAAACTGCCCCGTGGTTAAAAAAAGAATTATTCTACTGACATCACCAGCCTCTGAGCCACGTGTTAACCAGGTGCGTTTTCCTGTTCCTTTCAGCGTTCCTCTCTGCCACTGAAGGGATTGCAGAAAACACTAGCTGTGCTCCTGATCCTTCAACCAGTTGCCTCAGCACTCTGAAGTCCCTTTTAATCGCTTTTAGACTTCTTTGCGCAATCTCGTCACTGCCAACCTGCATAACCAACAGCGGGTAGTAATCAGTGTGCTGTACCAGACCAGGGATTTTCCTAGTGACATTTGTATGAACCATCTACTGTTGCTTCTTTTCTCCTTAATCTTTTTTTTTACTAGCCTGTCCTAGACTTGAACTTCTTTAAATAGGATGTTCATCTGTCCTTCTTGAAAACAAAGCACTTAACACATATGGTGTGCTACCATAAAGAAAATAACAAAATAGATGACATTTTGGATCTAGAGCCAGATATAGATGTTGCCATTCATTCCACGGCCTGATTTATTGCTGCAATCTTTGTATAACACAGTGCCATCAATGTTTTTTTATATACAGAGGTGGCTGAGTAGTTTCAGAAAGGACTTTCATTAATAATGGAATCAAGATTGGTATGCTGTATTGCATAAGGTCAGATGATTGATTAACATACGAACAGCAGCTGAGTAGGAGAAACATTTTCAAAACTTCCAAATATTTTGACTGTAAATAACTATAACTCCTTTGCTGTTCTCCAATTATGGAAGTTTCTGTCGCCTACTTAGTAAGCAGAAGCAGTACAATGGTGTTTAGATGATCCAGCTATACCATAAATGCCAGTTAGAGGAAGCAATCAGTTTACAGTTAGTCCAGTGTCTGAAAATGATTTGTCCAACTTTCTGATGAACATAAGGAAATGCAAAGCAACTAATGCTTGACAGAAGAAAAAGGAGATGTATTTCAACTAAATGGGGAGGAAGAATTCAGTCAGCTCTTAACATACTATTTGTTATGTGATTTGTTTTTCAAAGAAGTAATGTTTATTTAGCACAGTAGCATTTTACTACACGCAGTGCTAATGGAGGTTAAATAAAAGACACAAGGACAGCAAAATCCCTCACTTACTTTTCACACAAGGACAAAACTGCTATGTGACAGAAATGTAGATTAATTTCTTAATCCTCACAGCACTTTTTGACACCACTGGCTATGGGTTACCTCTTAAGTATTTGAAGATTTTAGTAGGGCTGACTGATTTAGATTTGGATAGGTTTAAATCATACTTGTCAGTGTGCTATTAATTTTTAACCACAGTCATTTTTTCCCTAGACCTGTTAATATGCTAGGCAGTCCCAGAAAGCATAAAACTTTGACCCATGCTCTCCAGCATTTGCATACAGCACTTTCTGTGGGTGCTTTATTCTGTAATCAAAATTCTAACTATTTCCTCAACAGCATACAGATAGGGGAATCCACAGACCTTCAAACTGGCCACATGATTATCAGACATGCATTCTTTTATGTTAACTGGTCTTTTCCTACTCAATTCAGGTGAAACATAAACAACTTCAGCTGACTACTAAACTCTGCAGACAACACTCTCTCTCTGGAGGTGCAGTGTGGTGGAATATGATTTCTCCTTACAATTCACCAATTATTTCCACGTCTTTTCTGGACCTTGAGATCTCTTTGGGAGCCACGTTAGTCAGAGAAATACAGCAAGGCTAAGATCACTGTTGCCTCAGCATAATGCAAAACTTTGTTTGAGGCCTTTCTGACAACCTATTTGGGAATAAATGCAACCCCATCTTTTCAGAATTTCAAAACAGATCACTACACAACCCCAAACTGTCTCAAATTTTCAAGCTGAGACAACTTTGTAGAAGTAATAGAAGCATTTCATTACCATTGGTCTAACATTGAATTTATTTCTTAAAAGCTTGGTAGAATATACTTGCAGACTTCAAAACTGTAGGACTCATTTACTCATTTGAAAACTCCCACATCTACATGATCTTCTCCAGAAATACTAAACTAGTTACAACTGATGTTAAATAATCAGTGGTATAAAGTCTGTTGAAGACACCTCTTCTCAGCTCTGTGAAGGGTTGGTCAGTTTAAGCGCTCAGCTTTAATATCCCTGTTGGAAGGAGAATTCTTTCTTTATTACTTGAAGGGACTTCTGTGCATGTGTGGTGGGTTGACCTTGGCTGGACACCAGGTGCCCACCAAGCCACTCTATCATTCCTCCTCCTCAGCTGGACAGGGGGAGAAAAATACGATGAAAGGCTTGTGGGTCGAGAAAAGGAGAAGGAGATTATTCACCAGTTACCATCACTGGCAAAACAGACTTGACAAGGGGAAATTAATATATTGCCCAATTTCTCTAATTCCTCCCCCCGCAGCAGCCAAACCATTTCTCTTTTCCAGACTAAACAAACCACATTTTCTAAATCACTTGTGATATTTTCCATACTCTTCAGGCACCTTTTCAATAAATAAAAAGAAGGAACTGGATTTAAAAAGTGATTTTTTTACCTTCTCTTACATAATTTCTTTTCCATCTGCTGTCATTACCTCCTTCATTCTTTCTCTTTTTCCGTGATGTTTATTATGTTCTGCATCCCTATCCAAATCAAGCTTGAATCCTCCTCCATAGTTGATATCTCACATATCTGAAAAAAAATACTAAAAAAAAAAAAATCAAGTTGTCTTCATTGCTCTTCTAAGCACTAAACACATCCAAATAATTATTTAAATGAGTAATAATTACAACTATTAGTACAAGTTGTTACTTCCACCTTGAAAACTCACTCTTAAACTTTAGGTACCACAATTATAAGGTTCACGTTAGTATCTTTACAATCAAAATTTAACATTTTCCCACCCAAATATGTATTATTCATTAACAAAGGTTTTATCTTTACAAAAATCTCAGTGAAACTTTGATTTTTCTGCTACAAACTTCCCTGATGTTACAAGTAGAGCACCTTGTTTTCATTTCTTTCATCCTTTGCCTTGGGTTTTTTGGTTTTGTTTTTTTTTATTGGAACCTCTTTGGTGCAAGAACTGTGTCTTACTATTTTTGTAAAGTGCATAGTAGAATGAGGCATTAATCCCACTTGGGGGTTCTCCTGTTGTTGTGTTGCCAGGCAAAATATTTTACCTCTAAAATCTCCAGTAAAAATATTTCTCTTGCTACTGTCAGTAATAGCTATTTCAGGAAAAAAAGAAAACTAAAAATACAACAAAATGTAAAAGTAATTTGGTAACACGTTCAATCTTTCATCTCAATGGTCAAAAATCAAAAGATTTAATCTGATAGAAGACAAATGGTTTGGGGAAATAGAAAATGCGTGTGAAATATGGATTGAAAGCTCTCCTGTGAGAGGCTAGAGAGGACACAAAGCTCTTTAAGTGTGTGGGGGGAGCACTTTCTGTGCCATTAGTGCTTGATTAGATAGTATAACAGATAATGTAAGAGAAAATTAGACTCTGACAAGAAGCAATTGAACCTTGAGTTTTGACAGTCATCTGTTGGACACCTTATCCCTTTTATTCTTAGGGCCTCTTAGATGATGCATAAGGACTTTGTTCCAGTGGGTAATTATCATAAGTGCATAGTGAAATGTTATGCCTTTTTCCAAAGATGCATTGGTTAGCCCCAAGCACTGCCGTAGTGGAGTATTTTGGGGGCCTGATTTTATATGCTCTACAATATGGCAACTGTGGTCTTTGTTGAGCCATAGAAAAATACAAGGGTCATAAAATCAAGAGTTCGAAAAGCAAAATAGCCTTCAAGTCTTGACCTGCTTGATTGGTAGACAAATTCATGACAAAGACATGAAGTTGTCTACATGAAGTAGACAAAGTTTTAAACTTTCTAGCATAGATTAGAAAGAATAGCTATTGGGTAAGTCTTGTCTTCTACATGCAATCATTCTTTTAAGTTATATCAATGTCACTAGTCAAGCAGTATCTTACCGTGAAGTGCTTAAAAGAAGCAAAGCGCATTCACCTCAGAGTTTTTTAAAAAAAAAAAGACTTTTGAGATAAGACTTAGCATGATGTGGTTCCTGTGAAAAGCAGAAATTTACCACATTACTTAGAGAAGGTGAAAGCCGTGGGCTTTGGTTGTAGTCTCAAGTTTACCTTCCACCCAGGTGTACACTGCAATTGTGCATAAAACTGTTACCGTTTGTTTGTGACAATCACTTCCAAATATTTTGGTGAGGTTGCAGGAATTTCTTTATCTAGCAATATAGTCAGATAGAAGGTTTTCTGAAACAGATGGATCAAAGAGGATGTTAATCAGAATCCTGTATGTGAACAGTGCTTGGTTTTTATACTTTCAGGTTCAAAAAGAGTCCAGAAGGTGTCTAATAGCACAGCTCTGTCTAGGATGTTAGCAGCATCTATCCAAAACAGCTTGCCATGAAATGTTTGCATTTCATAAAATCACCTGACTTTATGATATTATTGCCATTTGGGAAATTTAAATGTCATTAATACCATTGCATTAAATCTAAATCCTAGGAAAATTTCAGTTTCACTTAGTGAATTTAAGGCTCAGTTTAATCTCTATTTACATACAGTTGTTGATTTTCTGTCATCATTAAAACAAAGGATAACTATATAAAAATTGATGCAATAATGAACTGTTTCTAAATTACACCTGTTCCAAGGACAAGGGTTTATCAGGCTATTGTGCTTTTTACTGGCAATAGCAAAATAGTTACAAATACTGTAAATTAACCACCCAGTTGTTTATTATTGTAAACAATATTATCTTAAAAGTGATTCAGAATGTTTTGGTGGTTGGGGGTTTTGGGATTGGTTTTTTTTTACTGTTTCTAAGTAACCAGAGAGCCTTTGATTCCAGCAAAGTCTATTTGTTTTCTGTCATAGGAGGAGGAATGTGCACACAACTTTGGATGCAACTTGCTGATGTCATCATTCTCTCCGAACCATGATCCATATGGATTTGCCCACAAATGCAGATTTGGTTGGTTTGCCAAGTTTCAGGAAGGGCCCACAGAGTGAGTTCAGGTATGTAGTCTTCCATTTTACACGTTGATAAACTGAAGCACTCCTGACCAGAGTATGAGCGGTTTACAAGGTTATATTAGTGATATGTGTAGAATAGAGGTAATACTTTAGTTATTTCTATCTGATTTTTATTTTGTATTCTACCCAATGTAAGTATTTAGTAAGACAATAGGTAAACTCATACAACAAAAAATAAATTGCAATGTAATTTTGCAAGGTCAGAGTAACCGGGAAACTATTAGAGGTGAATTCATTGTTATTCATTTCACTTCAAAGTTAAATGTCAGTTCCCATGACCCAGTAAATGCAGTGTAATTACTGAAAGTATATAAATGATATAACTGAGAAAAATCTGACTCCTGTAGATGTTCTTGAGAAAGGGTTTGTTTCATACATCTGGGTGATTAAAAATTGAACTCCTGGACAGCAAGATCGGTCAAATTACTTCCCCATCTCCTGACAGAAAAAATACACTTTGAGGGTCCTTATTAAGCAATCTATCTCTATTGAGCTCATTAAGTTCTGGACAGCTAATAAGAATATAATAGAATCTTGGATGTCCTCTATAACATAATCTGACAAGTTGAAGTTCCACTCCAACTTCATTTGGACGGCCAAACAATGAACCATATGCTAGTTTCAAATTCAGCTTAGCTTCCTTCTTGTTTTAGTAGGACTCATGCATTTGTAAAGATAGCTTAAATAAAAATCAGGGTTGCCAATTCTGCTTCCTTCTAACCTCTGTTTTTTCCTTGTGAATGCTAACTGTCACAATTCATGTGACTTCTTACTCTACAAAAGACAAGTATAGCTATTTCTTAAAAGAAGCTTGTAAACATCGAGGCACAAAAATCCATTTTAGTGCGTAACAAAAAGTTGGGTTTGGTCTGACAAAACATAGCACTTAACTATGTATTCATGAACAATGTGTACTGGCACCTGACATACTATGTATTTCTATACTTACATTCATATCTCTCATTTACAAAGCCCCATTACATGTTGTATATAGAATTAATCTGTTCTGCCTGTTTTCTTCCCCTTTTTTGAATATGTGATGCTTTGACCTCTTGTTCCTTTTTTTTTCCTATTGGATCGGAGATCAGTCCTGCTATATCTAATCCTTATTCTAGTGCCAATCTACTTGGTAATAATGCTGTCAGAAACCCAACATGTAAGTCACCAGCCAGTCCACTTAAGTGGCTAACATGGTTTTTCAAGCACAGTAGCCTTAAGAGCCAGTGGCACTCAAGGGAGAGAAGAGAATAATGTTAGCACCCATTCACCTGTAACTCCTTAGCTCAAATGATCATATGCTAATTCACAGTGGTAAAGGCTTCTCAGTCTGCAACACAAGTCTGAAGAAGACTTGAATTCTCACCTCCAAATTGAGAGAAAATTTCCCTGATCTAACAGCAAAACCTTCTGCTTTACCTGGACAGATAACGCTCTCCTTGCTCCAAGTGTCCGCTGTGCTGTGCATCTGACCTTTACTGGCTCTCTTAAAACTGTTCTTCTCTTCCCCTTTCTTAGCACCTAGTACAAAGGCTGAGGCGTGGAAAGCTTTCCGAACTACTGGAACTGGAAGTTGAGTTTTCTCAATGCTCATCCTCCTTCCCATCCAAACAGCTCTTATGTGAGTGTAGTGCCACAGTAAGCTCAAATATGACACTGATGCAGAAAGCAGTGCAAGCAGGGCTACAGCCCTCGTGTCTCTGCAAGCCCTCCACTACTAATTCAGCCACTCTACTGATCAGATGCCCTGTGTTGCTCATAAGATCATCTGAATGTACCTTTCTGAGCTAACTTCTTGCACTGGTGATAAAGCCTTAGGGTACCTAAAGGCATGAAAGTCTGGATTAACCTATAGGGCGTATGGAGAGAAACTATTTATAAAAGCAGTCCAAATAAACTGGTCGTTCAGAGGAAGAAAACTGTCATCAGAGGTCATCCAAGCCCCTGGTAATGTCAGGGGCTGGTACAATAATGAACTGAAAGATTCTATAAATGAGAGAAAATGTTTACAGCTGGAATTATTGTAATTCTTTTGACTATAATAATGTGATACTGGTATCCTGCCTTGGACTATATTTGTGAGTTACTGGGACTGAATCAAGCTGGAAGAAGCAACTTTTATTATCATCACTGCTGTTCTTGTCTCCCAGAATTCTGGGATCTTCCACAACACTACTCTGACTTCATTGGGCAGGTCATGAAATGCATCCTGACTGGAAAAGGACAGAGGAAGGGAACTAGGTGCTACAACACCTCCATTGCCTGTGCTAAACATTGAACGTCACCTGTAACATAAGACTCCCCTTTTTCCACAATTTTCCTTCAGGCATGTATTTCTATTCACCTATCCCTTCAGCTATTATTCTTTGTTTTCTTAGAATCAGATTCACCTTTTCCAGTGCTGCTAACCTGTGACCAAAGTAGAAGGAAGCATCTGTTTGTACAGCCTAGCAACCCAGCGAGTGTGTCAGACCTCGATGTGCATGATCTGCTTCTCCCACAGCAAAGTCAGAAGCAAAAATCAGCCCCAGAGACAGAACTTGCCTTTCATATCTTTACTGTTCTTTTCTCTCCTTGTTTATGTTCATTTATTTTCCTTTATCTAACAGGAGATAGGATCAGACTTCAACTGCAAAATCTCAAGTTGCCCTAAACTCTCTTTCTTTTCTTCCTTCAAAGAGAAAAGAAAACAATAACAAGAAGACAGCAAACATGACCTTTGAATCCTTTTAACCATATGTGTTAATTCTAGAGGTCATATACGTTGCTCATTTTCAGGCTTTAACAGCCAAATTAGTCTCTCTGCTATATGTGAGTGTCTATACTGCAAGACCATACTCACATACCCTTACTAGTGTTCCCCATTCTTGTTCAATCCTTTGGTATTCCGGGGACATACTCTGTGTCCCAATTGCACATTGAGGATGCTTTGCAGATGACTCTATATTTCATTGCTGGAGCTTGCTGAGATGCATCCCCAGGATGCTAGTCTTATCTTGACTTCTGCAGCAAACCTTGATTCATGTCTAGAGCACACATCAGTTTACTTTTTTTGGAAATCAGATTACATAGAAGTCTCGTATGAAGATGACTGATGTTACAATGCGAGTGCAGCTGGGACGTAAGCATGGGCACCTGCTGACTTGAAGTGCCTGAAGTCCACTCATACAGATGTCAACTACCATTTTTTCCCAATGCATCCTGAAAAATCCCACCTGTCCTGCTGGGAGCTATTAGGCCTGTGTACAGTCTTCATGGTGGGCTCTCAGCTCAAGAGACAGCAGAACCAAGCCTAGCCAGTTAGCCCAGATGGTTCCATCAAGAAGTTCATGTGAGAGAGGCTTGTGTGTAGACAGGAAGAAATTAGAAGCAAATTTCACAAGAGCTATGCAATGATGGGAATATAATCTTTAGCTATGTCAGGCAGGGACTCCTCTGAGCTTAACAGAAGAGAAACAGGAAATGTTAAAAGTAAAGAGGAAGGAAAATTTTAATTCCTTTTGCTGTCAGATTTTTTTGTTTTGTAAGAAAATGACAGATAACAGTAATTTCACCTGAAACCCTAGACCACCAGTGACTATTTAAGCTTATAGCAGTAAGACTCTGTTAATGACCTTGTCGTGGTTTAACCCCAGGCAGCAACTAAGCCCCACACAGCCGCTCGCTGACTCCCCCCTGGTGGGATGAAGGAGAGAATTGGAAGAGTAAAAGTGAGAAAACTTGTGGGTTGAGATAAAGACAGTTTAATAGATGAAGCAAAAGCCATGCATGCAAGCAAAGCAAAATAAGGAATTCATTCACTACTTCCCATCGGCAGGCTGGCGTTCAGCCATCTCCAGGAAAGCAGGGCTCTATCACGCGTAACGGTTACTTGGGAAGGCAAATGCCGTAACTCCAAACATTCCCCCCTTCCTTCTTCTTCTGCCAGATTTTTATTGCTGAGCATGACATCATATGGTATGGAATATCCCTTTGGTCAGTTGGGGTCAGCTGTCCCGGCTGTGTCCCCTCCCAAATTCCTGTGCACCCCCAGCCTGCTCGCTGATGGGGTGGGGTGAGGAGCAGAAAAGGCCTTGACTCTGTGTAGGCACTGCTCAGCAGTAACTAAGACATGCCTGTGTTATCAACACTGTTTCCACCAGCACAAATCCAAAACATGGTCCCATACTAGCTACTATGAAGAAAAGTAACTCTATCACAGTCAAAACCAGCACTGTCCTAGACTTCAGGGTCCTGAGATGCCCTCCTATTACATCATTAATCATCTGTACTTGTGCAAAATATTCATAAAATACTACCGGCTCCAAACTACAAATGTATTAGACGCAATTTACAAGATGAGACAATTACTATGTGACAGAGGCTCAGAAGTTTTGAGTCCTGTCTTAGCATGCTCTTGGATCTTAACAAATAACTCATCAAGAATAGCAAGATAGCCTTCTTATTTAAAATAAAAAAAAAGGCCCAGCCACAAATAGAGTGAAAGCCTGAGGTACACCATGCAGTTACTGTTGTTTTGTTTATGTGGTAGTCCATTTCACTGATACCTCTGTAACAAATCTACCACAAAATGACACTTCACAGCTGAACGTTCATGAGGAGACTCGCTGACTTAAACCAGATTATCTTTCTTTTTTTTCCCGTCTATCTTATATCCACTCCACATGGTCCTTCAGAAGATGAAAAATGTAGCACACTCCTATCCCTTGGTTAACTCTCCAGCTCACGAATAGTATGCTTCTCATTTTCTTTGCTTTGTTGTCATTTTTTTTCCTCTCAATATTCATTTTGCTCTCATTAGAGTGAAAAAAATTGTTTCTCCAAACAGCTGCTCTTTCAAAAAGCATCATATGAATCCCGCAATTCTACCTGTTCATGCATACATACAGCGATACAGATCTACAATTTGTCATACAACACCTCCTCCTCCTAACAGAGTGTGCCGTACCCAGTGAGGTGTGACTGGACATCACAAGCAACTCCATATGATTTTACGTGATGTACCACCCTAGCTCTGCTGCCTGCAGTACAAACCACACAAGATTTAGGTGGCAAAAAACAAACCACAATGACAAAACTTGACAGAAACAAACCAAAGTGTTTTTATTTCTTTGTCACTACCTGAACTTAAGGACATGGTTTTCGGAGAAATCAGAATGCACCTTTTCCTCTACTTGAAATGAAATGATGAAATGAATCATGCAGTGGTTTATTTTAAATGAAAGAGTCTCCAATGGTCCCCTGGGAATGTCAGTGAGCCATAATAGGCACTGGGATTTTTCATTGGATACTTGCACTTCTGAGGAAACAGAGCCTTAACATCTGCTGTACACATATAGCCCTCGACAGAGTTACTTGATCCTTGGTGCTGTGGATGCACAGAATAGCTAGCAGCATTCCTCTAACTCACAGTTCAGTAAAAAAAGAAAAAAAAAAAAAAGGAAAAAAAAAGAAAAAAAAAGAAAATATTAGCTCTTGCCTTCTCTTTCTTTCCTTACATACCTCCAGAGGATAATAACTTTCAAAACCTATCTCTTACAATAGGGAAGACAATAAATGTTTGCTTTTGAAATAAAAGCTGCTATATCTTATGCAAGTTTGAGGAACATGTGCAGATTTGCAGGTTTATGCAGTTTATATAACACAGCCATGTTTTCAATATCACCACTGTGTAAACAAGAAAAAATAATGGTCCAGAATTTCAAAAGAGTTTAAGCTCATCACTATGGTATTATTGGCGTACATTACACTGAACTGCAGACTGTGGTCTCTGATTTGCACCCTGAATTTCTACTGCAACATATCAATAAGTTTAAAAATAAAGGAAAATTCAAATGCAATTATAAAATTATTTCAGAGGAAACATGATGTCTGGCTGAAACTTTAGAGTTTATTAATTGCATTATATGAAAGCAGTAACCTGCACGTTGCTAACATTTCAAAATTTTAGTGTTGTTGCAGAGATCTGTATCAAGTGAATTAAAAACGTTGTGCATTATAAAATTAAGCTAGTATTGTCAAAGAAGGTACCTGACCTAAGTAGCTGCTACCTATAGAATCTTCTGACAATTCCAAATTAAATGCCTGCTTGTTATTAATTATGTTTCAAGCCACATCATGATTTTGGTACATATAACTACATATCACTGCCCTCAGTAATCATATGGGACTCTGCCTTTTTGAGAATCTTGAAGTTTAATAGTCTTATTATTTATTTATGAATATTTATATTTTATCTCCACACATTTTGGGGGATTCAGTTTGAGACGACAACTCACATGTCTAGGTACCTTAATCAAAAACTAAATTCCACCCTTTAGGTCTAATGTAACCTCATCATCTGCTGTCAGGAGCTGTTCAACAGTTCATATGATTCAGAAATAATACATTACAAGATCAAAAGGTGAACACTATGTTAGAGCTGTCTTCCAAATGGAATTTCTTTGAGTACAAAATTTAGACTTTAAATGTGTCTTCATTTCTAAAGGGGAATAAAAGTCAAAATCTAAGGTTTTTCTGCAAGGCACAATGTTCCAAAAAACTTTGTTTCAACTGCTCTGAAGCATTACATTTTGATAAGGTAGAAATCTGCTCTTCTGATAAAGTTGGAAAAGTTGCTTCATCTTTTTTACTTTTACTATATATTAAATGATAATACAAAATAAATGTCAAAATGAAATGTTTTGACCTCATCAAAATGTTTCATTTTGGTAATTTTCCCAAAAAAAGGTTTTAAATGAAATATTGGTACATTCTTGAAAAACACTTAGGTGGTGTTAAATAGCATTTTCTTCTGGCAACCTGTTCCATTGGAAAGATCTTGACTAGCTCTTGTCAATAGACACTGCCAAATATGGCAGTTTTCTCCTGTAGATCTACATGTCTATTTGTTCTGTTTCAAGCTCTCTTTGTGAGGTAGATTTATCTGCACTGAATTAGCTGAACTGAAATGACTGTTTCTAAACCATGAGTGTGGAGAGGTGAACTGTGACTTGTGCTGCCTGTGGTTTCCTTGTAGCTCCCAAACTGAGGCTATTTCAGATGTTCAATGATGTGACATAGTCATGCTGAGTGATTTTGGGTCCCTAGTTTTGGATGGAAAGAAGCTGGTAGGAGCTGTAGCTCATAGCCAGCTGTCTATCTAGCCCAGCCCTCCTGTGATGGGCTAGATAGTCATTGCCATGTCTCCTCTCTCATATTTGTCCTTCTCTTGAGCTCTCTAGGCATATGCATATATGGCTGTTGGCTGTAATGGCTCTTGACTACATGGAGTCTGTTTTGTGCATCTCCTAGTGGGACCACTGTCGGCCTATGGGCGCTTCAAGTTGTTTTACTGTTCTACCTCTGTGAAGGACAGCAGAGGCATAAATGCTGGGATGATCAAATGGTTTATTTAGATGTATTTAATATACTCTTAAAAGATACATTTATTCGTTATGAAAAAGGCATAGTCAAAGCACCCAGAACTGAAATTCCCCCAAGTGAATCTGTGGCTTGGGCTTGGGCAATTAGAATTTCTTCATAAAAGTGGGGCCCAGAAATAAAAGCCAAAAAGTTGCATAATAGGAAAAACATACAAATCATGGCCAAGTACAGAAAATAGTGACATCAAATAAAACCATTGGCAATGACTGATGCATCTCTCAGTGTTGGTAGGAAGCTAAAAATCTGTCACCAGTTAACATTTACTATATAAGACACTTTTACTATACTCCTGTTCATTTCTAACTCCTTCCCTCCGCTTCCTATCTTGATTAAAAGACTATCTTCCATCTTCACAAATGTTTCAGCTGGAAAGTTAAAGCTTCTGTTCCTGGAAGGACAGGATGTACAGTTACATCAGCTTGTCTGTAAATAGGAGTAGCAGTGAAACAGGCAAAGAAAGGGATGATAGAAAAAGGGACCTGAAGAAATCTCTTAAGAAACTTATGTAGTGTTCTGCATCATGTGGAACATTGAGGATGCACATTTTGAGCAATGCCTTTTTTTTCATTGTGTGCAGAAGGCATTCCAATTGTATGCATTTATTCTACCTGAACGTCTTACAGAAAATAATATATTAAAGGGTAGAAATAATTCCAGTTCAAGTGAAATATTAAATACTAAAAATAATTCCTTATTCCCTCAAAATCTATTGTTTGACTGTAACATGACAAAAATGTATCTGGGTTTCAGCACTGGCAGAGGGGATAGGGGTGGATAGGATAGGTTTTTTTATTCATAAACATACATTAGAGATAAACGGTGCATAATTTAGATTCTCTCCTGGCTTGTTGAATCTGCAGGCAGCCATGCTTTCTGTTGCATTAACATTTTGATTGAATGATCAGGGTCAAAACCATCACTTTTCCCATCTAGGGAAGGAAAACTACTCTGAAACCAATCATCAATCAATGTATGTAATCAGCCTTTTTAAAGTACCTTGGGCTTTACACATAACTGGCTCTCTGTCGTAATAAAATCTAAATATCAACATCTTTTTCATTCAATCGTCCTACCACATATACAATAAAGTGTTAAAAGGTCAATAAGGACTCGAAATGTGTTTTGCTGTTAACAAGACTATTGCAATGGATTTATGGCAAAGGTTGCACCATTTCAACTCCATGACCTTTGGTGTGTTAATTAATTTGCATATAATTGTTTATACATTATTGTAAGGCATAATATAGTCTTGCGACTTTATTCATTTTCTTGAAGTTAATGGCTTCTAAAATAAATCCAATAAAGTCAAAGAAAATGTCACTAATATCAACCAAGTATGCCTTTCAATATGATTTAATAGTCACTGACACTCTATAAGCCATAAAAGGACCATGCAACTATCTTTTAACAAGATACTGGTTTTCAACAATGTACTGAAGCCGTCCAAAATTATGTTGGTGGCAAGTATCAGAGCAGTAAAGGTGGATAGTAATTACATGGCAACTTAATTTGTAGTGCTTCACCAAGGATATCCAATTTGACACATGGGAAATGAAGACACTAAAGGTTAAACGACTTGCCCAGGTTTACACAGTGAATCAATGGCTGAGCCATTTCCAGAGGGAGAAGCTCAGTTGCTTATCTCTGCATTCTCATTCCTTCCGTCTTACCACCCTCTGTGTGTGATACTTTCAGGATACCTGTTCTACAGACTGGAAGTTGATTGGGACAGGATCTGGTTGGCAGGTTAGGATTGCTTCTGCCAAATATATCAGGATCAGACTTGTAATAAGCACAAGGTCATTAGTCCCCTTACATTCTGAAGGGTAATAGTGAGGTTTATACACTTTAAACAATCAGATTATCATTATCAGATTGTATCTGTTGTTAATATAGATATCAATCTAACACAATTTTACCTCTACACAAAAGTTTGCCCAAGCAATAGTGAAAGAAACAACATCAATTTCAGTACACCTAGGTGAACACTGTTTGCCTCATTTCAGATTGCAGTTTTCTTGACTATTAGGATACCTCCATCGGACCAGATCACTGCTTCCTCTGTTATCTTAAACATCAAATAACACCTCACAGCTACAGAAACCAGTGGAAAACTAACTTACGAACTCATAAGACACAGATACAAAACGTATGTCCAAGGGTAGCATATTCACTTTCACATACTAGTGCAAGATCTAAATATTACACAGCAGTAAATTTGTGGAATGTATAACAGCCCAAGCCAATAATTTTAAGGTCTTTGAAGCTCATACGGCATTACCTCTTCTCTTTGAAGTCGCTGCAGAAAATGGTTCTAAAAAACTCAAGTAACGTGTTGTTCTCTGCCACAAATAACCTGATTGCTGAATGGTATGTCACTAGACGTCTCTCTCACTGTAATTGTGAATCAGAGAATTTGCTTGCGATAGTTCCTGAATCTCTTGGACTTGCTCCAGGTCCAAGGTCAGAAAGTAGACACCTGATGGTTACCCTGCAGATCTTGGACCCATATCTAAACATCTACCATTCATAGCACAGAGAATTATCATGAACATTTTAATTAAAAAAACTTTAAACAGGTAATAGTCAACACAAAATGTAAGATCCTACCCTATCATCCTTGTCAGGTGAATATCTATATCCTTGGAAAGTTGACAGAGCCATTACTTGGCTATTCAAGACAGTAATCAGATTTTCTAAGCATCAATCAGCAATCATGAAGTCAGGAACATTTTATCATGAAGTCAGGAATACAGAGGGTTTTCATAAGCTAATCAGCAGGCATCAAATAGACAATCAATCTAATTAGTGGCTCACATTTGCGTGGCAATCACAGCTGCCAAACCTAGACGACAAATTTCATTAGTAATGAAATCTGAGAACTATGATTTGTGAAACCTATCATCAGACTGGAATTGTGGTTATTTTGAAAGGAGACTCGTTCTGGTAGTTTGGGACATTTGAGGAATTTAAGTTGCATGGTGGGGCTCGCTTTCTGGTGCCTCTTTTGTTTTCAGGGTAAATCCACAGTCACAATTTCAAAGAGCTCATCTCTCAGTGTGGACCATAGTTTCGAACAAAGCTATCGTGCAACATTTAGACACTTCTTTTGTTTCCAAAATGTAACTAAAGCTTTTGCAGATCCTGATTTCCTACAGAGTTCTTTGAAAAATACTAGGCCAGAGCTAGTTATACCCAGAGTACTTCTAGTGCAGTAAATATTTCTAGAGCTGAAAATTTAAGATATGCACATATGTGCATATTCATGCATAAGTTAACCATCTACAAAGGAAAATATAACCAACTAAATCAAAAGGAGAAAATGTTCCTGACATGCAATATGCCACTTATTGAGAAGAAGAAGAAGAGATAGTAAATCCGTCAAGGAAACATTTTTTTTTCTTAAGGAAGCAGTGTCTCTTGTCCATTAAACACAGATATTTACTGGCTTACTTTCCATGTCCCAATTTTACACATTGTAAAATTAAAGGTGTTGCTGTTTTTGCCTTGGAGTGAGGGGGTTGACACAAGGTCTTCTTCAACCCTGTTTTACTAAGACTCTCTAATGTACCTGTGCATTACCATTCTAGGTTCTACTCTCAACACCTAGCATGAACTGATTCTTTTCATCAAGCAGCTGAAAATATCGTCTCTTATGTCCCTGTAGTCTGAGAAACGGAAAGAAACACCTGGAATTTCAGATCATTAATGCCCTAGATGTTGCAGCTGTGGAATCTAAAAAGTGATAGTGACCTCAAGGAGGACTCTATTATGATGCTATTTATGTATTTAGGGTCTACTAGCCCTGTCACCTTACAGCCATTTTCACACTTAATTATAGAGCCTATTTTAACAGTGGAACATCTTTTGGCATTATACTCACAGAATAATGGAAGTACTTAATACACATGGAAAAGAGAGATACATATTTAGGCTACTTTGTAAAATACAGTTGAAGCATCTTTATGAATCAGCGTTGAATATTGGATCACTATATTATTTGAGATGTTCAATGATTTTGAATGGAACAGTCCCAGAATTCTTGACACAACTAATCCGGCTACTGCTGACTACCACCAGGATTAACACTGCAATTAGCACAATGCTCACCATCATCTTAAGATAAAGCTTTATATACTTTAGTTTAATCACATATCTATTGCTAAAATTATAATTGTAGTATAAAAAGTCAGATTCCTATGTTAGCAATATCTAAACATTAAAATCAGATGTATGTTTAAATCAAATTTAAATGAATGGAGACTGCCAGGAGGCTCCAAGGATCTGAGCTTATCCAAACTTTCCTAGGAAAATTCAAGATAAATCTTCAATCATTAACTTCCATGTTTTCTTATTTTGCAGTTTAATCTTTTGTGGCATGAGGTTGCAATCCTGATTTTAACACCCTTTCCTTACAAATGCACAATGTTAAAAAAATGGCAGAAATACAAAATATTAAGCAAAAGTTGCTGTAGAAGGGAATATATAAGCAGCTTGGACTTTTTTTTCTTTCAAACTAAGAATCACAGTGTGAATTGGACTAAATGCCAAGAATAAAGTAACAGCTTAAAATGAACAGTTGAAATTAACAGGTGTTATAACATATGCTAGATTTAACTGCCAAGTATTTCACACCTTCATTAAAACCTTTCATGTCAAATTTAAGGCAATGTTAAAATAAAGAGGAAATGCACATCTTAAAAATGAATAACTAATTGTTAAGTTTCAGAATCAGGATATATGGTGGCAGAGAAATTCTCAGTTCATTTTGTGTAGGAATAGATTTTAACTGGGAAGACTCTCAGATAGAGGGTATCACACCTCATTTTAATTCACAAAACTTTGTGTTTAACCTTCAGAAACTAATGTAACCTACAAAGCATTTCAGTAGGGGAGATAATGGAACAGCAATGCATTCCTGTTTCATGGGGGTATGGTAAAGGCAAAACAGACCAAGAGCAGTGAGGCGCACAGACTGAATGTTGAAAGACCTGGAAACCTACAGCCCAGATACCTGGTATTGCTTTTGTTAATAACAGCCACAGGCTTTCCACAGAATTTGCAAGGTCTCGGGACTTGTCAGGACAATGTTGTGTTAACTTATCACTGTAACAGCATTTTTTTTCCTGACCAAGAGGCTATGGCTAATTTGTTTTGGTTTGCTTTTCTCATTATTGTGTGATACAATCATATTTTCATACAGATAGGAGTTACAAGTAGTTATTCTGTGTACAACAAGGTATTTCTGACTCTAACAATGTAGTGTAGAGAAATACAGACCTGGTAGCAGAGGCTTTGAGTAGTGGAGACATAGGGTATGGTGTAGAAGAGTAACAGCATGGGATGATAAGGCTTGGCACAAGTTTGGCACTATTAATCCTGCTGTTGTAAACAACTCACCAATGGTCAATTAAAGAAATGCAGACCTGGAGCTGGACCACATCGGTCTTAGGAGTAAAAAAGAAAAAAAAAAGAAAAATACTATCTAGTATACATAAAAGCCACCACATATAGGAAATTCAGTTGTAACATGGAGTTGCAGACCAATGAAGAAAAAGCAAAGTGTGCAAGAGTGTTAGCAAACATAAAAATAACCACAACTGGATCCTAGTTACAGAGCTAAGGACCCAGTGGGGAGTGGAAGGGTGAGCATAAATCCAGGAAAAGGGGTAGAAACTGAGAAGTGTGTGTATAACAATATTAACTTTATTACTATTATTGAGACTTTTTCAGCATAAAAGTGTTCTTTCTTTTTATATAATAATGAGATTTGAAGTAAAGCTAATTCTTGGATGAGGCCGTTAAGATTTCTTTTATACAATCAATGAATTCTTGGCTTTATGAATAAGGAGTGTTTCCTTTTTGCCTACACAAAAGATTTTGAGCACAACAGACTCTATGCAGGAACATAGCATCAGGTCCCTGAGACAGGTACTGTATTCTCATCCATAGCAAGATCTATTTGAAAATTCCACATGAGTTTTGTGCCTGGTTAAAGCATCACCAATTAATTTTTGAGCAAACATGTCCTGTACAGAAATGTTTTCCCCCAAGTTGTTTTTTTGTTTGTTTTTGTTTGTTTGTTTTCAGGAAACCATGTTGTTAAAAATGTCTAAATCAATGGGCAGTGCATGCCTACATTATTTATGTCCTTTTATCTGCAGCTTGGAATCACAATTAAAACATGCTACTGACTGATTGCCTGGGTCACTGAGCCTGGAGTTGTTTTTATTCTGAGATTATTAACCTGAGAGCGAAATGTAAACTTTGTATTGTATCATACAAACATGGCTTTTCTTGTTTGGTTCCTGCCCCCCCCCTCCCCCCCCTCCCCCCCCCCCCCCGATATGTGCAATAAGGAGTATTATCATTTGTTTGCATTCCAGTAACACATGAAAAATCAAAGCTGCATTGTTATAGGTATTGTACAAATATATAACAAAAACATGCCCCCAAAGATTATAATCTTAATTAAAGAGACAGGATTTGGCTATTCAGTACAAATGAGATAGGCACACGGGAGAAGTGAGCCTTTCATGAATACGGGAGCAAGTATCACCAGCGCACATTGGTTTCTTAATCAGTCCAAGCATTTCAGAATTTGTGAACTACCACAGTCTTTAAAATTGTGAGGTAATAAATAAATATTTGAAGTATGATTTCCATGCCAGAAAGCTTTAAAGGAAATAGGAATATTTGAATGTAGCACAAAACTAAAGAAAACCTTACCGTTGATTGTACTACTTGCTTTCTGGCTTATGCAGCTATGCCAAAAGACAAATCAGGAACACCATATCAAGCATCTTCCAAAAAATAGTTAATTCAGGGAGTTTTTATTCCCACTTTGGAAGTTGCTCTGGAACTCAATTCCTCTGGTAGCTTTATGAATGCATTATGATAATGCAATTCTAAAATATTTATTTACCTATTTAGCTATTATTCACCTTTAGGTGAACACGAACTGTGCTGAAGAGTGCTGTAAAGAAGAGACTAAGAATGGAACCAAAAAAAAATATGTTAGTAATTTTGGATTTTGAAAGAAAGCAAAGTAATTTTTTATTGCAGATGGATGTTTCTAAAATACATTGTCCTTAGCCAATGATGAAATGTGAGGGGAATGTTTAGATATGCAGCCAAGCGTGAATACATATCTCTGCTGCTAATAGAGTAGCTTATTATTTTTCAACTTTTGACGAAATCATAATATTGTAAGTTTTAAAAGGTGATTGAGCAGATTTTTCCACTTTACCCAATTTCTCTTTGACTGCTCTTTCAAAGTAAATATATGTTATCATGCATTTTTTCTGTTCTGGGGCATTTTTTACTCTCCTTTCTCCCTTCCACTCCCTGATTTCCTAAAGCTGTGGAATGGACACCAATTTTAGTCGGTGGAGCATGGAAACATCTGAATAAAAACCAATAAGAATAAAGATAGAGCGCTAGAGGTATTTCTTGAGTTAGTGGATTGTTGGGTGCATTCTTTTTGTTGAAAAATTACCATCTACTGAGATTGAAAATGCTTTCCATTTCATTTTCTCTATTTTCAGTGGAAGTGGGAAACAAAAAGTAGTGATTTTTCCAGTTCATTTTTTTTCCTCAGTTCCACTGCTTTTCTTCTCTTTTCCAACTTCTAAATGGAGGAAAAAAAAAAGGAAAAGGACAAAAATGGAAGTAACAAAAAACTGGATAACAATTATTAAAAATAAAATGTGCATACTTTTTTTATTAAAATAGAGAAAATATTTTACATCTTTTCCATTGCCACTTTTGCTTCAGAGGCTCTTAGAAAGGACATCGTTCACGTAGTCTACTTATCTACTATGTTAAAAAAAAAGACAAGAACTGGCTCAAAGTATCACTAATAATAGATTTTTTTTAATTTCCATTCAATGTTCTGAATACTTAACCACTGACTGGAAGTCTTTGCTACATTATGGTTGCATAGTAACCTAAATAAATCAAATTATTTGTCTCTGCCTGCTTGGTAGCAGACAAGGCATACATCACATCAACCACCCTAAAAAAGAGTATTCAGCTGTTACAAGAACAGAGACAAAGTGCCTGAGAGGCCCATCCCTATTAGAGAGGAGCTCTTGAAGGTCAGGTTTACAAGCATTTATACCTTTGGAGATTTGAATTATCATTGCTCATATATCACATGTCACTAACCAATAAACTGAATTCCACAATTATACCAATAAAGTTATATCTTGCTTATTGTCATCACTAAATTTACAATGAAGTTATTAATGGAGGGAAGATTATCATCTCCATGTTCTCTTGTTGGCTTGTTTCAAGAGAAAAGATCAGAGCCATGGAGACAGACAACCCTGACAAGTTTGATAGACTTCAAAATGGGAGTCTGCATGGATGATGATTTCTGTGTGTATGTATAAAAATACAGACTGGAGCCTTCTGCTAAAATCTAAGCAGTCTGGTTTCTGACACTTTTAAACAGAAGTTGGACAGAAGAGCTGACCACAGTAAAACAGAACTTCAGTGCTTTACTGTCAATCTAAATTCATCATATGGAACCTATCATTTAATGCATATTTCTAAGAGCAATTAAACCAGAGCACAGACAATCCACATTTTCTAAAAAATAGAGTGCAATTCTGTATTTTAATTATACTACATTTTTAAATGATTTTGCATGTGGCTTCTGCTAAAAAAGAAAGATTCTTATGAAAAAGAATTTAAAAAAAAAGCAAGTTAATATATTCTAGCACCATACTTTGACCTGCAATAACCCTGGACAATCACAAATTATATTGCCTTCTGAATGGAAAACATATTAGACAAGTATCCTCTGTGTTACAAAAATGAGTCACAGGCTACTTAAAGCTGGGTAGCTTAACACTGCCAATTTTTTGGGGGGGGATAATTAGATTCTAGTTAGATACTGGAAACATAACAAATTTTTAACCCAGCTTTTGTGTATAAATTATATATTTTCCAAAATATCAGCATTTTCTATTTTGAGTTTGGATGAGTAACCTGTGTTTAGCACAATAGGCAGACCTGGTGCTGTCAAGAGCCAAAACACGCTTAGTTCACATTCTTCTTCTTCAGGAAGAAGCCCCAAAGGAGCACCAGCATTTCTGAAGGGACCAGGACATCACAGCCCAACAATGTAAGACTGCTCCTTTTGTAATGCCTGAAACGGTTTATCTTTTTTTCAGAGTGACTCTTAAATCAGCTCAGTGAACCTTCTGAGTGGTCCCTCAGTTCTCCTAGGTTGGGGGTCCACGAAATAAGGTCTTTATGTGGAACTGCCATTTTGCTCAACTGAAGATCCCAGAAAGGAACTTCCTGTTAAATGGCAGAGAGACCCCAAAAACCCCAGAATTGTTGATATATTTGGTTGGTTCCCTTTTTAATACATAGTACAGGAAAAT
Organism: Gavia stellata; assembly: GCF_030936135.1. Taxonomy (NCBI): domain Eukaryota; kingdom Metazoa; phylum Chordata; class Aves; order Gaviiformes; family Gaviidae; genus Gavia; species Gavia stellata. The sequence goes on along the minus strand of NC_082595.1, from coordinate 103,550,715 downwards.
AGTCAACTATCCATGAATAGTGGATGTCTTTCTTAGTATTCAAACTGCAGCCTGGGGAGATTTGCATCCTGCAAGGGCCATTCATGGAATTTGTAGAACTTTAAAGAGGGAAATGAATTATTTTCTCTGCCCATATTTATGTTCCATAAAGGTGCACAGCTTCTGTTCCATTATTTTAGGCTTGCTGTGCTAAATCCTTGTCCACCCACTATAAGGAGGTTGAGCAAGTTGTTGCTCCCATGACAGCTCAGACAGCCCAGTCCCAGCTACTCTCTGATGTGGGTGCAGAGCTCACACTTAGCCATGTGCAGGTCATTCTGCCATCAGGAATGACCCTGGCCTGGCAGAGATGAAGACACCACAGCAAAAAATTCATGCCTCCCTCTAAGCAACTTATGAAAACTCATCTTGCTTTCTGAGGTCTCACAGCCCTAAGATACATATATGCAGGGGCGGGGGTTGGGGGGGAAGAAAAAATCCTATGCAAAAACAAGTAACAGGGCACTCACAGCTTAAAAGCAAACATTAAGACCCCATTTAAAGCATATTTTCCATTCTCTGACTTTCCAGGATGTAACTTAGTCAATTCAAATGGAAAGGTCACGTGTTGGATACCTGCTCTCTTTGCTTATTTTAAATATGCTAAAATCAGTCAGATTTGTTAGTGTAAAGACATGTGTTCTGCTTGCTAATTTGCCTTCTCAGGAACTGAGATGATCACAAGGGAGGCAATCCTGGAAAGACTAGCGTCCTTGAACACAGGTACCTGCTTCCAAATTCCCGAGTGTTGCTATAGGCAGTTGAGATGGCAGTTCGTGTGCCTTGAATCCTTTACAGCTCCTGCCTGCAGAAGTGCATCTTCACTCAGAAATAGCCCTGTGAGTACGGAAGGAAATGAGTTCATCTTCACATCTTGTGCTTTAAGCTTTGTCTTGGGGCTCATAGCAATTTCTCTGCTGTAGATTACATGGCTCGGTACCTCTGGGATCCCTTCCCAATTTAAAAAGGCCAAGGGAGCAGCTTATAAAAAATGAACTCTTCCTGGCATCTGATTCAAGACATTGCTTAGTCACATGTTCCTCCATCTTTCTCTCCAATACAGAATAAGAGAAATACACAGTTGAGTAGAATCTGTGAGCATCCTTGTCACCAGCTGGAATTTTCTTATTTCCTAGAGTGAAGAACTGATGGGTGGTTTTGCCTACCCATCAGCTCTGTGAGAGAGTACCCTAGAAATACACTCACTTCTATAACTCTACTATGATTTTATTATCATCACTCTTCATTCGCTTTCTGATTTTCATGTATGATACATCAGCATTACCTCTTGTCTCTACCGATCACATCATTAATGCCCAGTAATTGGTATTTTCACAGTCAAACACTTTGGTGAAAAGATATCACTCCAGCTGTGGAAGGCCTTGAGCTGCAGATCATCACTCAGGTGGGATGACAGATGTGGGAAACATATGTGTGTGTGTGCGTCTCCGTGTATGTAAATCATATCCTAAGATTATCTTCAGTTTTGGCCATTACTGGAGATGGGATACTAAACTATAAAGGCCTATATTGGACTGGTTTTACTCAGTAAAGCAGTTTTTTATGCATTTGTGGGGAAAAAAAAATAATCAAAATATCAAAATACTGCTTTTCAGCTCTTGTTTTTGACTTATATACTACCCAGTGCTGCTGGCCCTTGTGAAAAGGACAAAGTAGTGTCTTCTATGAGAAAGACTTCCTGGTAGAAAGGGCTTCAGCACTGAAAACTTCTTCAAAGATGAGTCACAGTTGTGTAGGTTTCTATTGCCCTTCCAAAACAAGGAAGATGACGAAAAGAAACGTCATTATACTCTACATCTCTTTAACAAAAGAAAAGCAGAGCTGGTTTTTTTTTTCCCCTGTTTCTCCAGCAGCTTCTGTATATAAATTATACATTTTCTTAAATATCTGCATTTTCTATTTCAGGTTTGAGCTGATGATAACCTGTGTTTTTGCACAGTAGGCAAACCTCATGCTGTCACGAGCAGCGGTGATACAGCCTCACATTTCACTTCCCTTCATCCCAAGGAGTCCTTTGCTATTATGCCATTAGAGATAATGTGAAGCTTTGAATTGAAACACCGTAGACAGCAGTGATGCATGACAACCTTTCCAGCCAATGAACTGCCACTGTGCAATGGGACCTGCTCAGCCACACCAGCCCTTGTTGAGAGGAGATAATAATTTCTGTAGAGAACAGTGTCAAGCAGTAACACCTTCCCCTGCTAAGGAGCTGAAGAAGCCATGTGATTCTCCTCTGAGAAGATAGAAATGCACTTGTCAAGATTGCAAAAATTATGTATATGCACTAATTACCCTTTGAAATAGTTGTTGTTGCAGTGCAATCCCCAAAACACCTTGGATGGGGGGTGGGATTGCATGTGTTCTGTGAATCATTTGCATTTTGGAGCGCAGGGGCTCAGAGGTAAAGGTGCTGTTATGACTTTCTCATTGCAAAGCTCAGAATGGCTGTACGCTCTGTGGGACTGGGTGCGCAGATACATGGCCAACTAAGTCTTACAGCAAATGATCACTATTAAAATCTTTTAAATCTTTTATGAAAGATACAGAAGGCAAGCAGACAAAGTGTTTGTTAGGTAAAGTATTCAAGGAGACCTTCATTTTAACAGCATCCATTATTCCTCTTTCTTTAAGCTGCAGAGCTTTTTTATGAAGAAAATTCCCTGGTTGATAGTGTCTTTTTATACAGTATTAAGATGATATTAACTCCCCCTTTGGGAGAGAGAAAGAAAATTAAAAGTAGCTGAGGTGGGCTGGAGCTGTATTTGTTGTCTCTTTTATTGGAATCTGGGCCTGCTCCCTCGAAAATAAAACAGGACAAGCACATACACAAAGGAAGTGGGGAAAATAGCCAAGAGAGGAAAAAAAAGCTTCTGTTTGTACTGTTGACTCTGATTTGTAACCTTGCTGCTGGAGAAAGACAAGCACAGCACTTAGTCTTATCAGCCACTCCAAGACCTGGCAAGCTTGAACCAGTGTCAAGCTGTTTAAGACATTACTATTAGCTGCCTTTCTGGTCAGAGGGTTACTAAAAATAAAATTAAAAAAAAAAAAAAAAATAGCCAAGCTAAGCCAGATTCTATTTAAACAGAAAAAGGGCGGGGAGGAAGGCGAAGGTGAGGAAGGACAAGGTTGAGAGTTACACCAAGGGCACAAGTCCCATGTTGTGATCAGCTTTCAGGACTCAGCCAAAGCTGGTGGAGAAAATGTTGCTAATTCTGGGGCAAGGTGTCCCTTTGTCTATGACAAGTGGCATGACTTAATGTGATGGGGAGAACAAGAGGTGGGGAGAGCGCAACACTACCTACAACAGGGGATGACAAGGTGGCTCTGTCTCTTCTGATTCATGTCATCTTCAGCAGAACTGAATTTAATTTGTATCCCAGTAGAATGTATTTCTGAGGAAAGGAAAGCATGGAGGACAGCCACAAAGCTCATGGGGCTCTAGAACCTGTTCTGTACAGTGCTAGCAAACTCTACAATGTCAGATTAAAAAAAAAAAAAACACAACTAAAACCCAACAAACCTCAAAGAACCAGTTTTATACTACATCAGGCATATAAATTGCAGAGAGGATGTTAGACAGTCCTATGCATAGCATCGCTTGACTAGTTCCAGATAAATTAATATATAGGATTTATGTACCTTTCTCCTGAGGTGCCATTGCCTACTGACTGCTGCTTAGGCAGCTCAGATGCCTTGCTGGGATCTACTTAGCTGATTTTTAGGGAAGTTGGTGTCTAATGGGTAGAACAGATCTCATCCTTCTCCTAAGCAGATCTTCAAAGAGCCATCAATTAGTTTCCACTATTCTCAGGGATGTTATGTCCTTCACATAGTAAATATTTTCTGTGAAAATGCAATCCCACTATACTCAAAACCAAACCTGTCAGAAGATTCAGATAGTTGTATATTTCTTCCTTTGCATCTAATATGGAAAAAAACAAATTCTATTTCAGCCATTAAGTTTAAAAAAATGCATTTCCACCTTTGTGCCAACCAGTGAATAATTGCTTAAGTTCTCCAGTCAATAGTGCTTCAATAGTGAATCTTTATTAGGATCAAGATCTTTTAAAGATTTAGATTTAGAGAAGTATTCTTGTATTTAATCACTTTGCAGTGTGCTATCTCATTTAGGTATTTCTGATAAGTAAGACTTTTAATATCTTTACCTTTCTTGCTGTTCCTTGTTCAAAAGGGAGTAATCATGATTCAAAATGAGACTGTCATCACATAAAAATAGCCTTCTTAGGACATTTAGCATTTGCTTTCTCTCTTTCATCGACCTGCTTCACAATAAAACAAGAGAAGTGAAGTGAAAGCAGGAAAGCAGTTCCAGGAGTGGGTCTGAATCATGTGGTACATTTTGTGTTACTACAAATGACTGGTATAAAACTGGGCATTGCATTACTTTACGCCAGTATCTACTTTAGAAGACAGAGGGAGTTGGTAAAAGGGAATGGATCAAACACATCTGTATATTTCTAAGGGTGAAAAAAAAGCTAAACAGAAATGCTAATCATGTCGTAACTTTTTAATAATTTTTGGTTTACCTTGGTTCTCAGACTGAAAATCAGTTGTAGCTGGTAGCTGCAGAAAGAAAGGAGTCAAAATAAACACGAAGGAGTCACGTGAGAAAGGGGCAGTCAGCAGAGGGAAGGAAGACCTATGTGAGACCCTCAGAACATACAAACTGTGACTGTTCCTCTCTTATTTCTGTCTAAGGGCTGCAGTTTTGGGTTGGCTACCTCCTGCCATTCCTGTTTCTAAAACCACACAGTAAGGAGACTCATCCTTCAGCAGGTGCTTTCAGTTTCTACGCTTTTTTTAACACAAATCTAGAAAGCATGTGTTGTGTAAAAAAGCAAAACAAAATAAAAGTCAGCAACATTACTTGTTCCACTGCATATTTCAATATTTACTTTTTTGTTCTTCTTTAGTTGGCACCCCTACTTGAACAAATTTGAAGTTTTGTTCAGGAATGGATCATACAGTCAGACTCCTTACTTATTTAGGGTCATTCAGAAAGCTTTCTTAACAAATCTTCAACTGTTGGGACTTTAACATGCTTCAAGAACCTTTCTTCAATCTGTGCAGGTTTGCTGAACTGAAGTTACTTACTGAGGGCCATGATCCAAATCCTTTTGAAGTCAATGGAAGTCACTCCAATTATTTCAATGGAGCTGGATCTGGTCCATAAGGCATTGACCGCTTGAAGTTGTTTTGCAAGTGTTGAATCTCTCCTTATGTACAAAGCACAGTCAGTAATGAGGAACGGGCTGTAATGGGGCTGAGGGAGTATACAGTATATGTATACAGCACTTAATTAAACACATCATTCTATAATGTCATAAAGTATTTCCCACATCAAGTGTTGTTCACATTACTCATAGAAGATTTAGGTTTTTGAAATCCCCCACAAAAATGTCCCAGCTGTTCTGTAGACTATATCTTAGTACTTGTCATTGTGTGTAGAAAGGGTAATTAACGTAAAGAACATTATATTTCACTGCCAAATTCTAAATGTCAGTATTATAAATTTCTTAATATAAACAACACATTTAGAAACAGTAGAAGAGATAGAGATGGAGTATTCTTTGAAAAGGTATTTCACTAAGGGACTGGATGGCCCAGGCAATTGTTACAAGATACCTTAAAGTCATCTTTTCAAATTCTATAGTGTCTAACAAATCAGTAGTTTCCAGCTGTGAAGGGAGGTACTCGAGGACTTAATGCGGTAGATCTGACTGCACACAGAAGTAGTCCTGTCTTTTCTTAGTCACACACTATTATTCATAAAGAGTCTAATTCCTTTGTGAATTCTATGTTCTTGAAATGGTTGAAATATGGAATTTCTGTCCAGTAAGACATTTCAATTTTTTTTAACAAATGTATCCCAAATTATAATGAAAAAAGAATATTACATAGTTTTCAGTAGTTTTGGGAGTTTTGTTTGGTGTTTGGCTTTGTTCAGTTTTTTTATTTAAAAAAGAATCAGGCTTCACTGGTTTTGTTCTCTAAAATCAACCTTGAACTTATGCTTTTCAGGTATTCCCAGTCTCTCTCTTGTTCCAGAAATGTTAACTGAACTTTCACAGACTGTGAGAGGTTTTGGCAAGTTAAATAAAGTTGAGTATTTCAGAGTCAGGGAACACTCCAGCTATAGGAAATCCACACCTCAAACAGGTACTTTGGACTCCGTACATCGCTACTGCAGAGTCACGGGAGTAACTTGGGAACCTCTGCTCCAGAAAAGACACTTGGGGCTCAAAGGCTCCTGACTCTGCCAAAGGCTGAAGGGAAACTCTGGATTGTTTGAGTCCATTGTCATCAAGTTTGGTGAACCTCTCCCAGACCTGTGGATTCTCAAGTCCAGTGTTCAAAAGGAGCTAAACTGGATCTTTCAGACTTTGGCAAATGAGTTCTCTGAAAATTAAATTAATCAGAAATGCTTTTCAATGAGAAAATGTCCAGCCAACTCTGATACTTTTACCCTTTCCTATTATGTGGTCTTTGCCATTTTTATAGGATTAAGTATCATAAACTTGATTCTTGGTAGTACTATGAGAATTGAGTCTAAAGTAATTCTGTGGCCACCAAAAGCAACCTTTGCACTTAGGCAGACCTTGCCTTATTTTCCAATAACAAACCTTATCAGAATTCAATGATGAGAGTGTAGATGGCTTTTCTGAAAAGATCTTTCATGCCGATTGAGCAATTGTGACTGCTTGCCCAGTATCTCAGAGTGCTTTACCTAGAGGGCAAAGAACTCAAGGCAGAAAAAGAAGACCAAGAAGAAGTGAAGGAAAGAAAGAAAGTAAGATGAGCATGGAAGAATAAGTAAGGTTCTGAAACAATTGGATCTGACCGTAACGGTAGGGGCATCTATACAGAAGGCATTTCAAACTCATTCTGGAAATCTCTGATGGAAGATTAGTATTCTTTCCCATGTCTCATACTTTAATGAAATCCTCTGCCTTCTGATTTTGAACCCTTCAAGGCGAAAAAGAACAACAAAACCCCCACCCATTATGATGAGGACTGACTATGCCCCACTGCACTCAATGTACATCTTGCCAGTGGCACTTACAGGAGTAGTTCTGGGCTCATGATTGCTTGCTCTACAAACTCTCATTTCTATAGTTCCATGCAATTTTTGAGAAGCAGTCTTAAGCCACAAGTCATCACAATTTCCCTTCAACAGCAAACACAGCACAAAAAGCAATAAACCTGACTTGGCAGTGATTCCTTTAAAAGACGGGGACAGTTAAAGGCTTGGGTCTGTATTTTGCATTTCTTTCTTTATTTTACCTCTTTTATTAGAATTCTCACTGCAGTCAGGATTTTGAAAATGAGAATCCTGGCTACTGACAACACATGCAATTATTACTGTGACTTTTCCATGGAAAAAAATGCAGGTGCATTGTTTTGTACTTATTCATCTGGAGAAAAAGCTTTTCCCAGCATCGTGACAATTATTTACAAGACAAAAATTACTAAGTAGTTCACCTCATTTTTCCGACTGTCAGTTTTCGTCACTGTCTTTTTCTCCTTGCAGAAAGTGAAAGTGACCAATATGGCTTCCAGTTCTGTCCTTTAGCCCAAGTATGGAAGAAACCACTAAAAAGCCTATGTCCAAGTTTGAAAATTGTATGAAATTGTTGACACAAACTTATCACATGAGTTTCTTGTCACTGTTACAGAATTTTTATGTGAAAGATGCCCTAAAACACATTTCGTGTTGATACTACTGTAAGCAAATAACTTGCAGCATTCTTAACTGATTTACAAAGGTTTTAAACAGATATACCTGAAACTGGATGTTTTGATTACAGATATAATAGAGCAGAGTACACCATAATGAAAAGATAGAGCTTTCCAGTTTTATTAGTTGCAAAATATTGACAGGTAAAACTCTAGATTTAGAATTAATTTTAAAACATAGTACAAAAAAAATGAGTAATGAACTTGAACCCTTTCATTTAAATGTTAGTTGAATATTTATGAAAAGGATCTTTAATTCTGAATAATGCATTCTGAGTAAATTTTGCCTGTTGAAAGTTAAGCAATTTCTACACAGTGATAAAAACTTCTAGTCCTACCTACAGTATTACATTGCAAAGGTTCCCATTGGCAAACCTTCTTGCCTAAGCTCTCATTATTTACTCACTGATAATATGGCACCAAACATTTACAATGTTTTTTGCACAAAGCCATTCTTTGTAAAAGACACCAGGAAAAATAAGGAAAGACTTAACTTTGATTCAGGAAAGTGCTGTGCTCCTCTGGGAAATTTGAGGATGACAAGTATGCATAAGTGCGTAAGCACCCGCATATCTGATGTTCACATGTATTTTCTGGTGATCCCATCAAAATGTAACTCCTGGTTGGTGAAGGAACCTAACAGGTTGATTAGCCACAAAGAAGCAATCTTCTGTATAATTAATGACTGTTATCTTCAAAATTTCCTTCTTGCTTAAGAAAACGATAAGATTCTATTTCAGGATAGAATCAATTCCTTGTTGTTAATAGCATATCCTTTTATCAATAGCCTAAAAATGACCGACTGGACCACGCATTTCTGATCCCGTTAATGATCAGTAGTTATCATCTCTGGAAATCACTCAGGAGTTTGCTCACAGAGGATTTACTTTTCATTCTCATGGTTTATCGGAAGACTTGGATGCCCTCGGTATGTAGACATGCCCTAGGTATCGCAGACATCACCAAGAAGAGGCATGCAGCTACTGATATGGTATATTGTCCTCTAAGGAAGTAAATAAGTAAGAGATTTTGAAAAGTATGCTGTGGGAATAAGTCTGTCTTCCATAAACTTGTGATGAGACTTTGAGCCCATAATTGTAGTTCTGATTGTTTCTTAAATAATCCCTTATAAAATATGACCATGGGGGATTTTTTTCTTCAAGTTAGAAAAGTTAGATACTCCTAAGTACCTGTGTAACTTCACTGCTGTAAGTGAAACTTCTGGAACTTTTCATAGGCCTAAGTTACCATAATAATGAACTAAAAGCAAAGAGAGAGGGTATTAATACATTTCCATCCTGAAAGTGACCCATTTATCAAAGAGTGTTATCCCAGGTGCATAGGTCACTGTGAAATCCCTTCCCATTTTATTTCCCCTATATATTAAAATTTCTTTTCATCATAAGTAGACTTAACAAGAACGCAGTTATGCATCTACTTAAATGCTTTGCAAGACTGAGGACCTCTTCACTCCCTATTTAACCTGAAAGTAATTCAGGCAAATCTGAAACACTTACTTAGGAAAAGAAAAGCCGGAATCAACAGGGTTCTTTGCTTTCACACTGTATAAATTTACGCTGGAACATGGGCACTGACATTTCGTTCTTAGCTGTTGTCACACAATACTGCATAGCAGATCAAATGTAGCAATTAAAAATGTTTTGAAACTGCAACTCCTACTCCATAAATTACCGCAGCCTTTTGTTACAGAACAACCAAGTCAACTTCCTGTTTGTGCTTAAACTATTCACAGCTTCAGCCGATGTCCTGCAGTGTCTTTTCCAAAGGTCACACCGCAGTTTTCGATTCACACATTTGATTAAAAATATAAGAATCACAGTGTCCTGGGAAATGATCTGCAGTAAAAATAGATCAAACTACCTGCTGTTTCCAGAATAAACCAGGTTACTGCCTCTTTTCCCCATTCAGTTAGCATTGCAAAAAGAGGAGGATATATGCATGTCTACCGAAATCATACTGCTAAACTAGGGAATTTTATGTGAGGTATTCGTTTTATGTTGGGTTTTTTTTTTTTTTTTGAGCATAGCTTCTGTAACCAATAAAAATATGCTCAGGTTAAAATATGGTTAAAGAAAACCATAGGACAGAAAACTAAAAGTACTTAGATTTTATAAGGGCTAAGCTCTCCTCTCATTCTTCTTTAATTGTTGCAACGAATTTTTGCACAATTGCCTTCAGACCATATTGTCATAACTTTCCTAACACTGATGAGCATCCTCCCTGAAGTCCTATTTGCATTTAATGAAGTTACTATGGCAGAGACTATTCAGAGAGAGCCTACATGTCCTTTCTTTCTCTCAAGATCACGTCCCTCAATATGTGTGGTAGGATAGCTAAATGTCTACTCCTATTACCAGTAATCCTAATACTTTTGTGTCCAATAAGCAGAAATTTCGAAACAGTATTCGCAGCATATGGCGCAAAATCCTGGCCCAAAGTGAGCGGAGTATAGGAAGAAATGCCATGGTGAAATACATCTTTGTCAAATTACAAATTCCTTCGAGAATTCCTTCCCATTTTCAGTTCGGGAACTTCATTTTATGTCATGAACTCAATTCATCTAATCTCATCTAATCGAAAGCAAGATTATGATATTGTCCAGAAAAGATATTCACACCAAACCAGATGACTATAATTAAAAATTAATCCCTTTACTGTGTTTTCAGCTTTCCTGCTGCATTGTCCAAGGAGAGATTAATGCAGAATCTCCTAAAGAGGTGATATCCAGATGTGAGAGTGAGCATGTGGGGTGAGGGAGCATTTTCAGGGTCCAAAGGCTGATATGGGGAAAGCTTCCTTGGAGCCTTTGCTTCCCGGAGGAAGATTTGGATAGATGCAAAACTAGAAAATCCTGACTAGACTTTATCCAGACCCTGTAGTTACACAAAGAAAAACAGGGAACGTGGTGTTGAGACAATTTATAACAGACTGGTGAGCATTTTGAGTGGGAATGGGCCAAGTTTTAAGAGCAGATATAACACATGTTCTCTCAAATGTAAATTGGATTAAAAAGTGTTCCATTTTACTTACTCTACTGTGAAATGACATTCTGGTTTATTAGCAATGCAGGTCCTGACTAAAATTTGGTATGATTTTTATCTTAAGAGTTACTCTGTAGGGAACTTTACATTTCTTTGATGATTTTCATTATAGCTTTAGCTATATTTAAACTGAATTTTCATGTACATAGAACATCACATTCTTCTTTTAAGCACAAAGTAAAGATGTCAGAACAGATTGAAATAGCTCTTTGTGAGCCCTCGCTGTGACTATATGTTTGGACCATTGGAAAAGAAAGTAGAGCCATGTACAGGTAAACAAATAGTGGCTTTGATCTAGTCAACGCTGCTTTCAGAAACACATATTACTGGCCAATTTCTGCTTCCAGTGATAATTTGATCCCCTCAGTTACATGTATCAATCCTGCTATGGGATCTGTCAGCGCGGAGCTCCACAAAATCTCCTTCACCAGGCCTCCTTTTATCTGTGTTGAGCTGAAACACACAGTTTCATAATGAATATTATTAAGCTGATAGACTAGACGTTAACACAATCATTTACATGGGTATTTGGTGAAGGAAATGTAGTGATTTACTCTAAAGGCTCCATTACTGTGCTGAACAGTGCCAAAGTATGCACTGTCCCTTTCAGGATCTTTGCCTCAGAAGAAAAATAACTCAAAGTATTGATATTCTAGTTTAAATAACTGTTCTTATATGTTATTTTCCTAAAAAGTACTTTTTCTCCATCCCCATTAAATACATTTTCTTTGGTCAACATAAAATCTCACATTGCAATATTGGAAAAAAGAAGCCTTGCAAGCCTCTACTTTTATATTCTCACAACTTAAAAATAGCCACAGCAATCTTTTTTGCCACTATATTTTCTGAAACTATACTGTATAACAACACTACATCGTTTTGATAGCTCACAATTGCAACTCTGCTTTCCTGATCTAATTTCAGCTTGATATTTCTGCAATAGATCATATCACAAAAGTGTTGCAGTCAGAGCAAAGATTTAGCATAATTCCTATATTTAGGGTTCTGCCAACAGATGTTGAAAATACAAAGAAACTATATTGAAAATAGAAGTCGTGGTAAATGGATGTTTGTCTATCAAGCCTGAAAGTATGGCTGGCTACCTGGCTTGCTAGCAATTGCATACATTAATGTCCTTGAACTGTAGCTGTAAATGCACTAGCATACAGTGATGCTGCCCGGAGAAATAAATCAGTTTGAAAGTAACCTACTTCTTTCTTTCAAATTACCATTAATAACATTTTGCTTTTGCAAGATTAATGCACCTTAGCAGACAAAGATACAGTGAATCCAATTGTCTTGTCTGCGCTCCAGCTTTCAGTCATGTTGCTGTCTTTTTCGGCATTACTTTTGCATGTATATATTTCTAAGCAAATTTAGAACTGAGATGTACAGTACAGAAGATAGGGCAGATACAGAAGAAGCAGCAGTAGCAAAGTAGCTTTCCTAATACTTTTCTTCTAAGATAAAGGGAGTCCTTTGTGATTAAGACAATGTCTCTCTCCCCACTGAAAACTAAAGCTAATGGGATTTTTTTTTTTCTGAGAAAGAATAGAAAAATACCAAATTGTACAGAGAATGTCATCCCAAATTTTAATGGATTCAGTGGTTCTTTGATGAATAGCAGGTGGTTTTTCTGGCACTTCTGGCTTTTGGGGTCCCAATACTGGCACCGTGCAGTCCTAGGGCACACAGACTTGTTACAGAACAGTCAGGGCTTCTGTCACTGGGAAAGTTTCTTTAATCAAGTAAAGCTCCATATGTGCCAGCACCTTCGCTCTTAAGAGGAATCAAGGAAACAGACGTTTTCTTGTCCAGTTTCCTGCCTTAATGTCACTGTAACTTTTATGAGCATTTTTCCATCTTTTTCAACTCTGCCTGCTCACCTTCTCAAAGTGCAAAATCCTATTTAAATGAGCACACCTCTGCCTGAGGTCTAGGTCAGCATGTCCATCGGTGAGGGGTTATCTGCATCTTCACAGAGCCCTGCCTGGCTCTGAAGCTCAGAGCCCTAAAGCTGGAATTCATAGAGTCTTACAGTTTTCAGCTCTACTGAAGCATTTCAAGACTTCCAAACTGCTTTTTGTGAAACCAAGACTTTAGGGCAAAATTCTTGGGACAAGCTCCCATGATGGGATTCAGCTGAGCAAAAGTAGAGCAAGGATTCAGTTCAGGGTTAAGGACATATAAATGAAGGTTCCTAGAGGCACACTTGGGGCCTCACCTGCCCTTGTGGTTTATAGAGGACTACTCAATAGATTTCAGCCTGCCAACCACTGAGGGGACAGCTCAGTTGCATAAAATCAAACACCTAGTGCTATTTGAGGTGACCTGTGGTGTCTGAGACATCCTTATGTAGTTGACAGATACAACACAGGGGCTGCATAAGATAAATCAGCTGCTGCAAGGTGGAACATACCAGCCAGACTTCAATGAGCGCTGTCATGTAAGCAATTGAATTCATATCTACTTTAGGGTGAACTGAACTTGCCTCCAAGCTCCTGTGGCTGTAATTGATTAGACTTCTATTGACTATAATTGGAGCTTTGGACACTTGCATGCCTGTATTCACCTACTGATAGACATCTGTGTTTCAGTGTTGACCTATGTGCCTGCACATAAATTCCTAAATTTACATGTCTAAATTTGTGAGCTGATCCCTTTGTTATATTTAAACTAATGACCTAAAGCTCTCTTTAAGATAAGTCAGGAGAAAGATGCAATTCTAAAACTAAATTCATCGTGTCTTAGTGTGATAATTCAGAGCTTAGATGGCCCTACCTATCTCCATTGACATGTAGGGATCTTTGGTTAAATCAAGGGGTAGGCGTTTACATGGGGGACATATGAGGGGAGGGATTCCACTCTCAAAACACAGACAAATTTGTCATTTTATGCCCTGTGGCTTTCCTCCCTTATCTCCAGCTGTTGGCCCCAAAGAGCAACAGCCTTCTGTAGACTCTGTGACAAATCTGGAAGCCACATGTAAAGGTAAAAACAGTTTCACTTTTTTCCCAAAAAATGCCTTTTTACCCTGAATAGTAGACTGACTGGCCATCATCTTATTTAAAGAAAATGGTGTTTCCCTTTAGTAGGTAAATGGCTTTTTGTTATACTAGGTGCCATCTCTTGCATTTGGTTGGTAAACAGCTCTTTTTTCAATGAGATATAAAAGTCTCCACCCCTCTCTTTGGTGGCTATTCAGCATTTCCCAGCAAGAAATGTATCTTTCACTGAACCTTAAATCCAGTAAATTGGCCTATACATTAAAAATTTATGTGATATGAATATCTAAACAGTCTAACTGTTCAGTGAAATTTATGTATATGTTTCTGGTTCTTCACTGAGACCAGACACAATAGAACACTATAGAATGACAATCCATTTGGAGTGATTTCTTACTGCTTCAGAAACCATAGCATACTATGGCAACAGAAGTAGTTTTGACATACTTGACTTTCATACACTGGAAAAAGGGTCACCTTTTGGCTTGCCCTGAAGGGTAATGCAGGGCCAAGCTCTTTGTCTTTCCTTGCTGTAGAGTTTGCTCATTGTCCAGTCATGACCACAGATTTATCTCCAGACAGATTCAAAGACCAATTTAGAATGTGGGCTTGCAAGATCTCTGTGCTTAGAAACCAGTATAGATCTAGACTTCTTCTCTTATCTCAATATTTAATTAATAAAGTGCAAATACAAGTGCTTCTTTGTCTGCCTGCCTTCATTTAGATTTATCACTAACTCTCTTACTAATGCATTTCTGGAATCCTGATCTCTTTCACCTCCTGAGGTCTTCAGTTGCATTTGCAAGCGTATCACTGGTTATGAATTTGTGAACCTTAAGAAGTATCGGGGAGATACTAGATAACAATGCAGAGAGCCAGCACTGAGTGGGAGTACTGTGCCTAAAGCACCCAGATGTGGAATAGCTGCTTTGTTCAGCAAATCACCAGAACTCAACTGGGCTTTCAATGATTCATAAATTTCAGTTCCTTCCCTGGGCTATTCAGGCTGTCAGCACCACAACCATTTCAGCATATTCCCTGCACACATAGATTTTCCTCCCCTGAAACCTTTCAGTGAACCAGATTATTTCAAAGCTCTTGCTGCTGCCTGTTCAAACGCTGATCTTCTGTTTGCCTTCAGAACCTCATTGGCCTCCTCACCTATGTATCTTGTCACTTCTCCCTGTCAACATGAGCACCACTGCAGCTGCAGAAGGGCAGCAGATAGTAAAAGCTCTAAGGCTAAGCGGGCAAGTGAGAATGAACACGAAAGGACGTTTAACTCAGCTTGACGTTGTAGGTGACACTTCTAATTTCCAAAAGCCTTTCAGCTCTTGCAAAATGCAGAATGACAAAGTTTCTATGAAAGACTGGCAGACCAATCTTCATTGCTATAAATGCGAACAAATTACATCTGTGATGAAGGTCAGAGAAAGGCTGGGTAATATTTGACAGAGAGGAAAGAACTGAAATAAAATGGAAAGATTTTCTTCTACTGGGGACAAATCTCTGGGGGTTCATCATCTCTCTGGATTACATAGTTAGGGTCCACCTTGCTTATGGTCTCCCTGATTCCAGAAATCTTGCATTTAATGCAGTGTGAGAGTCTTATCTACTCAGGTTAGGACTGTCTCCTGGAAAATGTAAGCTGTGGGTCTGTACCAACTCAGGCTGAGGTGAGCCTCAAATGTGTGTTCTCTTGTCTGAATAAAGTTACTCTGAGCTGTGCAGAAAACGTAGGCTCCATAGTGTCGAGGTTTGGGAATTTCAGGGGGAGCCTCCCTGTCCTCAGCTCCTGACTACTGACAGCTTTTAAGCGTCAGCTAAATATCTAGCTGTTATTTATTTCTGGTGACTGTGCTTAGGCTGCTGGGAGAAATTAATGTCCTAAAATGGAGGTGTTGCTAGGTTTTCAGCTTTTGAGGGTAGACAGCCCTAGATTATAGCTTATCTGGACATCTAAATCCATTCTAGTTGCCAAAATAGATAGTTTTCCCAGAAAGTAATGGAAAGTTATAGAGAATTTGTAATATGTTGCAGAAAGTTACATGGAGAATATTGTACCTTCTAGAGCTGTGTGAAATCTAATTAAATATCAAAAGATATATTCTGCTATTTTTAAATTATACTTTTCCCCAATACTTTCTCTATCTTGCCCAGATTTACATCTTTTTATTGTTAAGCATTTCAAGGAAAATACATCCCTCCAATTCAAGTGTCTATATGAACATGAATTCTCACATCCTTTCAACATGAAAGACTTATCTATAAAATGTGATCACTTTCACTCAGCAAGGCAGATGGACTCGATGTTTCTTCCACCTTCTTGGGATACAACATCTAATTTTACTTGAAAGTATGTGTACTTACTCCACTCAGATAAGCTTATATTCATGACTGTAATAAAATACCCCAAAACTTGAATTGCTCCCAGCTTTGCATTTCATTAGAAGTGCTTTGTATGCCTCTGATAACTATTTGCCAGTTTGGATTTTACCGAGACTGTTAGAGTCAATGCCTCTGATATCTCAAAAAAACCAACTGTTGTTCTTTATTAATAACGGGTCTCCAGGCAGCAGGTTTACATTTTGTATATATGAGTTTCACGCTTCCAACAGTATCCTGCACTACAGAACAGTGCTGTGTTGCTGATTTAGTGCCTGCTTCCCCCTAACCGCAGCAGTGGTGAGTTGCTTTGCAGATCTGTTATCTACAGGTGATTCAGAGCTCCTTGTAAATACGATTGTCATTGACTTCACCTTTTATAATAACATTTATAATTTTTATAACACATAAAGGCCCCAGCAAAGACTGTCACTAATTATGCATCTCATCAGGAATTCTTTGTGCACTGCTAGTAACTGTTCTCAGTTGCTCTAGAGCCTGACAATACCCTAAGCAAGAGGCATCTTTTTTCTAAACAATCTATGATGCCAGTTGGATGAGACAGACAATCAGAGGCCCAAATAGTTCCCAAGATTACTAGATCTGGGTACAAAACTAAAACGGTCTGTATTTCCTCAGTGACTGTCATACATAACACTCTCATGACTCTTTCACTCTCACTTTCACTTTGTTCTTCATGGTAATGGCATTCTCCTCCCACCCCCATGCCCATTGAGTCAGGTGCTGCACAAATATGTGCAGTACTGAAAAGTATAGGAACTCATGGTGTTTTAGGGTCAAGCTCTAAGTTGACAAAGGATGAATTCTGTTTCACTTACTAAACATGATAAGACTGTAAAACGTATGTCTTTGCCATGCCAATAACATCAATTTTGTTGGTAATGTGCTTTGGTAATAATACCAGGAAGGTAGATGTTCTCGTGTGTGAATGTAGACAATAATGATCCTGCTCATGAACTGATAGGCATGTCTAAGTACACTTCAGACCCTTGCAGATTATTTCACACATCTCAGCTCTGGATGCATACAGCAGTTACAGGTGGAGCAGCCTGATCCGAATTAACTCAAACTTGGTATTTTGAAAAAATGGAAAAAAATAATGATTTCAAGTAATTTTCTAACTTAACCAACTTCTAATTTTTTTTTGTAGAAAATATAACTTTTAGGTGAGGATAGTGAAGCTCTTATCCATAGTCTCATCAGTTTTGGAAATGTTATTTTAACTTAGAATGTTTTCAGAACCTGTTTAGAATGAGAATAAGAAAAAAATCAGATATACAACTTCTCATAATAATGACACTGGTTTTTAACTAATGCTGTCTTACAATTTAACTGCTCTGTGTGAGAAACAAAGAATCTTTTACATCCATATCATTCAAATCAATGTTATTGCAGCCACCAATAACAGAATTCCTAACAACAGAGTAACAATTGCTGAGTTCACATAAAATTTCAGCTGGTAGATACAGATTGAAAAATAGTAAAAGCTTCAGGCAAACACCATCATTATTTATTTGAAAGATCCACATCAGATTTATTGATCTGATTAGAGTGATAGATAATCTAAGACTTGGCAAGGCACCCCCAAATTTTCAAAGATTTACGTGTGGATTTAGCTCTTTACAGCTGATAGGAGTCACACAGACTAAATTACATGCATCGCTCTGAAAATGTAAGGAAACGGCCATTGAAGGGGAAATGGCTCAGAGAACGCTGTATAAGGTGACGTGTTGTTTGCATACTATTATATGGAATTGCAGGCTCTGCAGTAACTCCTAATGGGGGAAATTTATCACTGCAGAGAGGACCTGTCAAAGCATAGATGAGGACTGACAGACTGTTTGACAGGGAGGAAAGAAGTGACCAACCAAAGCCTGTTCCACAAATGGAGGACAATATGGAAGAACAGCACAGGGATATTTGTGGGGATATATGGGCATCAGGAAAGATGTCGCTGAACAGGAATCACTGTAACAGCGTGGGGATTGTGGGAGCAATGCACCCAGAGTATGCAGAAGGACTGATCAGAGAGAGAACATAACGACTGCATTTTACATAATCCAGCAAAAGGATATGAGAAGTACAGACCAGACAAGTCTGAGGTAACAGAGGTAAGATTTGCCCTTCTAAAGCTAGACCCATACTTCAATCATTCGTGGTTATGTTCTCACCTGCATGACAATGCCTTCTCCACCCTTCCCAGGCCTGATCCCCGTGCTCATCGCCAGGCTGTAAGTCCTGTATCAGTGTGGTGAGTGAACCCCATCCAGCAGCTAAGCACCACACAGCTGCTTGCTCCCTCCCCACCCCAGTGGGACTGGGCAGAGAATAGGAAGAGCACGAGCAATAACACTCGTGGGATGAGATAAAAATAGTTTAATAAGTGAAGCAAAGAGAGAGAAAAAAGTGATGCAAAGGCAATCACTCACCACCTCCCAGAAGTAGACCAATGCCCAACCAGTCTCTGAGCAATGGCTACCTCTCCCAAAACTCCCTTCCCTTCATTTTGATTGCTGAGCATGACATTATATGGCACAGAATACCCCTTTGGTCAGTTGGGATCAACTGTCCTGCCTGTGTCCCCACCCAGCTTCTTGTGCAGCTCCAGCCTACTCAGTGGGGAGAGAGAACAGGAAAAAGAGAAAGATGTAATGCTGAGCAAGCATTGCTTGGCGATAGCCAAAACGGTGGTGTGTTATCAACACTGTTTTACTCACAAATCCAAAGCACAGCACTATATGGGCTGGTATGAAAAAAATTAACTCTGTCCCGGACAGACCCAGTACAGTCAGGGATATTGCTACAGACAGTACCTCTGCCTGGCTATTGCCAGGCGTATTGCTCATGCCAAAAAAGAAAGCACAGTTCCAAGCTGCGCCTTATCACAGGTCTGACATGAGTGGCCTTCTTCTGCCGTCGCCCCATCGCACCACACTGCACTCAGTTCTGTAATCAGTTCTGCTTTAGAGAAGTCAGTGGAGAGGTTGTGCTACTCAAAACTCATCCTGATGTGAGCTTTGGTCCAGTATTGGTCCAGAGAGGAACCAGGAACAACCAGAAATGAGGAGGGAAAGAAAGGAAAAACATCCACCTTTAACACCCATATGAAACTTGACATGAAGAAAGGTGATG
Source organism: Gavia stellata (assembly GCF_030936135.1). Classification (NCBI taxonomy): domain Eukaryota; kingdom Metazoa; phylum Chordata; class Aves; order Gaviiformes; family Gaviidae; genus Gavia; species Gavia stellata. The sequence goes on along the minus strand of NC_082595.1, from coordinate 103,531,286 downwards.
TTCTGAGCCAGAGGCAAAAAAGAGAGTAAAAAGAGCTTTCCATTTAATTTGGACAATGTTAAGTTTCAGGTAATGGGAAGAGAGTTAAGAGGAGATGTGAAAGTCATAGACCTAGACAAATATGTAAAACACATACTAGATTTGAACAGAGAGCAGGACCAGGAGCTGGAAAATAAATTTGTGAGACAGTATCAAAAAAATGGCAACAGAATGGTGTGACCTGGTGAGATTACAAAAAGCAGAAGTGTAAAGAGAGTTATATATTCTTTTCTTTTTTTACAAATAGGGTTTCTGACTTGATATACTGTCTGCGAGAGTGCCATCTGGTGATCCGCAATTACATTACAAAAATGACCTTCCCAGGCAAGATACAGTCAGAGCTAGAATACAGATATTTCAGTAGCTCAACCCTCTGCTGGTTTCATTAGACCAAGGCACTATTATATGCATTGTACTGAGAAAATAAAAATCATTAGAACTCACAGGGGAAAAGGCTGGAACAAACACACTCAACATTGGAATAAAATACAAACGAATCTTCAGCAAAGCTTGCATAGAAGGTATGCATGTAAAATCCTGTTTATGGTATAAGCATGGAAAGGTGCTTTATATAAAAAGGAGTGTTTGGGGGAGTATTTATATACGTTTTTAACACTCTAGTTAAATCTTCACTCTAGAGTATATAAAATGGTAGGTAGTAAGCAGTAAAGGCAGATTCAGTAATGCTAGCACTTTGTCTTTAGAGATCTTTCTAAATTTACTTTATTGTTGTTCAGTTTGTCTTCTAACCTTTAAAACTAAAATTCACTTCCCCCTCTGACTGCCTGAAAAAATTCTCACAGCCAAAATAATTAGCTTTGTTGTTTTCATCTTATACAAAAATTGAGAAGAAAATACGAATTTGAATTAGTCAATGATTTCTTCATTATCACAAGGGGAGGGCCCTGTTTCTATCAATTTGGTGTTTATGTGACCTAGAGGACTTGCTTTGTGTAAAAAAGGAAATGTTTCATGCAGAAAACTGAAACAGAATTAGTATGTTAAGAATCTCCAGAAATGGTGTTGAGAGGAAAATTCTCATAAGAATTCTATAAATGAAAACCTTGTTCAGCTCCACTGTCTGGAGTAGTGACTCCATGTTTCCACCAATGTGAAAAGCTAAGGTTAGAGTTGGACCCAACTGATAAAATACCACCCTAAAAAAGATGCACTGCAGTTTAAACTCTCCCCTGCTGCAGGAATATCAGCTCTGAGCACGGACAAGCTATCCAGAAGGAAGAAACAGAGGTCCCATGTTAACCCTTCTAACCAAAGGGTTTGACATCTCATTGGTAAATAAGGTGATTATGATGCTACTTGTAAGGGAATGGAGACACAGTGAGATAAAGTGTCTTGCCAAATATCATTCAGTAAGTCCTTACCAGAGCTAGTAATAGAGTCCACCTAAGCCTCCAGGTCTGAGCCTGGCCTTAGACGTCAGACCACACTGTCTTTCCACAGAGACCTTTGACATCCCAAAGCAGAACCTGAATCTGGGTTAGGAACTGCAAACACTTGAAAAATAATTTCCATAAACAACACTAATTGTCAGCTTAATCAGTCACATTTATCTTCATTTAGATGTAAATGAAGATTAAGTCTCTCCAGGGGGTAGGAAATAGCTGAAATAAACACAAAGCATTGTCTTTTGAGACACTAACCACAAGCAGTTGCTCATTAAAATCAGCTATATTGCAGAAGACTGGGAAGTAGTAAATGATGTACCTAGATCGAAGAAGGAATAGAGTCTAGCAATAGCAGTCAGAATAGATTTTCCCCAGTACCTGGTAAAATAGCTGAAATACTAATTAAAGGTAGAGTAACCAAACTACACACATGAAGAGCAGTTAGCAGGAATTAAGCAACACAGTTTGGAGAAAAGCAAGTCTTGCCCTATATATGCTAGAATTCTTTTATTGCATTAACAAAAGAGTCAGTAAAGAAGAGCCAGTTAAAACAGTTTATTGGAACCTCCTGGAAGCCTTTGATACAGTCTTTTACAATAGGCTGTTAAAAAGACAAAAATTGACTCCACTGGCACCGGGATTTCACTCCAAGCAGCTGGAATGTCAAGTATTTTTAGAAAATGGCAAGGCCACAGAAAACTAACTCAATGGAGAAAAGATCAGTTTGACATATGGAAAAAAGTTATCAATGACACACTCTGAACTTCCAGGTTTGGCCCAATGCTGTTGAGTGATCTATGTGAAAGAACCACTGAAACTTCCATCAGTAACAGATAATTTAGGCGTCTAGAGAAGACTTCCGGAAAAACATGAGGATATCCAGTAATGATACAAAAATAGACATAAACATTATGTAACTTAACTTGTAAAACAGATTACTTGAACCTTCTTCTAGGTTTTGGGTTGATGGTTGGACTTGATGATCTTATAGGTCTTTTCCAACCTTAATGATTCTGTAATCCTGTGATTCTGTAACTAACAAAATGAACCACTTGACCAAGTGGTCACTTCAGCTCCCTAAAATAAACAGGACCTCAGGCAAAAATCATATTCTGTTTCTGTTTTCTTTCATTGCTGATTAATTTTTTCACTCCTATTAATAAAAATAATCCCGGGTTCCAACTTATTTATGTTCCAGAATCCATTTTGCAGTAACAAAAAGAGAGTGTAGGCTCACAATTTTGCATACAGTTACTGCGTTGGCACACACCTTTGGATATTTGCGCATAGAAGTTCAATACATACAAATCTTTGAGTGTGGAGGTACATGGTTAGGGCAGCAAATTTGTTCTTTTTCTTTTTCAATTGAATTTATGACAAAGCATAGCTTGAAGACAAGAATGGCAGGGGGGTTAAAACCTACAAACTTTAAGTGAAGAGATCAACACTTCATCTGTGGAACAACACGTATGCCATCAACGAAAATCTCTTTTTAACACCTCAGAAACACTGTTAGGGATTCTCATTTTTGCCTCTATGAGATCTCGATTGTCTGCTTCACAACTTAGTGCTTGCACATCTGAGTTATTGGAATGGACTAGTATACAGTTGTATAATTTCAGAGAGAAAATCCATAGTCTAAGCAAGTGATCTCAGTGTTGATGTTAGTTTTCTGAGAAACTTTGATAGGTAAAAGCCTCTGTCATTCCAGTTAAGCCTTAATTTAGCAATAACAGCCTATTATACAAGAACTGGCCAAATCTGGAAATAAATTTTAACTCTGTTTAAAGAATGCTTAATCTAATTTGAAAGATCAAATTACTATGACAGAAAAGAAGGCCAAAAAAATGAAGGCTGATGGCAAGGGGACAGTTTATCAAGTAGCTTTATACACAAGCTGGAGTTTGCCCCTTATTGGAAAGACTGTTTATGTTTCCTACACAGGTGTAAGTGAGTTAGAACACAAACCTTATTGCAGATACAACTAAAAAGGCCTAAAAGTGAGACAGGAAGAAGAACTCTGAAGAACCCACACAGGTATTATAAATATACACTCTATACTTCTTTTATGGATGTATACAAATATATGTATTCTACATGTACGTGTAGGGCGGCTGGGCATAGGCTTCTTGTAATTCCAGATGCAGTTAACCACACTGACAATGCAACCACATGGCCATATCTGTGTAAGGTGCTCAGATGGATGCCCTTTTTATTCCTGAAATTATGTGCACATCTTTCTAGAGATCAAGCCCTGGATCTCCTTCTCTCTCATGTGAAACCAGTTTTAAAGAAGAATGAGAACTGCTTCAAAATGAATGAAAGGGAATTCCTATGCTGATAGCGGTACTGAATAATGGCCATGGTTAGCACTATGTATTTTTCTTTTCTGTCTGCTTAAATCCTCAAAATGATGATAAGCCAAAAGCTCCCCTGAGAGCCATTCACAGGGATTTTATTCCTGTATTGTTATCACACTGTCCCTCAATCCCAGCAAGCCAAAACTACCATCACCCCAAAGTTAATTGGATCTCATTGTGCCTGTTCTCCATCAAGAGTGAGGTTCACGTATTGTTCTCATATTAAGTGTTTAAAGATGGGTTCTCAGAGTGTCTATTTGTATGAAACATATATTTTCAGTGCATAAAAGGTTATGTACCAAGGTTTGAACTATGCCCTACAACTCCTCATAGAGTCCTTCATTCACAATACGTAAATGATTCCTTAGTAGTTGAATATTAACTCCCTACTTAAAATTTGCATTCACATTCAGTAGACTTTAATTTCCTGGCCGTGAAATGAATCTTTTTTGTCTTATCAAAGAGACATCAGCACTTTTAAGAAGAGCCATTAACCCTTTGGAGACATGTTAAAAATTGATATTTTGATTAAGGTATCAAGTTAAGGCTTAGGAAATTCTTTGTGGGCAACTGAAATCTGTTTAAACAGATGGGCCTGTCCTGTGAAAAGAGATTTGAGAAAAAATAAAGTCCGCCATCTGAAATGGTGTTCCTTTTTTGGTAGAAAGTACATATGAGTAATTTTTTTCCCCAAGGATAAGAGCCTGTGTTTGAGAACTACCAATTGCAAACCACCCTTACCTTCACTGCTCCTAACCTGTGATTTCACTGTCACTCTTTCATATCTCCACCCTCCTTCATGACGCACACTCTGCTAAGCTAAATGAGAGCAAGACCACATATTGCAGCCATTTCATAAAAAAAATCTCTGTTTATCCTTAATTTCTCCTATATTTCAACTAAATTATTTGGTTTACATAGTGCTATTCAACACATTGGAAAGAATGTTCCCTATGACGTCTTATTCCAAGTTATCATCACTTCCAGGTAGCTAAGAACAGAGTTTCATAGACAAGCATTTCCTGAGGTGTTAGATCACTGAGTCAGGAAGAGGCAACAGTTACTGTTGTAAGTTTATTCTCATGGGTCAAAGTTAAAACACCAAACAGTAACCAACTTAATGCCTGCATCCATTTAGTATCATAGTTAACATGAAAAGCTGTCAGATTTTGTTTTACATTAATTGCATCTATATATACACACATATATGTATAAATTTTCACAAAACTATTGACATGAAAACTGTCATTTAATCTCCCTGTGGAAAACACTCCAGTAAGTGCAAAATAAGTATGTATGGTCTAGGAAAAGGCAAATTCAGTTGCTCTCTGAGAAGAACAGTACTAAGCTATAAATCCTTCTGGAGAGAGACGTGCAAAGAAATCTTATTCATTATGCTTTCTCTGTGTATTCTAGTCTTCTTCCCTGAGTTAGGTAAGAAAAAGAAGATAGGTTTGGCTGCCAGATATGAATTAAGAGAGGTCATAATCTGAACTGATAGAGGGGGCTCAGAAAATGGGACGTGCTCTAAATTTGTAAGACCTGGAACATTATATTTGGGGAGTTAGTTCAAATTCATTCTGATTTTTGAGTCTTTTGGGGAGGAAGAGAAACCATCTTTTCAGGTTTTCTCCATAAGGACTGGGAACTTGCACATACATACTCAGACATCTTATATATAATAGATACATGCACATATACCTTGCTCGCTCACACACAAACACTTTACACAATTATTAAATCTTAATGTTGACATCACACACACAGATTAAATCATGGCATTCCCTAAACTGCTGCTTCAGAAAAATCTCAAATTATTGAAGTTATCTATTGTCATTTCTATGCCTATTTTTATTATTCTGGAAGCATGTCTAGGGTAGATGCTGCGCATTATAAAATTGATAGTCAAAGATACTCCTTGCTTGAAGAGTTCACAACATAGATAAATGACACTTAAAAAGGAGGTGAGAAATAAGAAGTTTTGTCTCTGTCCTACAAATGAAAAAGAGAAGCAGAAAGATATTAAATTACTTCTGCATAGGAAATATATGACTGAGCCAGAACAGAAGCTACGCCAAGCACTGAGGATTTAGTGACTAAAGCACAAGACAATCCTGAATTTCAGAACTTATTCAGAAAAATCTGGTCTTTCAGCCTGAATCTTGCTTTTGAATCTGTCAAGGTTCAACCACTGAAAGCACAAAATACGAGAAAAATTCTTTGTAATTTTCCAATTCAAGAAGAAACTCTTAATGGCTTTCTTATAGATTAAATTTATGATGCAATTTCCACACTAGTTTATGGCATTTTAGCTAAGAAAATCTCTCAAGATTTCCGTTAGCTTTGCTTTACATGTTTTTATCAATGCATTAATGTTATGTCTTTTTGTCCACATATTCTTTAAATCAGCTTCTGCTCCCATAATTTCTGTAACTCTCTAAAATGAAATTCAGAGGGCTAAATCTAGTGAAGCAAACAGTAATAGCAAAAGCAAACTTGTCTTCATGTCAGTATATAATGGATAGTGAGATAAGCTTGAATTCTGAGACTATATGGAAGGAATAAGAAATTTAATAGTAAATCCACCAGTGAGCTGCATAAAATGCATGTAATTAGACTGTTGCCTGAGAAAAAAGTTTTTAAAGATCAATGTCAAAACCCAGCTACCTTACCCCTGAGAACAAGCAGGTAATGCATCTATATCCATGCTTGCATTTATGTATCTGTACTATTTATATATCTCATTCAACTTGACTAGGCCATGCTGTAGGCTCCAGAGACTGAACCACATTCTTTCTCTCCCTGAAAGCAGTTATGTATATTATCGTAATACAAAGATGTTTGGACAGGTTTTTAGAATACTGTTGTGTTTTGTATTTTGAGCCAGAATGACATTAAATATTAGCATCAAAATGTATCAGCTACATCATTGTGATTTATTTTTAAAAGATTCAGCTTCTAGGTTATCAGAACAGGAACTAATTCCTGATTATAAATTTTTCAGACTATCAACTCTACCACAAGCTTCTCACACTCATCTCGTAATAACCTCAATTCTCACACAGTTCCACTTTTTTTTTTCAGACTTACAACCATGAACTTGAGACAGCAGGACAAATAAAGATACTCGTCACAAAAGGGCATTTGGTACTGGTCTAAAGCAATATTAATGCAAGGAAACCACAGGAGTAATAGCAGTGACAACACGGGACTGGCCTGTATCCATCACCAAACAGAGCTCAAGGAATGCAGCGCCAGTGGAGCCTGAAGGTGGTACTTTCACAGGGTGTAAGTCAATGTCGTATTGATATGCCGTGTGGACTTTCTCACAGCTTTAGCATACAGGGCTGCAATCATGCAGGTAGATAATCCTGTACCTGTGTAACCTTATGCATGTGTGTGATGATCACACAGCAGTCACCACTGCTATTCTTGTGCTCAGAGCAAGCTTGGGAATAGGTTAGGTCTTGTCAAGTCTCCAGAGTTAATCATAGGCAGTGTGAGTCATCTCGCCCAAAGTGTCTATGCCTGGATATGAGCTAGTCATCCTAAATCCCTTTTGTATTTAAATGAGGACAAACGGACACATTCAGATGGTCTGTTTGAGAAGTATATGCTCGGTCAGAGGAATTGGTTGCAGTTGAACAGAATTTAGGACAGAAGGAGATCTCAGTTTCTGACCTCAGCCCACATTACAGTTGGACTTGATGATCTTAAAGGTCTTTTCCAACCTAAATGATTCTATGCTTATCCCTGGAAAGAACAGCTTTGGTCTGAAGTCATTTATCCCCTTCTTAACCTGAATTCTTGCAGGCCAGAAATCGGAATCAAAACCCCTTCTTAACCAAAAATCTAGAGTTTCCCCAAAGCCACAGCAGCAATACACCCCTCCATTTCTTATGGGAGACACAAAGTCGCCTCGTACCATTAATCTTTTTCTCTTTTCAAGCCAAGATGGATCCTTATGCTATTTCTTGCCCATCCCCCATGCAATTCCTTGCACAACCAGCCTCAGACCCCCTCTTTCACACATGCCTCAAGACTTTTTTCTTCTAGGAGTGTTTCAGATGGTCTCCTCCTGTCTTGGAAAACCCTGCCATTGACATACCGCACAAGCACACCAGGAACAAAGGTTCAGCCGGGACTGAGTGCAGGTAAAGAGGTGTCTTGGCTTGCAGACTGGCAACAGGCACTCCCAGAGCAAGTATTTGCTTGGCAGAAAGCACAGAGGTGTTTGTGGGAGGGCAAGGCGCTGCTGCCACTAGTGTTGTCCATTTGCAGGGAGTGGCTGGTGCAATGAAAACCAGGTTTTGAAATGCCGGGTTTGAACCTCTGGGAGGTGGAGGCAGACTCTCAGCTTCGCTTTCACAAGAAGAGGTGAATAAAACTCCCTGATTTCTCTTTCCTTAGGGGGGGATGTCGGTGGCAGGATCCCCCTGATGGTCTCGCTGCTGGCTTACACGGGGGAGTAATTTTCACTGGAAACTAATCTTTACCGTGTCAGAGTCTCAGTGTCAATTTTATCTGTGTTTCTTGCTGTCACTGCTATTTTCCTCAGCAGCAGTGCCACCAGCCTTGCTATTAGCCACTGCTGGGCTTTACCTCAGAAGAGCCCAATGTCTTTTTGCTCAAGAAGTTACAGAAAGGGGCAGCATTAATAACAGTAAAATGATGTTAAAGGCATTGCTGCTGAAGGGTAAAAGAGGTTAACTGGGCAAAGCTATTTTGGCCTGACCCAGGCAGGATCCCAATAGTAGGCTTAGAGTTCACTAATTTACATTCACATCCTAACCTGAGCTTTGCAACTGGAGCCCATTTCCAAAGACCTGTCTAAATAGGGGCAATCAGGAAAATGAACTTGACTTAACTAAAAGTGTGACTTGAAAGTGGATTAGCTGACATCCAGTTGAGAACACTCCTAGGAAGAATGAAAGTGGACTTGTTTCTATTTATTTTATTTCACTTTTGGCAGGGAACAAATTAAAACTAATATATTTTTATTCTCAAAAAGGATTAATTTAATGCAGTAAGATAGAATCACTTTAAAAGCTGGGTCATATTAATGTTGGGTTATTCCTTATAAATGAGATCTATTTTTAAAACTATTACCAGAAATTCAAACTTCCCAATATCTTCCTTGGGTCCTTCTTCTGCACCAACCACAGTTGACACCTTGTATAAAGTTCTTTTGAAGGCCAGAGGCAGTGGGAAACCTTTTTTGCTAAATGCTAACTGTACCAAATGGAGGGTGGGGAAATTAAATAATGTGATGGAATAAAGAATGAATGGCAGGTGTGGCAGCTGAGTTCTGCTCCATAATAATGTTCTTCTCTGAACCCCAGGAAATTAGGTTGCATAGTTCTTGCTGTAGTTTGGGGTCAACCTTGCTTGCTGTGGACAAACCTGCAGACACAAACCTCTAACAACATAAAGACCACAAGGAACTGTGGTTACATAGTTGTTTGTCTGTAGGATCTGCATAAATCGCTTATAATGATAATCCCAAAGGAAATGAAGTCCAAACAAAGGCATCCATCCCTTTAACAAATAGAAATGTCCTTGTCTTGAAAGCCACAAGATCTCTATTCTTCTGTTTATTCTACCTCTAGTTTGCTTAATACACGTCTTTCCACTTTGTACATGAGTTTCTCCCTATATGCAGTGGTGTACATGTTCCTATCTTACTGAGCAATTATAACAGGAGAGTTCTGAATGGCAGGTGTTGTTTAATAAGCTACAGCTGCAGTAGTTACAATGCAGTAATTTTCCGTAATAAATAATCTGAATATACAAAAATAGTCATATGCATCAAAATATTCCATACTTTGCGATACAAAGATATTATCAACAATTTTTTTGAAAAGAAAGTATCAAAGCAACTGCAGAGTACAAGAGGAAAAATACTCACCCACATCAGTATAACTCAGAATAATAACAATTTTGTAAGACATGTTCATCTTTAATCTCTTTCAGGAGCTTCTGCCAGGCTGCAGAAGGCAGAAGACTATTGTTTTCCTCCCTCTCCTCCCTTTATTTTTTTCCTGTTTAAAAATCTTTTGGCTTCATCATAATCAACACAATATATGTGCAATCACGAAAAATAGCCTGCAGCTCTGCTGGATGAAGCATATCAGCTTGTTCTCCAATTTTAGAAAATTCTATTTTATGGCTATCACAATTGCAATGAAGAAGCAGAGTTGCAAAGAGAAGCTGTCTGAGAAACATGCATAAGTCTATCTTGGCAAAAAGACTAAATGATGACAAAACAAGGTCCTTATCAAATCATTCAAAAAAAAAAAAAGTAATAAAAAGGTATGATTCACCAGGGAAGCACTCAGATTATATTGTTATGTATGTTGTTTGAGAAAGTAAATTGACAAGTGGAGAAAGAAACATAATCTCTGATATACGAGCAAATCTGGAGCTCTTTCATGGTGTAGAAGTTGATCCTTGTTCCTGCAAAACCAAAATGTAAGCAAATATAGCAACGAAGTCCTGACCTTTTATTCCCTTATTGCAGTCCTCTGACTTGTAAATTTCCTGCTCTAGTGTCATTCTGTGAAATTTTGGATTAATGATGCAAAGAAATATTTGCCTTGATAATAAAGAGTTTTCATATTCTCTGCCTCTGTTTTCAATGCCTCATTATCCTTATTTATAGTATGTAAATTCTGTAACTTGACAAGACTCAGTAACGCTTTACATTTTACAAGTCTGGAGACAAAGCATCCTGCTTGTCCTCTCCGCATGTTTAGTACTGTCAAATTATTAAAGCTCTCCCAAGAGTATCCCTCCTTGCCAGATTTGAGACCTTATTAAGATTTACAGGAGGAGTTTGAGATTGGTGAACAGCAGAAGAAGCCTATTTCCCAACTGAATTTGCACCAGACAGCTAGCTCCCAGTCTTGGAAGTTAGTCTTATTTTGCTGAAATTGCTCTTTCTTAGGGCTCATAAATAATGATAAATAACAGTGACAAAAAATGAGCTGAGAATAACAAGAAAAACTAGAGGATAATCTAGAAAGGAATCAAACAGAAAAGTGCACTGGCCTGATTCAAACCCCTCTGAAATCAAAAGGATGTATAGGTTGAGTTCAACAATCTCTGCATCCATCTATAGGAGCAGAACACGTGTGAGAGGCATTGATGCCCACTAACTGTGTGGAACTCACAGATGTTGAAAAGCATTTCAGTCATCACTCCCATTCCTTATCCCCTCCTGCCACGTGGATCTCAAAAACAGCCCCCCACCCTCCGCAAATGTAGACTTCTATAATCTCCCCTCTTCCAGAGAATTACTTATACAGAACTCAAGATACAGTAGGAAAAGTCATACAAGTAATAATGACTATAGAAAAAGATGTCAGGGGAAAAAAAAGTCAACTGCCACCTTCCTCTGCATCACCGCATAGTTATTCTTCCTCAATATCCTTAAAGAAACAAAAATTTAAGGCTGAAAGCGACTAAGATTGTTCATAGAAATCATAGTGGGAAGTAATTAGATAGGGCAGTGATGGAACCACCAGACCTGGGAGAAGGTGTAGCTCTCCATCCTGAAAGATGGGGTAGGACAGAGTAATAGTGATAGGTAAGGTCACCTATTTTAGAGTTGATCCCTGTGGTAATAGGGGATGCAACTGTTGAATGTCAGCATATGAGATCATGGAAAGGAGGAGTTGGAAGTGAATCCTAGCAAATGCAGCTGGTTTGTGTGTGTGTTTTAAAATTTTGAACTCTAATTCTGTTCTTCATTGCGCTTACATCTTTTCCTACCTTGGTATCTACAAGCATTCATGCAGACAATGAGGCATTGACTCCTGCTCTCTGATTACAGTTTTACAAACAGATTTTCATCAAACATTTAGTAGTTTATTCTAGATCATATCCCTCCAGTTTGCATATACAACCGGCATGTCAAAAAAAAGTCTAAATAATGATGTTGAAACATAAGATGTTTGCTGATTCTCCTATGCCCAATGTAGAAAGGGCTGAAGATGTGGGGAAAACGTGGAGAGAAATTTATGATGTATCACCAGAAGGAGAAATGAAAGTGTCATGGTGAAATCAAAGAAATACAAATAAACTGACCTTTCAAGTCCATGTTTGATGATTTCAAGATACACTGGAAGTTCATTTCACTCTGCTGCAAGATTTTAGTCTGGATTGTTTCATCTTATAGTGAACCTGACTGCAACATCCCTTCTTAATATGTTTATTTTAATGGCAAAAATTTCTTTCCTTCATTCCCAGATACCATAACCTCTTTAATTCCCTTGCATTTCCATTAAAAAACAAAAGCCCTGAACCTCAGCAGATGGTAGAGAAAGCCACTAGGGCAGCAGATTAAAGTCCATTGGAAAGCATCAGTTCCTCTACCTGCCCCTCTAAGGGCTCAACCTTGGGCTCTGCCACTTAGCCAGCTATTTATTTTTTTATGATGTTAAATTCATGCTTAGAGGGCATTACTATCAGTCCCTCTTTACCTTCCCCCCATCCCCAGAACCATGAGGAAATCTGCTGCCCCTTCACCTTCAGTCCCTTTCTTGCAAGTGTCAGCTTTGTCAATCACAGAGAGATGATCCAGCTCACGAAAATGTGTCGCAGACAACCAGAGTTTCTGCTCTGACCTTCATCGCTGCCCTCTGCTGTGACAAACAGGTTTCATTTGCCACTCAGAGAAATCTGTTTATTTCCAGCAAAATATAACTTCTTCCTTCCTAGGAGAAAGAAAAAAATTATCTCCAGCTGAGGAAATGCAATATTTTCCTGATTTTACTTCACTTTTTGTTCAGGTCTAGGTACAACTTCTTTATATACCAGAAAAATCTATATGAATCATTAAAATTGGAACAAGAAATCGATCCTTCAATTAGTTTTCATGTCTTGTTTACTGGGGGTGGGAGTTTTCATTCAGAGAATGTACAGTGCAGAGCTGGTTACAACCAGTAACAAAGACATGGATTTTCAAATAAAAAAGGTACTATCTTTTCTTTGATACACTTATGCAGGATCTTGTTATTTGCCATCCATGAGCACTCAAATAATATCTGTGTATTTTGTGAATATCCTGCAACTGAAGATTGTTAGTACACGTGATTACATGTCCCGATTTCCTGCTGAAATCTGGATGAGTTAGAGGATAATGGATGTGGATGGCTGTTGTACAGCACTGCAGGATGAAAGTTTCAAAGTGTCCAAATGATTCAACAGCTGAAGAGGTAGACCCACCCCCGAAACAGACATGGGGCCCAGAACAGAGCTTGAACGGACTGGAGGCATTTGAGAACCTACCTGAAGAATTAAAACACTTTGAGACAAAACTACTTCTCATCTGCCTTTAACCTGAAAGTTTCCCTTGAAGCAATCAGTTCCACTGTGCACATATCCTATGCTGAGCACCTGGGAGCTTTTATGCCAACATAAATTGTTGTAAAATAAAGAAACAAGGGACAACATTATCTTAACAGGTATGGGAAAGTGTAGATAGATAAACCAGTACTTCCCTTCTTTTTGATTAGTGTCTCCTTCTTACTGAGCTCTCAGCCCCCAAAAATGTCCTGTGCACTGTATTTCTATCTATGCCAATTTTAATAACTTTAGAGCAAAATCCTGTATTCTCCATAAGGAAAATACATTTTCTAGTCACTCTTGTATACACCTCCTTTATGGCAGTCTTACTGAATTACACAGTGAAAATTGAGTAGTTCAGATATAACCACTGCATGTCATGATTGCATAATCCATGATCATGCCATAAAACTGTTTTCTGAATAACGGCATATAGCCTTCATTTTAATTTCCTTGGATAAAACATGTTTTAAAGAAATGTATAAATATCCACTGAGCACCCACAGACTTCTGTTTCATTGCTTCTGAATCCCAGCGCCTAATCTGGCTTGTATGTCATGTACTGTATTACAAGGAAATGAAATGCAATTCAGTAAATTATCCACTTCAAGTTGTGGCCATTTCAGTACATAAAAGAAGGGTCCTTTATCTTGTATTTGTTTTAAATCCCACTAGGATGCAGACTTTATATTTAGTCTTAGCTTGGGCTTTGCTGTGAATCTTCAAGAAGGCTCCTCAAGTAGAGTTATAATGAGCAGAACTGTCTCGAACAAAAGTAATCTCTGACTCTTAACACAAACACTATTTATTGCACATCTAGTGGCAGCAGCACTGTATCTAATTCCTGGCAGCTGAGACTTTTGTAACTAATAGTAGTGAACCTAACATTTTACTCTTGCTTTTAACAATTATCTAATCAGAATGCTCCAGAAAAGGGATTATCGTTAAACCAGGAAACAACAGCCTGCAGTGTGTGAACAGCTGGAACCCAACTGGGTCATGCTACAGCACATCACCTTGGAGTTTAGGCTACTTATCAGAATATTAACACAGAGGATTTCTTTTTAATGTGTTTATTTTAAGAATCCAGAATTATTAGAGATTGATTGATCTACCAGTTAATACTAGTCAGTGCAAGAGACACTGGGAGCATAGTGTCCATGTGGGTGCACCATAGCCCCTTGTCTTTGGCCCCTAACTCACAGTGTGCATAGAACAGTATTTTTCTGCTGGCAATTGTTGATGCCAGTCACCTAATCCTCTCCTTAAGTAATTCTACTAGTTCTGCTCTGATGTTCAAAAGTGCAAAAATTTCCTTTTGAATCCATCCACCCCCTCTTGAAACCAGTCTACTTTAACTGAGACGACCAAACAAAAGATCCAGCGTGTAATTTTATGCACCCAGATTTGGAAACTGTTTAGTTTTCCGGAAGAAGGGGTACCCATTGCATTCTGAATGGATCCCATTCCAGATAAACAATCCCTGGCCAGTGCTTAGCTTCTTGAAATACCTTACTGAGAAATTTAACATTAATAAAAATGATTGGTATTCAGCTCCTCTGAAAATCAAGCATTTAATTAGTTAAACAATTATATCCTAATACATAACCACACACATATTTTGAAGGAAAAAAACAAACCACATTGACTTTAAAAATATTGCTATCTACTTTCCCCCATCCATTTGACCTTGAAATTAAAGGCTTTTCTTTTTCCTGGCTTTACTGACCTGATGTATTTCAGAGCAGCAATATTACTGAAGTCAATAGAAGCATTGATATGGGTAAGTGCTACTCAAGATGAGTAAGACTTGCACTATCAAGCCCTAAAATTGTTTGCTTACCCACAGCCTATGGACAAAAAGATAATGGTGTACGTGGAAAGGTGAACTAGGTTTGATAGGAGAAATATATGCTTCCTCTGATGAAAATGTTATTCTAATCTACTTAGATTAGAGTAGAAATTGGTGGCACCAAGAAGCTTTTGGTGGCTAAACTCCTGTTTCCTGCATTTTAAAGAGACCACAGTTTGGAGAAAAGTGAAAATGTTTCTTTAGGAAAGTATGATATGTTCTCAGAAAACAGTAGCTCAAAATTAAATATTCTTGCAAAGTTCACACCCGTAGTGTATTGGTAATTAGTACTATAACTATTTAACCCCTAGGAGAGAAAACTAATTTCCGCTTTTAAACATGAGCCGACTCTATCCTAAACCAGACATTTCTGACTAAGCCTAAACAAAAGGATTATATTGTATACATTAAACAAGGAATATTTAAACATATATCTGATTCTTCACCAGGAACACTGCTGCAAGTGGACTAGAAAATTAAGCTTTTCATATTTGCTTCCTGGTGGAAGCTATGTAAAACAGAATAATAAATGATTGTCACTTCATTTCAGAACATAAAATTAATCTTAGAAAACAGAAAAGTCATGAACAATATTGCAGCAGTATTTCATGGTTCACTGGTTATTATCACTTGCCAACATTAAGGTCACAAAAGAACATTTCTCATTTGTTGCCTAGAGTATCTGTGACTATATTCCTATTGTCAAACCTAACCTTTTTGAGAACCACAGAAGGGAAAAAAGCAAAGGGAAAAAAACTATTTAGAAGTGCGTTTTCTTTTGCTGCAGTATGTGTAAAAAATAATATTAAAATTAAAAGCCTCAAGCTGCTGGAGATAGAGCAGGTCACAAACTTTAAATATTTAGTCCCTGTTGAGAGTAAAGCATTAACAAATAAATTAGCAGCAACACCAGATGGATTCCCTAGAGTCCAAAACCACAACTGCCCAGGCCATCACTGGTAGCCAAGCCTTCACATAATTTAGAGTTTTGTTAAAATGGGCAATGTAGAGAATAAATGACTTTGAGAGGTAACACAGAACTGATTATTTCTTGGTCAGTGATTTGAAAGTAACCATGGCTATTGGTGTACACAAATAATAAATATAATCTTTACGGTTCATCCAGAACACAAATTCAAGAAACGTGCTTAAAAGAATGGTTGTCTATCCATCAGTTACACAGAATTCTGTCCTTCTATGCCTCTTGGGTGAGGGACTGAAATAAATTGCTTTGCTCAGTCTTATGCCTAATAAAAAAGTACCCACTGCATTCACTCATGACATTTATTGCTAATTGGTCATGTTAGGGTTTGGGAAGGAGATTCAGCACAGTGAAGAGCCTGTAAGAACTATTGCTTTATCCCTACTTGTATTTATTCTGGAAAGACACTTTCAGCCCCTGTAAAAGGTTCTCAAATGAAGACATGTTATTAATGGCAACAGGATGCACCCCTTCTTGCAAACCTTAGGAACTGCATAGGTTATGTAACACAATAGACAAAGAGACTAAGTCTATGCTAGTAAAATTAAACTTTCTCCAGACAGTTCACGTGTCAAGAAATAGCCTGAGTCAATATTATTAAATTCTCCTGTCCTTCAAAACAAAATGTTTGCACCCAGGCAACTGTTTGAGAAGAGTCCTCAGCTCATGCTAATTCTCAAAATAAGCCCACGAATTATTTGGTAAGTGGTAGGTGTCACAGCCTTCCAGCATGCCAGAAACCCTTCCAGCTGTTTAACAGCATGCACAATTGAGTTGCAGTGTCTGGGAAGGCTCACTAGCATTCTTTCCTTTACTGATACAGTTGTAGCCAGAGTTGTCCAGACTTTCAGTGGGGTCCTTCATGAGGTCTTTCAACAGTTTCACTAAAGAAAAGCAAATACAAAACAAAACCAACCCACCCTGTCTCCCAACAGAAAATACATCAAACTGAGAATTAGTGAACAAATCATTCATGTTCTGTGTATTTAAGTAGGAGAAGTAACTCTTCAAATATTAAAAGATCAGATTTGAGTTTGTAATACTGGAACATTAAGCAGTTGGTAGACTAAAGCATCTATTTCCCCACTGATATGTGGGTGATTTATGAACATAATTTCCATTAACATCAATGGAAATTGCCCAAGTCAAGCCCCCAGTGCATTGTATCAAGGGCAGACTCCTACGTCATCTGAGTTTGTTACTAATTCAAATACCAACTGTGAATAGACCAGTCCACAGATAATACTACAGCTTGAGGAGTGGAAAAAAAATCCCTGCATACTACAAACAGACTCCCTACTTTGATTTTTTTTTTTTTTTTTTTTTTAATAAGATACAATATTATCCAAAGTGACATCCTGACTGAGACTCAGTACTGGAGGGGTAGGGGAAAATAACCAATTAGTCTTGTTTTGGTTAGCTATTTTTTATTGTGGGGTCATGAACTCTTTCCCCCTGACTAGCCTCACTCTAAAATAAAGTGACTGGCTTGGATATAAAAGTGTTTGTGTTTTGACAGCTTTCCTGCTCTGCTTTTTCAACCTGAGCATAATGGGCAAACAGTGATGAGCTGGCAAAGTGTTTCCAATTAAGCATATATGGAGCTTCTTTGCCAGTCTCTAGTGAGCAGTCCTGTCTGGAACCCCCAAGTGTTCTCCTTGGCCAGAAATTGATTTTGAAAGCTAGTTAATTCTTGCATTAAGCCAAATTTTAGAACATCTTTTTTGATATATTATTGGTGATGCAGAGCAAGTATTCAGGAAGGCCACATTGTCAGCAATGATAGCTTTTTGCATTTTTTACATTATGGGTTTTGTATTGAGGGATCCCCAAGCACTTTATAATTATTAACCTAAGGTGGCAATTGCCACCATCACTGGGATGAAGCAGGATGGCTGGATGAACACCAAAGATGCATATCTTACTGTATTCCACACTCTTCATGTTATCTATTTTAAGACACATTCAGTTTTGGGAAATGCAAATAAATGAATAAATGCATTTATAGTGCATTATAAATAAAAATCCCTTAAGCCCAAGTGAATGAAGCATTACTTGTAGGATGACATCCTCCTGTAGCTACCTGGAAGTCTCTGCAGTTGAGCAGAAGAGGAATAAACATCTTCCCATATTCAGCAGAGAAAACAAATAAATTCATACGTGACCTAGAATCTGGTTAGGACAGTTTTCTCCTGAACACACCATTAAAAAAATTAGAACAATGATTGATCTTTTTAATAAATAAAGCAAAGGTCAGAGTATCTTCTCTCACTGTCATATTTCAGAAGTAGCTCTGCGTAAGACTGGCTCTGGTCTGAACCCTAAGCTGAGGACATGTTTACTGATAGGTCCGTTAAGGTTCACGGGGCTTTCCACAAACTTGGACTGAGATCTGAGTCACTTGCAGGTGCCAGAGAAGGATACGGACAGCATTTTGAGCAAACCAGGTGAAATACAAGAGGTTTTGTTTCATTTCTGCACAAAAGGATTTTTATCAGCATCAGTTAGGTTTTCCTTTGATATTTTGGGTTTCTTTCAACCGAAGAAACAATGCCAATGTCTTATCTCTCCGAAACTGAAAGGGAAACAAAGTCCTTAAGTGCAAACCCACAAAGTTTCACATAAAACTTATTGAACTTATTTAAATACATCCACAGTGAGATGATTAATTGATAAATGATCGATTACAGAGAACTCCATAAGTGTCAAAGAATTCAGTGCCAAACATTTAGGGGCAGTAAGAGTTTGCTCTGGTTTTGGCTAGTATTATACCAGCAATGATCAGGAAAGATTCTTCCTCTTTTTCCAATTGGATCTAGCCAGAAGGTCGGTCTGTTCTTTCATACACCAATTATACAACCATTCATATTTTTACAAAGAATTCTGTCAATAATGCACATTTCCCAACAAGAAAATATTGATAAAAAGGTTTTTATAAAGACTTCAAAAAAGAAAACTGAAAAGTTGAAGGCAATCACACAAAATGTTGTCTGAAATGTTGTATGTAAGCCAGGTAGGTAAGCTCTGGAAGGGTGATAAATATTACTATCAGATCACCCTCTTTTTGTAGGCAACTCCCTACCGGATGCTGAAATTCACATGGACACCAACCCCCCTCACTGAATCTATTTTATTAAAACATTTATAAAAAGCCTCCCCATGAACCTCACAGGATTAATAAATCAGTCTCAAGCAGCTAGACAAATCAAAGAGAGGCTGTTCAACTGACCAGGAAGCAGGCTTAAAGAAGGGGATTTTGCCCCAGAGATAAGGCATTCCTCTTATCTCTCTGCACAAGTTAAGGGAATTATAATTCAACAAGTTCACATTAAATTATTAATACTGGCTTGCAGTAGCAATTGATAAAGCAGATAAAAAAAAAAAGAAATGGTCAGAAATTCATTAATGGCTTGAACCATTGTATCCCACTGCGGATTTATACCTCTTAATCCACAACTTGCCAATGTGTGGAAGCCATGTGTTCTCCCACCAAAGACCCATATATTCACCCACCCCTTGGCACTGCCTTTGCTGGGGTGACTGCTGTGGCAGGCTGGGAGTCCCCAGGTGGAGCCTTGGCCTCTGCTAAATTGTTAGCAAATCATTTGGACATGATTTTATTTTCCAGTGATTTTCAGGGATGTGGTCAGTTCCTGTTTGGACAGTGGTGGACACAGCCCATGCCCATGTCTTTCCCTGTGGGAGGCGCAGGATCGGGACAGCCTAAGCTCCCCCACGGCCCTGCCCAGCTGAGGCAGCCCCTCTGAGAGCACAGCTCTGAGCTGGTGGAAGTAGGACCCCGCTCTCCTCCCAGGAAGGTGAGCCATGTTTTTGAGTGGGTAGAATGTTTTGAAAAGTAATGCAGTTTTATCATAATGCGGTTGAAACTGCCAGGCCAGCAAGACAGAAAGAGACATATTTCTCCAGCCAGTCAATACTAATGGCATCCAGACTGCTTTGGCCATGGTTTTGTATGGAGTTTGGGCTCTACACCCTGACCCAGCAATGATGTGGGGGAAGGTTCTACCATTTTTTATTGTTTTATCCTACACTCCTCTTCCCACTCATCCCCTTTCCTGCCACACTGGCACCACTTGAGCAGCAAACAGAGGGAGTTAGTGTATGAGGTCTGACTTGGAATCCGTGTATATTTTATTCCCTTCATCTGTTGCCTACTGTGCTGGTTTTGGCTGGGATAGTTAATTTACTTCACAGTAGCTAGTATGGGTCTATGTTTTGGATTTCTGCTGGTGGAAACAGTGTTGATAAAGCAGGGATGTTTTAGCTATTGCTGAGCAGTGCTTACACAGAGTCAAGGCCTTTTCTGCTCCTCACCCCACCCCACCAGCGAGTAGGCTGGGGGTGCACAAGAAGTTGGGAGGGGACACAGCCGGGACAGCTGACCCCAACTGACCAAAGGGATATTCCATACCATACAACACAACGTCATGCTCAGCAATAAAAAGCTGGCAGAAGAAGAAGAAAGGGGGGATGTGCAGAGTTAAGGCATTTGTCTCCCCAAGTAACCGTTACACGTGACGGAGCCCTGCTTTCCTGGAGATGGCTGAACGCCTGCCTGCCGATGGGAAGTAGTGAATGAATTCCTTGTTTTGCTTTGCTTGCATGCATGGCTTGTGCTTCACCTATTAAGCTGTCTTTATCTCAACCCACGAGTTTCCTCACTTTTACCTTTCTGATTCTCTCCCCCATCCCACCAGGGGGGAGTGAGCAAGTGGCTGTGTGGGGCTTAGTTGCCCACTGGGGTTAAACCACAATACCTACTGAGAGGACAGGACTGTATCAGTGTTCTGCTGTTGAAAAAATTCATAGTCCTCAAGACTCTAACTACAAGGAGGGTTGTGTGGCATAAGACTGGGACTTGGTTTGTCCCACCTGCAACCAAAGTTGGCCTGCTATAGTCTAGATTATTTTTCATATATATATTTTTTTCCTTTACCTATAGCCAATAAACATACATATATATATTTATATACACACACACACTTTTCCCCTCAGAAATGTTTGAAAGATAGAAATGAGACACTGGTTGGGTAGATCAGTCCTCCAATAGGGTGAAATGAACATTTTATTTCTTCTATCCTTGGGTACTGTCCCTTGCTCACCTGCCCATGATCAAACATTTCCAGGTTTAGTGTCAGTAAGGAATTTCCCTTAGGTAAGGTTGGTTGGGACTCAGCAGTATAGTATACGTGTACCCCATAAGGTCATCTAGATATATTTTATCCAACTGATTCCCTGCCATTGCAACGGCCTCTGGCATTGTTGGTATTTCAGTTTCACCTGATGTTTACCTATGGTGCATCCATATTTATATCTATTGGAAATTAAGTGCTTTAGCTTATAACTGAGGTTACTGAGTTCAGTATAGGGACATATTTCATGTCTTGTCCCTTACGGCTTTTAATTCCTTGTAAGATATAGTGAAATACTTCCATAACCTGAAACACCATGTACTTTCTAAAGCAAAACCTTTCTACAGTTCATGTTTTGCCAATGAAGATAGGAATTCATCTGACAGGAATATTTTTCTCAAATGTAGAATTCAG
This sequence comes from Gavia stellata, assembly GCF_030936135.1. NCBI lineage: Eukaryota > Metazoa > Chordata > Aves > Gaviiformes > Gaviidae > Gavia > Gavia stellata. Next base: position 103,509,732 of record NC_082595.1, on the reverse strand, counting down.
AAGATAATGCAGAGTGCACTGATTCTTTCCATCACTGCTTTCATGCATATTTCTCATTCTCTCTCCATCATTTACTTCACTTGTTCTTTTCTGCTCAATATACTACACTGGGGGCAAAATCATGTTATTAGTCATCTGTTTGTAATAGTGAAAACAACATAATGAAAGGACACCCTTTCGTTAATGTCTTTTCTGTCCATGCCTATTGCTCTGCTAATAATGTGGGGAACTCCACAGAGGTCAAAACTCATCCTGACCCTACAGCTACTGTGTTGACTTCAAACTCACTGTTATACTACAAAGAGAAGGGGAGAAGCTGTTTGAAAGTGCTGCATTTCTATCACTTAATTTTCCTTTTCCTCCAGTCATTCTCAAAGTTCTGGAGGGTATTGCTCTACAGTTAAATATGCTTTGGACTGCATTTCTGAACAGCTTGCGGACACTGTCGCATAACCTAATGAATGTTCTACTGGAAGGCTTGGCCTCATTATTTGGCACTGTGATATCCTCCTGATCTCTTCCTTCCTGCTTCCCAAGAGAAATGTCGAAATTTAAAACTCAAGATTTGTCTGCTGATATTTTTGAAGAGATAAATCATTTAATTCATAAGACTGTGAAGTACCTATTCAATCATAAACCTGATTACAACAGAGTTGCTCTCTGTAGAGGGAGGACAGAAAAGCCGAAAACCTAATTGGGGTTTTCAGGACTACTTACCAGTCTATTTCTCAGTTAAGCTGAGCAAAGGGCTAAGTGTTGTAATGTAGGACCATGGAGAAACCTGAGACTGCTTGGGTGTTAAGTTCAATATGGACAGGGTAGGATATCTCTCGTATGCCTTTAGACAGCACCTGCAAAATGAAAATTTCTATCATCTAAGCTATGTATGATGACTTTTTACAATCAACAGGGAAAAGCAGGCTTTTCTAGAGCTCAATTAATCTGATCTCTTTTAGGTGTCTGTTCTAGGAAAGGATGAATTACTGCATGGAAGTGCCTTTTCCTCCTTGTAAAGAGAACCAGAGACAAAGTCCCATGTTGCAGCAGTTCAGTTCCATTCTTGGGACCATGTTCAGTCTGGGTTGCTTCTTCAGCTTCTCCACTAACATCCCAGACTGCATTCCTTACTGACATAGTCACATGTCCTCTAGTTCTTGCTCAGAGAATTGTTCTGGGAATTGTTCTTCAAAAAAACTCTTTGCATTTTTGACATTATGCTGGTAACATAGGCAGAAATGAACAAATCCCCAGTAAATCCATCTAGTCCAACAGTGTTTGTCATTCCATGTATGGCTAAAGTGATAGTTTGGCTTTTGAAGGACTTGTCTAAGAGCACAAGAGAAAGACAATTTCTGAGAGTTTCTAGGCACAAGCCAGGGTTCATCTGAAGCTGTCAGTAGCTCTTAGGCTGGTAATACTTACTGGTGTTGTAAGTGTTTTCTAGAAAAGTTATGACTTGCTATTTTATTTTATTTTATTTTATTTTATTTTATTTTATTTTATTTTATTTTATTTTATATTATTTTATTTTATTTTATTTTATTTTATTTTATTTTATTTTATTTTATTTTTAAGATATTAAAAAAACCTTTTTATATTTCTTAAAGCTATTCCTGTTTCAGTCATTCACATAATGTGTTTTTACTTTTCAAAAAGTTCTGTCAAGAACATACAGCCTTATATAGTTCTTGCTCCTCTTCTGCTTCTGCTCATTCTGATTCTCAAATTCTAAGCACAACAGAGCAATAGACCTCTCTCACCCCAGGAGACTATCTATATAAGGATTACAGCCTTTAAAAAAACACAGTTCAATGCATAGAATATATTACCATTCCCTTTTTTTTTTTTTTTTTTCAAAAAATAGGTTTTAAATTACTGAAGAAGGAAAAGCTGTGTATAGAATTCAGGTGAATAAATAATATAAAAATAAATGTCCTTTGTAGTGCAGTGTCAAAAAAATAAGGTAATAACAAAAGGGAATGGCAGGGTGTTACCCCAGGAATGAACTGTGCTTGATCAATCTAACATCATCTTGCAACTTTCCTTCTTTCTTTATACATTCTTCTGACCTACAAAGATCTCAGAAATATAGATTCTTTTCAACTTTGCCACTGCCCACAAAGGAATCTAATGGCTGAAAAGGATCAGGCATCTTATGAGAGCATGTCAGCATGAAAAATATAAATGAACAAGCTGGCTAGAATTTGTGGCCAAGGGGAAAAAAAAACACTTGCAAAAGGGGCAACTTTCTCCTTGCAACCATGTGCTTCAAATATCTCCAAAATAAAAATCAACACAGAAGATGGCTTGTCATGATATCCCAGGGAAAAAAAATGGCATTTTTCAGGCCATTGAGGTAACATAAAATCAAAGATACATTTATGAAAGGCAAGAACTCTCTGAGCAAAAAGCACTGATGTTAGAAGGCATATGAAGCATTTCATTTTACTAAATACCAACTGCATTTTCCCTTTACCTACATACACACAATTAAATCAGATTAAACTGTGTTTGTCAGACTCATGCATTTACCCCACTGAAATCCAGAAGTAAAGCAGATGCCACATGAGCCTCAGCCTCAATGAATTCTATGGTTATTTGTTAGGCTTTAATTCACTGCAACTCTCTTCCTAATATACTGACAATTAATTATTCTATTGGATATTCAAAAATTATAGCAGTTTACTGTGCTGTAGGAAATACATTCCATTTTACAATGTTCTAGCCCAGGAATGATATTGAATATGGTTACTCCATTCTGCCCACTTAATATACAACATAAGGTGCAACATACACTTTTAACAGACATCCATAATAATTCAGTATCCCCATCTTTGCTATGGTCCTGCATTACAGGATTTAATTCTAAATGTAAAAGTATGTTGGTTTTTTTGACATGAACATCACAGTTATTGATTGAGCAGTCTGAGACCCTTTTACATCCTCCAAGTGTGCATCCCACAGCCAACTGATGTGTAATCTTGCACACCACAGTCTGGCCCCATCAATCTTAGGGGACGCTCTCAACCAGTAATAAAAATAATGAAATAACCATGTTAGAAACTTGTAAGATATATTATTCAGAGAACTTAAAAAATCTCACTTTGAAGTCATTACATACAAAAACTCCTCACAAAAAAAGAAATACATATTTTCATAAGATGCATACTATGCAAAGTGAAAAACAACAGGAATTAAGGTCTCAGTTAATATTTCCCTTTTTCTTGCATTTTCTTTCAGGCTCTGATACACTCCATTCACATGTTACCTCCATATATAGACAGACAGAAGTGTACTCTCTACTTGCTGTTGTTTTCATATCCCTTTCCTCTACAGACAGATCTCAATCTGTTGCTGACAATCCACTGAATCCCCACTTTTTCTCTAAGCCAGCATCTTTAAAATACAAGCAATCCTTTTCATCCCCAATGCAAGCATGAATGGGAATAAGCCCTACTAGCCTGATGGGAATCATAGAGAGATTTCCCTGTTGGTAGGGTGTTTGGTATATCCCAGACTGAAGGTTATCTCAGTACTAAAATGCATATACATCCACTGACACAGAGAGTATCCTCTGATTTTACTGCTTGCAGTCAGTTCAGATGCTATCATAAGGATAACCTTTTGCACTCAATGTATGTTATTTTTACATACAGGATCTACACCCCTCTAAAGGATCTAAGCCTTCGAAAGCTGGTTACATAGCCAAGTAGTTTGTACACAGAGTAATCAATGCTACAATACGAAGACATGGGCCCCTACATCCTAGTATAAAGAGCACTTCCAAAGCATAAAAAGGAGACAAAGTTCTATGAGATCCCTGAAGATTATATATATCTAAAAGCATATACTCAGATATATTGTAGATTATGCAGACACATACCGCAATGATACAATTTCACACATTTCCATAAGAATATCTTCCCATTATATGTGTCCCTAAACTGGAAACAACTTCTTGTGGGTCGTGTGTTTTTCTGACAGTCTCTGAACCTCAGCATGGAATTTCCCAAAAAACACCTGTTGATCACCTCCACAAATCTACCCTCTATGAAAAATAACTGATCGTTTCTTAAGTACATTTTTAAATTCAATTTTATTTTGTTCCAAGGTTTTATTTTAAGTTTAAACTTGTCAATTGCCACAGTAGTTTGTGTTTCTCTTGGAGATAACTAAATACTCAAGAATATCAGTCTTTCTTTCTAAAAAATGAATAATTCTGTACTCAGTGATGAAAATTATAAATCTTGTAGGCTCAAAAGTCAGAAGGCAAAAATTCTCCCCTATGGTTAATTGCAAAATGAAAACTGAATTAACAATAGTCTCTGGATTTTTAAGCCAGTCTTTTCTTTTTCAGGCCTGGAATCTGAACAAATAAATTTGGCAAATTCAGCACATGCTCCAGATCATTTTTCAACTGGCAAAAAAAAGTTGTTCCTTTCTGTAAGGGGACTCAGACCTTGTAACAACCCAGGCTTTGTTGCCAATTTGGCAGGAGCCTGGAGTCTTGAGTGCCTAATGCACTGGCAATTACATATAAATTGACATATTTTTTATCATTCTGGATATCTGCTTGAACATGTACCCTGTGTGAGATGGGAATAGAAATCTGCTTGTCCGAGTTCAGTACCAAAGCACATCTATAACTGATCAGCTCTGCCCTTTCCCTCTGGGGTGTATAAAGATCAGTGAAAGGACACATTTTAGGACATGTTTGCCACGGATAATGATATTGATAGGTACTGAAACACAAAGTAAATCAGCATTCAATATACCAGTGTTCCTCAGCTGCTGCATCTTTGTAACTAGTGTGAATGGCTTAAGAGCTATTGCATGGAGGACTAGAGATGTTATGGGTCATCCTTCTTCAGACCTCTTTGTACTAAAACAAATTCATCCTTTAAAGACTTTGCTCAAGGATGAAAACAAAGAGTGGGTGCTCAGAAGATAGTCCATACCGTGCATTATCCTGTTCATAAACATTAACTTTTTAATGCATACCTATTTCCAAGTGTCTTTGAAATTCTGAATGTCCTTTTTTTCAAGCAACAGAATGAGAGTAGCTATGAACATCTGCATGTATATGTGCTTTATACTCATCTGTGCCTCTCCCCAAAACTGAAGGACAAAAAAGATGGGCTGTTGTCATTGCATTATGATGCAATTGCTGTGCAGCTTTCTTTAGCCTTGTAATGCAGGGGGTCAGATAAAATGGCCAGGAAGGTCCCTTTTAATTGGAAAATCCATTAAATAGACAGGGAGGAGCGGGAAATGTATACTATGAAAAATATCAGCATTAACCTAATTCTTGCTTCAAGTTCATATGCTGGAAAATATTTACCAGAAATACACAGAGCTCAAGGCAAGGGTCAAGCAGCAGAGAGCTGAACCGATAGTGT